>NW_028126680.1:600000-1082705 GCF_965231255.1 Vanellus vanellus
TGTCGGTGTATATAAGGTGTATTGTCTATGTGAAAGATTAATCAAAAGGAGTTGCTTGAGGTGGGAAGGCTTTTCCGGAGAGGTTCCACATGTTGTCAGGTAGTCCCTCTGAATGGCAGCTTCCGGTTCGGTCCCTTAGCTTTCGGAAGTGACATTTAGTCTGATATGTGCCAGCCGTGCAATCTACCTAGCCCTGCAAAGTGCAAATATTAACCTAAATGCATATTAAGATACTGTGTGTTAGCTCCTGAACTGCAATAGAGAGCGGGTGTTCCAGCGGAGGCAAGCAAATCGTGTTGATTTACAGTGGCTTGAGGATTTGGCCCATTACCGCTTCTTTATACACTTTTAAAAAGAAATGCCAACTCGATAGTTTAGGCTTTAACTGGAACATGGCAAGTAATTGTATGTTTTGGCGGACCCCTAGTAATGTTGCAGAATCTTTCTCAGAAGTTGTTCCATGGGATAGCCGATTCCTCAGGTAAGAGCTACTTGTTTGTTCAATCCTCCATCTTAGGCCTGCTCCTCAGGTGCATCCTCCTTCTCGCAGCGATTTCCTAGGAACAGATTTCGAAGAACAGCTCTGATCACAGAATCACAGATTGGTTAGGGTTGGAAAGGAGCTCTGGAGATCATCCAGTCCAACCCCCTGCCAGAGCAGGGTCACCTACAGCAGGTTGCACAGGATGACCTCCAGGCGGGTTTTGAATGTCTCTGGGGTGGGAGACTCTACTGCCTCCCTGGGCAGCCTGTTCCAGCGCTCTGCCACCCTCAAAGTAAAGAAGTTCCTCCTCATGCTTTGATAGAAGTTCCTAGGTTCCAGTTTGTACCCGTTACCTCTTGTCCTGGATCATCTTTGATGATCCAGGACAAGAGGTAACGGGCACCAATTGGAACGTAGGAACTTGAACTTGAACTGGAACGTAGGAACTTGAACATAGGATTATCCTTGATGATTCAGGATAGCTGTGTGTCTGACCAGTCTGTCTTTCGAAGGAGGTCCTGGGCCAGCTCCAGCCATGCTGTGCTGAGCAGAGCCCCTGGCAGCAGCCCCACACCTCACTCCCAGTGTGCCTGAATGGAAAAGGTACAAAAGTTGCTCCAACACTTTCTGAAAAACTCTATAGTGTTACCCCACAAGCGCAAAGCGACGGCAAAGCCCGTGAAATGACACCGGTGCTTCCAGAAAATGCCAAGCTTCCTGCCCAAGGGTGACATGCCATGCGGTGGGGTCAGGGCCACGCGCTGAGCACCCGGTGCGCTGGGGTTGCCCCAGCGGTTCCTGAGCAGCTCCTGCAGTGCTGCCGCCGGTACCGTTCTGGCGGCTGTAGTTGTTTAAAAAGTTGTTGTTGTTTCCGGCGTAATCTGACGGCAGTTTTCTCGGGCATTTGGGCCTCTTCTAATAAGTGTGCTGTGAGTACATCTGCAAGCATTCACCTGTCGAGGTCAAATGACTGGTGGTGCTCATCTCCCCCCGTGCTACTGCTGCTGCCTCCCGTGAATGCTCATGTGCCTGCGTGCCCCTGTACAGGCACAGATGCACGCGCGCAACACCTGATCCCGCATCCTAATTATTTTTCGCCCGGTTCTCTGAGTTGTTCTGCTTCCGGCTGATGAATGGGAAAGTGTAGTAGTGCTGTTTCATTTCACCAGCCTCTCAAGTGTGGAAATTATGGTAAATTTGAGAACAAGCCAGATTAGATTGATAGTTACACCTCCTCCTTTAATTAGCCAACCACAGGATCTGTGGAGGCAAAGGCCGGGGGTGGTGTCGGTGGGGGGGCATACGATTTTACCATGGCGAGATTGCTGGAGGTTCTTTCTTGTCTGTTCTTTCTTGTCTTGTAAATTGGTATGAGATTCTGCCAGTCTTCCTCACGTAGCACAATCGCTCTTGATTTCTGGAGGTTGCTCACAGGGTAAGCTAATGTTTAACATCAATAAGGGTTACCGAATCTTGTCCTTGAGAAGCAGGAGTCTGGAAGCTGTTGTCAATCCAACTGCTGTATTCCTGACCAGCAAGCCCGCTCGATTCAGGGTTAATTAACTGATTACTTAGAGCGGAAGTGTTGTGGAAGAGCCCGATCATTACCATTTCTATTCATTCTAATATGATGTATTTCAACTCCCCCTCCCTCACGCCTTCCAGAGAGTGATCTGGTGAAGGAGGATGACAAGTCTTTGTGAAACCATCTCGAGTTCTCCCAGATACTCGTAGTTGAAGTTGTCTAGCGGTGCGAGATTAGACACCGTGTGAAAGGCAATACTGCACAGATTCTTTATTCCAGACCATTTTGTAAGTTCGCATGATACAAAACCTCACGGTTACTGGGCAGCTCTCCCACTTTTCACGTCAACCTTTGCTACCTCGCCCGCTGCAACGTGCAGGAAAGAAACATTGATTTGAATTGCGCCGTGGTGCCGTGCATCTTAATGACACTCTGGAGTGACTGGCAGTGTGTCTGGGTCCTGGGGTTGGACCCGGTCTAGCTGCCAGGAGGCAACATTGCAGAGAGGGGCTACAGCTGTGGTCTCTGAAGGGGCCTGGCTACTCTATGTAGGCCTTCTCTCCCTGCGTCTCAGAGTGCTTGAAGATGCTAATTGGTTCACATTTTCCTCTGTTCGTTAAGGTATTCTGTCCTTAAAAATTCAGCTTTTTAAAATAGTAACGTGTATTGTCTATGTGAAAGATTAATCAAAAGGAGTTGCTTGAGGTGGGAAGGCTTTTCCGGAGAGGTTCCACATGTTGTCAGGTAGTCCCTCTGAATGGCAGCTTCCGGTTCGGTCCCTTAGCTTTCGGAAGTGACATTTAGTCTGATATGTGCCAGCCGTGCAATCTACCTAGCCCTGCAAAGTGCAAATATTAACCTAAATGCATATTAAGATACTGTGTGTTAGCTCCTGAACTGAAATAGAGAGCGGGTGTTCCAGCGGAGGCAAGCAAATCGTGTTGATTTACAGTGGCTTGAGGATTTGGCCCATTACCGCTTCTTTATACACTTTTAAACAGAAATGCCAACTCGATAGTTTAGGCTTTAACTGGAACATGGCAAGTAATTGTATGTTTTGGCGGACCCCTAGTAATGTTGCAGAATCTTTCTCAGAAGTTGTTCCATGGGATAGCCGATTCCTCAGGTAAGAGCTACTTGTTTGTTCAATCCTCCATCTTAGGCCTGCTCCTCAGGTGCATCCTCCTTCTCGCAGCGATTTCCTAGGAACAGATTTCGAAGAACAGCTCTGATCACAGAATCACAGATTGGTTAGGGTTGGAAAGGACCTCTGGAGATCATCCAGCCCAACCCCCCTGCCAGAGCAGGGTCACCTACAGCAGGTTGCACAGGATGACCTCCAGGCGGGTTTTGAATGTTTCTGGGGTCGGAGACTCTACCGCCTCCCTGGGCAGCCTGTTCCAGCGCTCTGCCACCCTCAAAGTAAAGAAGTTCCTCCTCATGCTTTGATAGAAGTTCCTAGGTTCCAGTTTGTACCCGTTACCTCTTGTCCTGGATCATCTTTGATGATCCAGGACAAGAGGTAACGGGCACCAATTGGAACGTAGGAACTTGAACTTGAACTGGAACGTAGGAACTTGAACATAGGATTATCCTTGATGATTCAGGATAGCTGTGTGTCTGACCAGTCTGTCTTTCGAAGGAGGTCCTGGACCAGCTCCCGCCATGCTGTGCTGAGCAGAGCCCCTGGCAGCAGCCCCACACCTCACTCCCAGTGTGCCTGAATGGAAAAGGTACCAAAGTTGCTCCAACACTTTCTGAAAAACTCTATAGTGTTACCCCACAAGCGCAAAGCGACGGCAAAGCCCGTGAAATGACACCGGTGCTTCCAGAAAATGTCAAGCTTCCTGCCCAAGGGTGACATGCCATGCGGTGGGGTCAGGGCCACGCGCTGAGCACCCGGTGCGCTGGGGTTGCCCCAGCGGTTCCTGAGCAGCTCTTGCAGTGCTGCCGCCGGTACCGTTCTGGCGGCTGTAGTTGTTTAAAAAGCCGTTGTTGTTTCCGGCGTAATCTGACGGCAGTTTTCTCGGGCATTTGGGCCTCTTCTAATAAGTGTGCTGTGAGTACATCTGCAAGCATTCACCTGTCGAGGTCAAATGACTGGTGGTGCTCATCTGCCCCCGTGCTACTGCTGCTGCCTCCCGTGAATGCTCATGTGCCTGCGTGCCCCTGTACAGGCACAGATGCACGCGCGCAACACCTGATCCCGCATCCTAATTATTTTTCGCCCGGTTCTCGGAGTTGTTCTGCTTCCGGCTGATGAATGGGAAAGTGTAGTAGTGCTGTTTCATTTCACCAGCCTATCAAGTGTGGAAATTATGGTAAATTTGAGAACAAGCCAGATTAGATTGATAGTTACACCTCCTCCTTTAATTAGCCAACCACAGGATCTGTGGAGGCAAAGGCCGGGGGGGTGTGTCGGTGTATATAATGTGTATTGTCCATGTGAAAGATTAATCAAAAGGAGTTGCTTGAGGTGGGAAGGCTTTTCCGGAGAGGTTCCACATGTTGTCAGGTAGTCCCTCTGAATGGCAGCTTCCGGTTCGGTCCCTTAGCTTTCGGAAGTGACATTTAGTCTGATATGTGCCAGCCGTGCAATCTACCTAGCCCTGCAAAGTGCAAATATTAACCTAAATGCATATTAAGATACTGTGTGTTAGCTCCTGAACTGAAATAGAGAGCGGGTGTTCCAGCGGAGGCAAGCAAATCGTGTTGATTTACAGTGGCTTGCGGATTTGGCCCATTACCGCTTCTTTATACACTTTTAAAAAGAAATGCCAACTTGATAGTTTAGGCTTTAACTGGAACATGGCAAGTAATTGTATGTTTTGGCGGACCCCTAGTAATGTTGCAGAATCTTTCTCAGAAGTTGTTCCATGGGATAGCCGATTCCTCAGGTAAGAGCTACTTGTTTGTTCAATCCTCCATCTTAGGCCTGCTCCTCAGGTGCATCCTCCTTCTCGCAGCGATTTCCTAGGAACAGATTTCGAAGAACAGCTCTGATCACAGAATCACAGATTGGTTAGGGTTGGAAAGGAGCTCTGGAGATCATCCAGTCCAACCCCCCTGCCAGAGCAGAGTCACCTACAGCAGGTTGCACAGGATGACCTCCAGGCGGGTTTTGAATGTCTCTGGGGTGGGAGACTCTACCGCCTCCCTGGGCAGCCTGTTCCAGCGCTCTGCCACCCTCAAAGTAAAGAAGTTCCTCCTCATGCTTTGATAGAAGTTCCTACGTTCCAGTTTGTACCCGTTACCTCTTGTCCTGGATCATCTTTGATGATCCAGGACAAGAGGTAATGGGCACCAATTGGAACGTAGGAACTTGAACTTGAACTGGAAGGTAGGAACTTGAACTTGAATATAGGATTATCCTTGATGATTCAGGATAGCTGTGTGTCTGACCAGTCTGTCTTTCGAAGGAGGTCCTGGGCCAGCTCCAGCCATGTTGTGCTGAGCAGAGCCCCTGGCAGCAGCCCCCCAGCTCACTCCCAGTGTGCCTGAATGGAAAAGGTACCAAAGTTGCTCCAACACTTTCTGAAAAACTCTATAGTGTTACCCCACAAGCGCAAAGCGACGGCAAAGCCCGTGAAATGACACCGGTGCTTCCAGAAAATGTCAAGCTTCCTGCCCAAGGGTGACATGCCATGCGGTGGGGTCAGGGCCACGCGCTGAGCACCCGGTGCGCTGGGGTTGCCCCAGCGGTTCCTGAGCAGCTCCTGCAGTGCTGCCGCCGGTACCGTTCTGGCGGCTGTAGTTGTTTAAAAAGCCGTTGTTGTTTCCGGCGTAATCTGACGGCAGTTTTCTCGGGCATTTGGGCCTCTTCTAATAAGTGTGCTGTGAGTACATCTGCAAGCATTCACCTGTCGAGGTCAAATGACTGGTGGTGCTCATCTGCCCCCGTGCTACTGCTGCTGCCTCCCGTGAATGCTCATGTGCCTGCGTGCCCCTGTACAGGCACAGATGCACGCGCGCAACACCTGATCCCGCATCCTAATTATTTTTCGCCCGGTTCTCTGAGTTGTTCTGCTTCCGGCTGATGAATGGGAAAGTGTAGTAGTGCTGTTTCATTTCACCAGCCTCTCAAGTGTGGAAATTATGGTAAATTTGAGAACAAGCCAGATTAGATTGATAGTTACACCTCCTCCTTTAATTAGCCAACCACAGGATCTGTGGAGGCAAAGGCCGGGGGGGTGTGTCGGTGTATATAAGGTGTATTGTCTATGTGAAAGATTAATCAAAAGGAGTTGCTTGAGGTGGGAAGGCTTTTCCGGAGAGGTTCCACATGTTGTCAGGTAGTCCCTCTGAATGGCAGCTTCCGGTTCGGTCCCTTAGCTTTCGGAAGTGACATTTAGTCTGATATGTGCCAGCCGTGCAATCTACCTAGCCCTGCAAAGTGCAAATATTAACCTAAATGCATATTAAGATACTGTGTGTTAGCTCCTGAACTGAAATAGAGAGCGGGTGTTCCAGCGGAGGCAAGCAAATCGTGTTGATTTACAGTGGCTTGAGGATTTGGCCCATTACCGCTTCTTTATACACTTTTAAAAAGAAATGCCAACTCGATAGTTTAGGCTTTAACTGGAACATGGCAAGTAATTCTGTGTTTTGGCGGACCCCTAGTAATGTTGCAGAATCTTTCTCAGAAGTTGTTCCATGGGATAGCCGATTCCTCAGGTAAGAGCTACTTGTTTGTTCAATCCTCCATCTTAGGCCTGCTCCTCAGGTGCATCCTCCTTCTCGCAGCGATTTCCTAGGAACAGATTTCGAAGAACAGCTCTGATCACAGAATCACAGATTGGTTAGGGTTGGAAAGGAGCTCTGGAGATCATCCAGTCCAACCCCCCTGCCAGAGCAGGGTCACCTACAGCAGGTTGCACAGGATGACCTCCAGGCGTGTTTTGAATGTCTCTGGGGTGGGAGACTCTCCCGCCTCCCCGGGCAGCCTGTTCCAGCGCTCTGCCACCCTCAAAGTAAAGAAGTTCCTCCTCATGCTTTGATAGAAGTTCCTAGGTTCCAGTTTGTACCCGTTACCTCTTGTCCTGGATCATCTTTGATGATCATCATCTTTGATGATCCAGGCCAAGAGGTAACGGGCACCAATTGGAACGTAGGAACTTGAACTTGAACTGGAAGGTAGGAACTTGAACTTGAAATAGGATTATACTTGATGATTCAGGATAGCTGTGTGTCTAACCAGTCTGTCTTTCGAAGGAGGTCCTGGGCCAGCTCCAGCCATGCTGTGCTGAGCAGAGCCCCTGGCAGCAGCCCCACAGCTCACTCCCAGTGTGCCTGAATGGAAAAGGTACCAAAGTTGCTCCAACACTTTCTGAAAAACTCTATAGTGTTACCCCACAAGCGCAAAGCGACGGCAAAGCCCGTGAAATGACACCGGTGCTTCCAGAAAATGTCAAGCTTCCTGCCCAAGGGTGACATGCCATGCGGTGGGGTCAGGGCTACGCGCTGAGCACCCGGTGCGCTGGGGTTGCCCCAGCGGTTCCTGAGCAGCTCCTGCAGTGCTGCCGCCGGTACCGTTCTGGCGGCTGTAGTTGTTTAAAAAGCCGTTGTTGTTTCCGGCGTAATCTGACGGCAGTTTTCTCGGGCATTTGGGCCTCTTCTAATAAGTGTGCTGTGAGTACATCTGCAAGCATTCACCTGTCGAGGTCAAATGACTGGTGGTGCTCATCTCCCCCCGTGCTACTGCTGCTGCCTCCCGTGAATGCTCATGTGCCTGCGTGCCCCTGTACAGGCACAGATGCACGCGCGCAACACCTGATCCCGCATCCTAATTATTTTTCGCCCGGTTCTCTGAGTTGTTCTGCTTCCGGCTGATGAATGGGAAAGTGTAGTAGTGCTGTTTCATTTCACCAGCCTCTCAAGTGTGGAAATTATGGTAAATTTGAGAACAAGCCAGATTAGATTGATAGTTACACCTCCTCCTTTAATTAGCCAACCACA
This sequence comes from Vanellus vanellus, assembly GCF_965231255.1. Classification (NCBI taxonomy): domain Eukaryota; kingdom Metazoa; phylum Chordata; class Aves; order Charadriiformes; family Charadriidae; genus Vanellus; species Vanellus vanellus. The sequence continues at coordinate 607,965 of NW_028126680.1, forward strand.
GGATCTGTAGAGGCAAAGGCCGGGGGGGTGTGTTGGTGTATATAACGTGTATTGTCTATGTGAAAGATGAATCAAAAGGAGTTGCTTGAGGTGGGAAGGCTTTTCCGGAGAGGTTCCACATGTTGTCAGGTAGTCCCTCTGAATGGCAGCTTCCGGTTCGGTCCCTTAGCTTTCGGAAGTGACATTTAGTCTGATATGTGCCAGCCGTGCAATCTACCTAGCCCTGCAAAGTGCAAATATTAACCTAAATGCATATTAAGATACTGTGTGTTAGCTCCTGAACTGAAATAGAGAGCGGGTGTTCCAGCGGAGGCAAGCAAATCGTGTTGATTTACAGTGGCTTGCGGATTTGGCCCATTACCGCTTCTTTATACACTTTTAAAAAGAAATGCCAACTCGATAGTTTAGGCTTTAACTGGAACATGGCAAGTAATTGTATGTTTTGGCGGACCCCTAGTAATGTTGCAGAATCTTTCTCAGAAGTTGTTCCATGGGATAGCCGATTCCTCAGGTAAGAGCTACTTGTTTGTTCAATCCTCCATCTTAGGCCTGCTCCTCAGGTGCATCCTCCTTCTCGCAGCGATTTCCTAGGAACAGATTTTGAAGAACAGCTCTGATCACAGAATCACAGATTGGTTAGGGTTGGAAAGGAGCTCTGGAGATCATCCAGTCCAACCCCCCTGCCAGAGCAGGGTCACCTACAGCAGGTTGCACAGGATGACCTCCAGGCGGGTTTTGAATGTCTCTGGGGTGGGAGACTCTACCGCCTCCCTGGGCAGCCTGTTCCAGCGCTCTGCCACCCTCAAAGTAAAGAATTTCCTCCTCATGCTTTGATAGAAGTTCCTACGTTCCAGTTTGTAACCGTTACCTCTTGTCCTGGATCATCTTTGATGATCCAGGACAAGAGGTAACGGGCACCGATTGGAACGTAGGAACTTGAACTTGAACTGGAAGGTAGGAACTTGAACTTGAACATAGGATTATCCTTGATGATTCAGGATAGCTGTGTGTCTGACCAGTCTGTCTTTCGAAGGAGGTCCTGGGCCAGCTCCAGCCATGCTGTGCTGAGCAGAGCCCCTGGCAGCAGCCCCACAGCTCACTCCCAGTGTGCCTGAATGGAAAAGGTACCAAAGTTGCTCCAACACTTTCTGAAAAACTCTATAGTGTTACCCCACAAGCGCAAAGCGACGGCAAAGCCCGTGAAATGACACCGGTGCTTCCAGAAAATGTCAAGCTTCCTGCCCAAGGGTGACATGCCATGCGGTGGGGTCAGGGCTACGCGCTGAGCACCCGGTGCGCTGGGGTTGCCCCAGCGGTTCCTGAGCAGCTCCTGCAGTGCTGCCGCCGGTACCGTTCTGGCGGCTGTAGTTGTTTAAAAAGCCGTTGTTGTTTCCGGCGTAATCTGACGGCAGTTTTGTCGGGCATTTGGGCCTCTTCTAATAAGTGTGCTGTGAGTACATCTGCAAGCATTCACCTGTCGAGGTCAAATGACTGGTGGTGCTCATCTCCCCCCGTGCTACTGCTGCTGCCTCCCGTGAATGCTCATGTGCCTGCGTGCCCCTGTACAGGCACAGATGCACGCGCGCAACACCTGATCCCGCATCCTAATTATTTTTCGCCCGGTTCTCGGAGTTGTTCTGCTTCCGGCTGATGAATGGGAAAGTGTAGTAGTGCTGTTTCATTTCACCAGCCTCTCAAGTGTGGAAATTATGGTAAATTTGAGAACAAGCCAGATTAGATTGATAGTTACACCTCCTCCTTTAATTAGCCAACCACAGGATCTGTGGAGGCAAAGGCCGGGGGGGTGTGTCGGTGTATATAAGGTGTATTGTCTATGTGAAAGATTAATCAAAAGGAGTTGCTTGAGGTGGGAAGGCTTTTCCGGAGAGGTTCCACATGTTGTCAGGTAGTCCCTCTGAATGGCAGCTTCCGGTTCGGTCCCTTAGCTTTCGGAAGTGACATTTAGTCTGATATGTGCCAGCCGTGCAATCTACCTAGCCCTGCAAAGTGCAAATATTAACCTAAATGCATATTAAGATACTGTGTGTTAGCTCCTGAACTGAAATAGAGAGCGGGTGTTCCAGCGGAGGCAAGCAAATCGTGTTGATTTACAGTGGCTTGCGGATTTGGCCCATTACCGCTTCTTTATACACTTTTAAAAAGAAATGCCAACTCGATAGTTTAGGCTTTAACTGGAACATGGCAAGTAATTCTGTGTTTTGGCGGACCCCTAGTAATGTTGCAGAATCTTTCTCAGAAGTTGTTCCATGGGATAGCCGATTCCTCAGGTAAGAGCTACTTGTTTGTTCAATCCTCCATCTTAGGCCTGCTCCTCAGGTGCATCCTCCTCGCAGCGATTTTCTAGGAACAGATTTCGAAGAACAGCTCTGATCACAGAATCACAGATTGGTTAGGGTTGGAAAGGAGCTCTGGAGATCATGTAGTCCAACCCCCCTGCCAGAGCAGGGTCACCTACAGCAGGTTGCACAGGATGACCTCCAGGCGGGTTTTGAATGTCTCTGGGGTGGGAGACTCTACCGCCTCCCTGGGCAGCCTGTTCCAGCGCTCTGCCACCCTCAAAGTAAAGAAGTTCCTCCTCATGCTTTGATAGAAGTTCCTAGGTTCCAGTTTGTACCCGTTACCTCTTGTCCTGGATCATCAAAAATCATCTTTGATGATCCAGGCCAAGAGGTAACGGGCACCAATTGGAACGTAGGAACTTGAACTTGAACTGGAAGGTAGGAACTTGAACTTGAACATAGGATTATCCTTGATGATTCAGGATAGCTGTGTGTCTGACCAGTCTGTCTTTCGAAGGAGGTCCTGGGCCAGCTCCAGCCATGCTGTGCTGAGCAGAGCCCCTGGCAGCAGCCCCACACCTCACTCCCAGTGTGCCTGAATGGAAAAGGTACCAAAGTTGCTCCAACACTTTCTGAAAAACTCTATAGTGTTACCCCACAAGCGCAAAGCGACGGCAAAGCCCGTGAAATGACACCGGTGCTTCCAGAAAATGTCAAGCTTCCTGCCCAAGGGTGACATGCCATGCGGTGGGGTCAGGGCCACGCGCTGAGCACCCGGTGCGCTGGGGTTGCCCCAGCGGTTCCTGAGCAGCTCCTGCAGTGCTGCCGCCGGTACCGTTCTGGTGGCTGTAGTTATATAAAAAGCCGTTGTTGTTTCCGGCGTAATCTGACGGCAGTTTTCTCGGGCATTTGGGCCTCTTCTAATAAGTGTGCTGTGAGTACATCTGCAAGCATTCACCTGTCGAGGTCAAATGACTGGTGGTGCTCATCTGCCCCCGTGCTACTGCTGCTGCCTCCCGTGAATGCTCATGTGCCTGCGTGCCCCTGTACAGGCACAGATGCACGCGCGCAACACCTGATCCCGCATCCTAATTATTTTTCGCCCGGTTCTCGGAGTTGTTCTGCTTCCGGCTGATGAATGGGAAAGTGTAGTAGTGCTGTTTCATTTCACCAGCCTCTCAAGTGTGGAAATTATGGTAAATTTGAGAACAAGCCAGATTAGATTGATAGTTACACCTCCTCCTTTAATTAGCCAATCACAGGATCTGTGGAGGCAAAGGCCGGGGGGGTGTGTCGGTGTATATAACGTGTATTGTCTATGTGAAAGATTAATCAAAAGGAGTTGCTTGAGGTGGGAAGGCTTTTCCGGAGAGGTTCCACATGTTGTCAGGTAGTCCCTCTGAATGGCAGCTTCCGGTTCGGTCCCTTAGCTTTCGGAAGTGACATTTAGTCTGATATGTGCCAGCCGTGCAATCTACCTAGCCCTGCAAAGTGCAAATATTAACCTAAATGCATATTAAGATACTGTGTGTTAGCTCCTGAACTGAAATAGAGAGCGGGTGTTCCAGCGGAGGCAAGCAAATCGTGTTGATTTACAGTGGCTTGAGGATTTGGCCCATTACCGCTTCTTTATACACTTTTAAAAAGAAATGCCAACTCGATAGTTTAGGCTTTAACTGGAACATGGCAAGTAATTGTATGTTTTGGCGGACCCCTAGTAATGTTGCAGAATCTTTCTCAGAAGTTGTTCCATGGGATAGCCGATTCCTCAGGTAAGAGCTACTTGTTTGTTCAATCCTCCATCTTAGGCCTGCTCCTCAGGTGCATCCTCCTTCTCGCAGCGATTTCCTAGGAACAGATTTCGAAGAACAGCTCTGATCACAGAATCACAGATTGGTTAGGCTTGGAAAGGACCTCTGGAGATCATCCAGCCCAACCCCCCTGCCAGAGCAGGGTCACCTACAGCAGGTTGCACAGGATGACCTCCAGGCGGGTTTTGAATGTCTCTGGGGTGGGAGACTCTACCGCCTCCCTGGGCAGCCTGTTCCAGCGCTCTGCCACCCTCAAAGTAAAGAAGTTCCTCCTCATGCTTTGATAGAAGTTCCTAGGTTCCAGTTTGTACCCGTTACCTCTTGTCCTGGATCATCTTTGATGATCATCATCTTTGATGATCCAGGCCAAGAGGTAACGGGCACCAATTGGAACGTAGGAACTTGAACTTGAACTGGAAGGTAGGAACTTGAACTTGAACATAGGATTATCCTTGATGATTCAGGATAGCTGTGTGTCTGACCAGTCTGTCTTTCGAAGGAGGTCCTGGGCCAGCTCCAGCCATGCTGTGCTGAGCAGAGCCCCTGGCAGCAGCCCCACAGCTCACTCCCAGTGTGCCTGAATGGAAAAGGTACCAAAGTTGCTCCAACACTTTCTGAAAAACTCTATAGTGTTACCCCACAAGCGCAAAGCGACGGCAAAGCCCGTGAAATGACACCGGTGCTTCCAGAAAATGTCAAGCTTCCTGCCCAAGGGTGACATGCCATGCGGTGGGGTCAGGGCCACGCGCTGAGCACCCGGTGCGCTGGGGTTGCCCCAGCGGTTCCTGAGCAGCTCCTGCAGTGCTGCCGCCGGTACCGTTCTGGCGGCTGTAGTTGTTTAAAAAGCCGTTGTTGTTTCCGGCGTAATCTGACGGCAGTTTTCTCGGGTATTTGGGCCTCTTCTAATAAGTGTGCTGTGAGTACATCTGCAAGCATTCACCTGTCGAGGTCAAATGACTGGTGGTGCTCATCTGCCCCCGTGCTACTGCTGCTGCCTCCCGTGAATGCTCATGTGCCTGCGTGCCCCTGTACAGGCACAGATGCACGCGCGCAACACCTGATCCCGCATCCTAATTATTTTTCGCCCGGTTCTCGGAGTTGTTCTGCTTCCGGCTGATGAATGGGAAAGTGTAGTAGTGCTGTTTCATTTCACCAGCCTCTCAAGTGTGGAAATTATGGTAAATTTGAGAACAAGCCAGATTAGATTGATAGTTACACCTCCTCCTTTAATTAGCCAATCACAGGATCTGTGGAGGCAAAGGCCGGGGGGGTGTGTTGGTGTATATAACGTGTATTGTCTATGTGAAAGATTAATCAAAAGGAGTTGCTTGAGGTGGGAAGGCTTTTCCGGAGAGGTTCCACAGGTTGTCAGGTAGTCCCTCTGAATGGCAGCTTCCGGTTCGGTCCCTTAGCTTTCGGACGTGACATTTAGTCTGATATGTGCCAGCCGTGCAATCTACCTAGCCCCGCAAAGTGCAAATATTAACATAAATGCATATTAAGATACTGTGTGTTAGCTCCTGAACTGAAATAGAGAGCGGGTGTTCCAGCGGAGGCAAGCAAATCGTGTTGATTTAGAGTGGCTTGCGGATTTGGCCCATTACCGCTTCTTTATACACTTTTAAAAAGAAATGCCAACTCGATAGTTTAGGCTTTAACTGGAACATGGCAAGTAATTGTATGTTTTGGCGGACCCCTAGTAATGTTGCAGAATCTTTCTCAGAAGTTGTTCCATGGGATAGCCGATTCCTCAGGTAAGAGCTACTTGTTTGTTCAATCCTCCATCTTAGGCCTGCTCCTCAGGTGCATCCTCCTTCTCGCAGCGATTTCCTAGGAACAGATTTCGAAGAACAGCTCTGATCACAGAATCACAGATTGGTTAGGGTTGGAAAGGACCTCTGGAGATCATCCAGCCCAACCCCCCTGCCAGAGCAGGGTCACCTACAGCAGGTTGCACAGGATGACCTCCAGGCGGGTTTTGAATGTTTCTGGGGTCGGAGACTCTACCGCCTCCCTGGGCAGCCTGTTCCAGTGCTCTGCCACCCTCAAAGTAAAGAAGTTCCTCCTCATGCTTTGATAGAAGTTCCTAGGTTCCAGTTTGTACCCGTTACCTCTTGTCCTGGATCATCTTTGATGATCCAGGACAAGAGGTAACGGGCACCAATTGGAACGTAGGAACTTGAACTTGAACTGGAACGTAGGAACTTGAACTTGAACATAGGATTATCCTTGATGATTCAGGATAGCTGTGTGTCTGACCAGTCTGTCTTTCGAAGGAGGTCCTTGACCAGCTCCAGCCATGCTGTGCTGAGCAGAGCCCCTGGCAGCAGCCCCACAGCTCACTCCCAGTGTGCCTGAATGGAAAAGGTACCAAAGTTGCTCCAACACTTTCTGAAAAACTCTATAGTGTTACCCCACAAGCGCAAAGCGACGGCAAAGCCCGTGAAATGACACCGGTGCTTCCAGAAAATGTCAAGCTTCCTGCCCAAGGGTGACATGCCATGCGGTGGGGTCAGGGCCACGCGCTGAGCACCCGGTGCGCTGGGGTTGCCCCAGCGTTTCCTGAGCAGCTCCTGCAGTGCTGCCGCCGGTACCGTTCTGGCGGCTGTAGTTGTTTAAAAAGCCGTTGTTGTTTCCGGCGTAATCTGACGGCAGTTTTCTCGGGCATTTGGGCCTCTTCTAATAAGTGTGCTGTGAGTACATCTGCAAGCATTCACCTGTCGAGGTCAAATGACTGGTGGTGCTCATCTCCCCCCGTGCTACTGCTGCTGCCTCCCGTGAATGCTCATGTGCCTGCGTGCCCCTGTACAGGCACAGATGCACGCGCGCAACACCTGATCCCGCATCCTAATTATTTTTCGCCCGGTTCTCGGAGTTGTTCTGCTTCCGGCTGATGAATGGGAAAGTGTAGTAGTGCTGTTTCATTTCACCAGCCTCTCAAGTGTGGAAATTATGGTAAATTTGAGAACAAGCCAGATTAGATTGATAGTTACACCTCCTCCTTTAATTAGCCAACCACAGGATCTGTGGAGGCAAAGGCCGGGGGGGTGTGTCGGTGTATATAACGTGTATTGTCTATGTGAAAGATTAATCAAAAGGAGTTGCTTGAGGTGGGAAGGCTTTTCCGGAGAGGTTCCACATGTTGTCAGGTAGTCCCTCTGAATGGCAGCTTCCGGTTCGGTCCCTTAGCTTTCGGAAGTGACATTTAGTCTGATATGTGCCAGCCGTGCAATCTACCTAGCCCTGCAAAGTGCAAATATTAACCTAAATGCATATTAAGATACTGTGTGTTAGCTCCTGAACTGCAATAGAGAGCGGGTGTTCCAGCGGAGGCAAGCAAATCGTGTTGATTTACAGTGGCTTGCGGATTTGGCCCATTACCGCTTCTTTATACACTTTTAAAAAGAAATGCCAACTCGATAGTTTAGGCTTTAACTGGAACATGGCAAGTAATTGTATGTTTTGGCGGACCCCTAGTAATGTTGCAGAATCTTTCTCAGAAGTTGTTCCATGGGATAGCCGATTCCTCAGGTAAGAGCTACTTGTTTGTTCAATCCTCCATCTTAGGCCTGCTCCTCAGGTGCATCCTCCTTCTCGCAGCGATTTCCTAGGAACAGATTTCGAAGAACAGCTCTGATCACAGAATCACAGATTGGTTAGGGTTGGAAAGGAGCTCTGGAGATCATCCAGCCCAACCCCCCTGCCAGAGCAGGGTCACCTACAGCAGGTTGCACAGGATGACCTCCAGGCGGGTTTTGAATGTTTCTGGGGTCGGAGACTCTACCGCCTCCCTGGGCAGCCTGTTCCAGCGCTCTGCCACCCTCAAAGTAAAGAAGTTCCTCCTCATGCTTTGATAGAAGTTCCTAGGTTCCAGTTTGTACCCGTTACCTCTTGTCCTGGATCATCTTTGATGATCCAGGCCAAGAGGTAACGGGCACCAATTGGAACGTAGGAACTTGAACTTGAACTGGAACGTAGGAACTTGAACATAGGATTATCCTTGATGATTCCGGATAGCTGTGTGTCTGACCAGTCTGTCTTTCGAAGGAGGTCCTGGGCCAGCTCCAGCCATGCTGTGTTGAGCAGAGCCCCTGGCAGCAGCCCCACAGCTCACTCCCAGTGTGCCTGAATGGAAAAGGTACCAAAGTTGCTCCAACACTTTCTGAAAAACTCTATAGTGTTACCCCACAAGCGCAAAGCGACGGCAAAGCCCGTGAAATGACACCGGTGCTTCCAGAAAATGTCAAGCTTCCTGCCCAAGGGTGACATGCCATGCGGTGGGGTCAGGGCCACGCGCTGAGCACCCGGTGCGCTGGGGTTGCCCCAGCGTTTCCTGAGCAGCTCCTGCAGTGCTGCCGCCGGTACCGTTCTGGCGGCTGTAGTTGTTTAAAAAGCCGTTGTTGTTTCCGGCGTAATCTGACGGCAGTTTTCTCGGGCATTTGGGCCTCTTCTAATAAGTGTGCTGTGAGTACATCTGCAAGCATTCACCTGTCGAGGTCAAATGACTGGTGGTGCTCATCTGCCCCCGTGCTACTGCTGCTGCCTCCCGTGAATGCTCATGTGCCTGCGTGCCCCTGTACAGGCACAGATGCACGCGCGCAACACCTGACCCCGCATCCTAATAATTTTTTGCCCGGTTCTCTGAGTTGTTCTGCTTCCGGCTGATGAATGGGAAAGTGTAGTAGTGCTGTTTCATTTCACCAGCCTCTCAAGTGTGGAAATTATGGTAAATTTGAGAACAAGCCAGATTAGATTGATAGTTACACCTCCTCCTTTAATTAGCCAACCACAGGATCTGTGGAGGCAAAGGCCGGGGGGGTGTGTTGGTGTATATAACGTGTATTGTCTATGTGAAAGATTAATCAAAAGGAGTTGCTTGAGGTGGGAAGGCTTTTCCGGAGAGGTTCCACATGTTGTCAGGTAGTCCCTCTGAATGGCAGCTTCCGGTTCGGTCCCTTAGCTTTCGGAAGTGACATTTAGTCTGATATGTGCCAGCCGTGCAATCTACCTAGCCCTGCAAAGTGCAAATATTAACCTAAATGCATATTAAGATACTGTGTGTTAGCTCCTGAACTGAAATAGAGAGCGGGTGTTCCAGCGGAGGCAAGCAAATCGTGTTGATTTACAGTGGCTTGAGGATTTGGCCCATTACCGCTTCTTTATACACTTTTAAAAAGAAATGCCAACTCGATAGTTTAGGCTTTAACTGGAACATGGCAAGTAATTGTATGTTTTGGCGGACCCCTAGTAATGTTGCAGAATCTTTCTCAGAAGTTGTTCCATGGGATAGCCGATTCCTCAGGTAAGAGCTACTTGTTTGTTCAATCCTCCATCTTAGGCCTGCTCCTCAGGTGCATCCTCCTTCTCGCAGCGATTTCCTAGGAACAGATTTCGAAGAACAGCTCTGATCATAGAATCACAGATTGGTTAGGGTTGGAAAGGACCTCTGGAGATCATCCAGCCCAACCCCCCTGCCAGAGCAGGGTCACCTACAGCAGGTTGCACAGGATGACCTCCAGGCGGGTTTTGAATGTCTCTGGGGTCGGAGACTCTACCGCCTCCCTGGGCAGCCTGTTCCAGTGCTCTGCCACCCTCAAAGTAAAGAAGTTCCTCCTCATGCTTTGATAGAAGTTCCTAGGTTCCAGTTTGTACCCGTTACCTCTTGTCCTGGATCATCTTTGATGATCCAGGACAAGAGGTAACGGGCACCAATTGGAACGTAGGAAATTGAACTTCAACTGGAACGTAGGAACTTGAACATAGGATTATCCTTGATGATTCAGGATAGCTGTGTGTCTGACCAGTCTGTCTTTTGAAGGAGGTCCTGGGCCAGCTCCAGCCATGCTGTGCTGAGCAGAGCCCCTGGCAGCAGCCCCACAGCTCACTCCCAGTGTGCCTGAATGGAAAAGGTACCAAAGTTGCTCCAACACTTTCTGAAAAACTCTATAGTGTTACCCCACAAGCGCAAAGCGACGGCAAAGCCCGTGAAATGACACCGGTGCTTCCAGAAAATGTCAAGCTTCCTGCTCAAGGGTGACATGCCATGCGGTGGGGTCAGGGCCACGCGCTGAGCACCCGGTGCGCTGGGGTTGCCCCAGCGGTTCCTGAGCAGCTCCTGCAGTGCTGCCGCCGGTACCGTTCTGGCGGCTGTAGTTGTTTAAAAAGCCGTTGTTGTTTCCGGCGTAATCTGACGGCAGTTTTCTCGGGCATTTGGGCCTCTTCTAATAAGTGTGCTGTGAGTACATCTGCAAGCATTCACCTGTCGAGGTCAAATGACTGGTGGTGCTCATCTGCCCCCGTGCTACTGCTGCTGCCTCCCGTGAATGCTCATGTGCCTGCGTGCCCCTGTACAGGCACAGATGCACGCGCGCAACACCTGATCCCGCATCCTAATTATTTTTCGCCCGGTTCTCTGAGTTGTTCTGCTTCCGGCTGATGAATGGGAAAGTGTAGTAGTGCTGTTTCATTTCACCAGCCTCTCAAGTGTGGAAATTATGGTAAATTTGAGAACAAGCCAGATTAGATTGATAGTTACACCTCCTCCTTTAATTAGCCAACCACAGGATCTGTGGAGGCAAAGGCCGGGGGGGTGTGTCGGTGTATATAACGTGTATTGTCTATGTGAAAGATTAATCAAAAGGAGTTGCTTGAGGTGGGAAGGCTTTTCCGGAGAGGTTCCACATGTTGTCAGGTAGTCCCTCTGAATGGCAGCTTCCGGTTCAGTCCCTTAGCTTTCGGAAGTGACATTTAGTCTGATATGTGCCAGCAGTGCAATCTACCTAGCCCTGCAAAGTGCAAATATTAACCTAAATGCATATTAAGATACTGTGTGTTAGCTCCTGAACTGAAATAGAGAGCGGGTGTTCCAGCGGAGGCAAGCAAATCGTGTTGATTTACAGTGGCTTGCGGATTTGGCCCATTACCGCTTCTTTATACACTTTTAAAAAGAAATGCCAACTCGATAGTTTAGGCTTTAACTGGAACATGGCAAGTAATTGTATGTTTTGGCGGACCCCTAGTAATGTTGCAGAATCTTTCTCAGTAGTTGTTCCATGGGATAGCCGATTCCTCAGGTAAGAGCTACTTGTTTGTTCAATCCTCCATCTTAGGCCTGCTCCTCAGGTGCATCCTCCTTCTCGCAGCGATTTCCTAGGAACAGATTTCGAAGAACAGCTCTGATCACAGAATCACAGATTGGTTAGGGTTGGAAAGGACCTCTGGAGATCATCCAGCCCAACCCCCCTGCCAGAGCAGGGTCACCTACAGCAGGTTGCACAGGATGACCTCCAGGCGGGTTTTGAATGTTTCTGGGGTCGGAGACTCTACCGCCTCCCTGGGCAGCCTGTTCCAGCGCTCTGCCACCCTCAAAGTAAAGAAGTTCCTCCTCATGCTTTGATAGAAGTTCCTAGGTTCCAGTTTGTACCCGTTACCTCTTGTCCTGGATCATCTTTGATGATCCAGGACAAGAGGTAACGGGCACCAATTGGAACGTAGGAACTTGAACTTGAACTGGAACGTAGGAACTTGAACATAGGATTATCCTTGATGATTCAGGATAGCTGTGTGTCTGACCAGTCTGTCTTTCGAAGGAGGTCCTGGGCCAGCTCCAGCCATGCTGTGCTGAGCAGAGCCCCTTGCAGCAGCCCCACAGCTCACTCCCAGTGTGCCTGAATGGAAAAGGTACCAAAGTTGCTCCAACACTTTCTGAAAAACTCTATAGTGTTACCCCACAAGCGCAAAGCGACGGCAAAGCCCGTGAAATGACACCGGTGCTTCCAGAAAATGTCAAGCTTCCTGCCCAAGGGTGACATGCCATGCGGTGGGGTCAGGGCCACGCGCTGAGCACCCGGTGCGCTGGGGTTGCCCCAGCGGTTCCTGAGCAGCTCCTGCAGTGCTGCCGCTGGTACCGTTCTGGCGGCTGTAGTTGTTTAAAAAGCCGTTGTTGTTTCCGGCGTAATCTGACGGCAGTTTTCTCGGGCATTTGGGCCTCTTCTAATAAGTGTGCTGTGAGTACATCTGCAAGCATTCACCTGTCGAGGTCAAATGACTGGTGGTGCTCATCTGCCCCCGTGCTACTGCTGCTGCCTCCCGTGAATGCTCATGTGCCTGCGTGCCCCTGTACAGGCACAGATGCACGCGCGCAACACCTGATCCCGCATCCTAATTATTTTTCGCCCAGTTCTCTGAGTTGTTCTGCTTCCGGCTGATGAATGGGAAAGTGTAGTAGTGCTGTTTCATTTCACCAGCCTCTCAAGTGTGGAAATTATGGTAAATTTGAGAACAAGCCAGATTAGATTGATAGTTACACCTCCTCCTTTAATTAGCCAACCACAGGATCTGTGGAGGCAAAGGCCAGGGGGGTGTGTCGGTGTATATAATGTGTATTGTCTATGTGAAAGATTAATCAAAAGGAGTTGCTTGAGGTGGGAAGGCTTTTCCGGAGAGGTTCCACATGTTGTCAGGTAGTCCCTCTGAATGGCAGCTTCCGGTTCGGTCCCTTAGCTTTCGGAAGTGACATTTAGTCTGATATGTGCCAGCCGTGCAATCTACCTAGCCCCGCAAAGTGCAAATATTAACATAAATGCATATTAAGATACTGTGTGTTAGCTCCTGAACTGAAATAGAGAGCGGGTGTTCCAGCGGAGGCAAGCAAATCGTGTTGATTTACAGTGGCTTGCGGATTTGGCCCATTACCGCTTCTTTATACACTTTTAAAAAGAAATGCCAACTCGATAGTTTAGGCTTTAACTGGAACATGGCAAGTAATTGTATGTTTTGGCGGACCCCTAGTAATGTTGCAGAATCTTTCTCAGAAGTTGTTCCATGGGATAGCCGATTCCTCAGGTAAGAGCTACTTGTTTGTTCAATCCTCCATCTTAGGCCTGCTCCTCAGGTGCATCCTCCTTCTCGCAGCGATTTCCTAGGAACAGATTTCGAAGAACAGCTCTGATCACAGAATCACAGATTGGTTAGGGTTGGAAAGGACCTCTGGAGATCATCCAGCCCAACCCCCCTGCCAGAGCAGGGTCACCTACAGCAGGTTGCACAGGATGACCTCCAGGCGGGTTTTGAATGTTTCTGGGGTCGGAGACTCTACCGCCTCCCTGGGCAGCCTGTTCCAGCGCTCTGCCACCCTCAAAGTAAAGAAGTTCCTCCTCATGCTTTGATAGAAGTTCCTAGGTTCCAGTTTGTACCCGTTACCTCTTGTCCTGGATCATCTTTGATGATCCAGGCCAAGAGGTAACGGGCACCAATTGGAACGTAGGAACTTGAACTTCAACTGGAACGTAGGAACTTGAACATAGGATTATCCTTGATGATTCAGGATAGCTGTGTGTCTGACCAGTCTGTCTTTCGAAGGAGGTCCTGGGCCAGCTCCAGCCATGCTGTGCTGAGCAGACCCCCTGGCAGCAGCCCCACAGCTCACTCCCAGTGTGCCTGAATGGAAAAGGTACCAAAGTTGCTCCAACACTTTCTGAAAAACTCTATAGTGTTACCCCACAAGCGCAAAGCGACGGCAAAGCCCGTGAAATGACACCGGTGCTTCCAGAAAATGTCAAGCTTCCTGCCCAAGGGTGACATGCCATGCGGTGGGGTCAGGGCCACGCGCTGAGCACCCGGTGCGCTGGGGTTGCCCCAGCGTTTCCTGAGCAGCTCCTGCAGTGCTGCCGCCGGTACCGTTCTGGCGGCTGTAGTTGTTTAAAAAGCCGTTGTTGTTTCCGGCGTAATCTGACAGCAGTTTTCTCGGGCATTTGGGCCTCTTCTAATAAGTGTGCTGTGAGTACATCTGCAAGCATTCACCTGTCGAGGTCAAATGACTGGTGGTGCTCATCTGCCCCCGTGCTACTGCTGCTGCCTCCCGTGAATGCTCATGTGCCTGCGTGCCCCTGTACAGGCACAGATGCACGCGCGCAACACCTGATCCCGCATCCTAATTATTTTTCGCCCGGTTCTCGGAGTTGTTCTGCTTCCGGCTGATGAATGGGAAAGTGTAGTAGTGCTGTTTCATTTCACCAGCCTCTCAAGTGTGGAAATTATGGTAAATTTGAGAACAAGCCAGATTAGATTGATAGTTACACCTCCTCCTTTAATTAGCCAACCACAGGATCTGTGGAGGCAAAGGCCGGGGGGGTGTGTCGGTGTATATAACGTGTATTGTCTATGTGAAAGATTAATCAAAAGGAGTTGCTTGAGGTGGGAAGGCTTTTCCGGAGAGGTTCCACATGTTGTCAGGTAGTCCCTCTGAATGGCAGCTTCCGGTTCGGTCCCTTAGCTTTCGGGAGTGACATTTAGTCTGATATGTGCCAGCCGTGCAATCTACCTAGCCCTGCAAAGTGCAAATATTAACCTAAATGCATTTTAAGATAGTGTGTGTTAGCTCCTGAACTGAAATAGAGAGCGGGTGTTCCAGCGGAGGCAAGCAAATCGTGTTGATTTACAGTGGCTTGAGGATTTGGCCCATTACCGCTTCTTTATACACTTTTAAAAAGAAATGCCAACTCGATAGTTTAGGCTTTAACTGGAACATGGCAAGTAATTGTATGTTTTGGCGGACCCCTAGTAATGTTGCAGAATCTTTCTCAGAAGTTGTTCCATGGGATAGCCGATTCCTCAGGTAAGAGCTACTTGTTTGTTCAATCCTCCATCTTAGGCCTGCTCCTCAGGTGCATCCTCCTTCTCGCAGCGATTTCCTAGGAACAGATTTCGAAGAACAGCTCTGATCACAGAATCACAGATTGGTTAGGGTTGGAAAGGAGCTCTGGAGATCATCCAGCCCAACCCCCCTGCCAGAGCAGGGTCACCTACAGCAGGTTGCACAGGATGACCTCCAGGCTGGTTTTGAATGTTTCTGGGGTCGGAGACTCTACCGCCTCCCTGGGCAGCCTGTTCCAGCGCTCTGCCACCCTCAAAGTAAAGAAGTTCCTCCTCATGCTTTGATAGAAGTTCCTAGGTTCCAGTTTGTACCCGTTACCTCTTGTCCTGGATCATCTTTGATGATCCAGGACAAGAGGTAACGGGCACCAATTGGAACGTAGGAACTTGAACTTGAACTGGAACGTAGGAACTTGAACATAGGATTATCCTTGATGATTCAGGATAGCTGTGTGTCTGACCAGTCTGTCTTTCGAAGGAGGTCCTGGGCCAGCTCCAGCCATGCTGTGTTGAGCAGAGCCCCTGGCAGCAGCCCCACAGCTCACTCCCAGTGTGCCTGAATGGAAAAGGTACCAAAGTTGCTCCAACACTTTCTGAAAAACTCTATAGTGTTACCCCACAAGCGCAAAGCGACGGCAAAGCCCGTGAAATGACACCGGTGCTTCCAGAAAATGCCAAGCTTTCTGCCCAAGGGTGACATGCCATGCGGTGGGGTCAGGGCCACGCGCTGAGCACCCGGTGCGCTGGGGTTGCCCCAGCGGTTCCTGAGCAGCTCCTGCAGTGCTGCCGCCGGTACCGTTCTGGCGGCTGTAGTTGTTTAAAAAGCCGTTGTTGTTTCCGGCGTAATCTGACGGCAGTTTTCTCGGGCATTTGGGCCTCTTCTAATAAGTGTGCTGTGAGTACATCTGCAAGCATTCACCTGTCGAGGTCAAATGACTGGTGGTGCTCATCTGCCCCCGTGCTACTGCTGCTGCCTCCCGTGAATGCTCATGTGCCTGCGTGCCCCTGTACAGGCACAGATGCACGCGCGCAACACCTGATCCCGCATCCTAATTATTTTTCGCCCGGTTCTCGGAGTTGTTCTGCTTCCGGCTGATGAATGGGAAAGTGTAGTAGTGCTGTTTCATTTCACCAGCCTCTCAAGTGTGGAAATTATGGTAAATTTGAGAACAAGCCAGATTAGATTGATAGTTACACCTCCTCCTTTAATTAGCCAACCACAGGATCTGTGGAGGCAAAGGCCGGGGGTGTGTATCGGTGTATATAACGTGTATTGTCTATGTGAAAGATGAATCAAAAGGAGTTGCTTGAGGTGGGAAGGCTTTTCCGGAGAGGTTCCACATGTTGTCAGGTAGTCCCTCTGAATGGCAGCTTCCGGTTCGGTCCCTTAGCTTTCGGAAGTGACATTTAGTCTGATATGTGCCAGCCGTGCAATCTACCTAGCCCCGCAAAGTGCAAATATTAACATAAATGCATATTAAGATACTGTGTGTTAGCTCCTGAACTGCAATAGAGAGCGGGTGTTCCAGCGGAGGCAAGCAAATCGTGTTGATTTACAGTGGCTTGCGGATTTGGCCCATTACCGCTTCTTTATACACTTTTAAAAAGAAATGCCAACTCGATAGTTTAGGCTTTAACTGGAACATGGCAAGTAATTGTATGTTTTGGCGGACCCCTAGTAATGTTGCAGAATCTTTCTCAGAAGTTGTTCCATGGGATAGCCGATTCCTCAGGTAAGAGCTACTTGTTTGTTCAATCCTCCATCTTAGGCCTGCTCCTCAGGTGCATCCTCCTTCTCGCAGCGATTTCCTAGGAACAGATTTCGAAGAACAGCTCTGATCACAGAATCACAGATTGGTTAGGGTTGGAAAGGAGCTCTGGAGATCATCCAGCCCAACCCCCCTGCCAGAGCAGGGTCACCTACAGCAGGTTGCACAGGATGACCTCCAGGCGGGTTTTGAATGTTTCTGGGGTCGGAGACTCTACCGCCTCCCTGGGCAGCCTGTTCCAGCGCTCTGCCACCCTCAAAGTAAAGAAGTTCCTCCTCATGCTTTGATAGAAGTTCCTAGGTTCCAGTTTGTACCCGTTACCTCTTGTCCTGGATCATCTTTGATGATCCAGGACAAGAGGTAACGGGCACCAATTGGAACGTAGGAACTTGAACTTCAACTGGAACGTAGGAACTTGAACATAGGATTATCCTTGATGATTCAGGATAGCTGTGTGTCTGACCAGTCTGTCTTTCGAAGGAGGTCCTGGACCAGCTCCAGCCATGCTGTGCTGAGCAGAGCCCCTGGCAGCAGCCCCACAGCTCACTCCCAGTGTGCCTGAATGGAAAAGGTACCAAAGTTGCTCCAACACTTTCTGAAAAACTCTATAGTGTTACCCCACAAGCGCAAAGCGACGGCAAAGCCCGTGAAATGACACCGGTGCTTCCAGAAAATGTCAAGCTTCCTGCCCAAGGGTGACATGCCATGCGGTGGGGTCAGGGCCACGCGCTGAGCACCCGGTGCGCTGGGGTTGCCCCAGCGGTTCCTGAGCAGCTCCTGCAGTGCTGCCGCCGGTACCGTTCTGGCGGCTGTAGTTGTTTAAAAAGCCGTTGTTGTTTCCGGCGTAATCTGACGGCAGTTTTCTCGGGCATTTGGGCCTCTTCGAATAAGTGTGCTGTGAGTACATCTGCAAGCATTCACCTGTCGAGGTCAAATGACTGGTGGTGCTCATCTGCCCCCGTGCTACTGCTGCTGCCTCCCGTGAATGCTCATGTGCCTGCGTGCCCCTGTACAGGCACAGATGCACGCGCGCAACACCTGATCCCGCATCCTAATTATTTTTCGCCCGGTTCTCGGAGTTGTTCTGCTTCCGGCTGATGAATGGGAAAGTGTAGTAGTGCTGTTTCATTTCACCAGCCTCTCAAGTGTGGAAATTATGGTAAATTTGAGAACAAGCCAGATTAGATTGATAGTTACACCTCCTCCTTTAATTAGCCAACCACAGGATCTGTGGAGGCAAAGGCCGGGGGGGTGTGTCGGTGTATATAAGGTGTATTGTCTATGTGAAAGATTAATCAAAAGGAGTTGCTTGAGGTGGGAAGGCTTTTCCGGAGAGGTTCCACATGTTGTCAGGTAGTCCCTCTGAATGGCAGCTTCCGGTTCGGTCCCTTAGCTTTCGGAAGTGACATTTAGTCTGATATGTGCCAGCCGTGCAATCTACCTAGCCCCGCAAAGTGCAAATATTAACATAAATGCATATTAAGATACTGTGTGTTAGCTCCTGAACTGAAATAGAGAGCGGGTGTTCCAGCGGAGGCAAGCAAATCGTGTTGATTTACAGTGGCTTGAGGATTTGGCCCATTACCGCTTCTTTATACACTTTTAAAAAGAAATGCCAACTCGATAGTTTAGGCTTTAACTGGAACATGGCAAGTAATTGTATGTTTTGGCGGACCCCTAGTAATGTTGCAGAATCTTTCTCAGAAGTTGTTCCATGGGATAGCCGATTCCTCAGGTAAGAGCTACTTGTTTGTTCAATCCTCCATCTTAGGCCTGCTCCTCAGGTGCATCCTCCTTCTCGCAGCGATTTCCTAGGAACAGATTTCGAAGAACAGCTCTGATCACAGAATCACAGATTGGTTAGGGTTGGAAAGGAGCTCTGGAGATCATCCAGCCCAACCCCCCTGCCAGAGCAGGGTCACCTACAGCAGGTTGCACAGGATGACCTCCAGGCGGGTTTTGAATGTTTCTGGGGTCGGAGACTCTACCGCCTCCCTGGGCAGCCTGTTCCAGTGCTCTGCCACCCTCAAAGTAAAGAAGTTCCTCCTCATGCTTTGATAGAAGTTCCTAGGTTCCAGTTTGTACCCGTTACCTCTTGTCCTGGATCATCTTTGATGATCCAGGACAAGAGGTAACGGGCACCAATTGGAACGTAGGAACTTGAACTTCAACTGGAACGTAGGAACTTGAACATAGGATTATCCTTGATGATTCAGGATAGCTGTGTGTCTGACCAGTCTGTCTTTCGAAGGAGGTCCTGGGCCAGCTCCAGCCATGCTGTGCTGAGCAGAGCCCCTGGCAGCGACCCCACAGCTCACTCCCAGTGTGCCTGAATGGAAAAGGTACCAAAGTTGCTCCAACACTTTCTGAAAAACTCTATAGTGTTACCCCACAAGCGCAAAGCGACGGCAAAGCCCGTGAAATGACACCGGTGCTTCCAGAAAATGTCAAGCTTCCTGCCCAAGGGTGACATGCCATGCGGTGGGGTCAGGGCCACGCGCTGAGCACCCGGTGCGCTGGGGTTGCCCCAGCGGTTCCTGAGCAGCTCCTGCAGTGCTGCCGCCGGTACCGTTCTGGCGGCTGTAGTTGTTTAAAAAGCCGTTGTTGTTTCCGGCGTAATCTGACGGCAGTTTTCTCGGGCATTTGGGCCTCTTCTAATAAGTGTGCTGTGAGTACATCTGCAAGCATTCACCTGTCGAGGTCAAATGACTGGTGGTGCTCATCTGCCCCCGTGCTACTGCTGCTGCCTCCCGTGAATGCTCATGTGCCTGCGTGCCCCTGTACAGGCACAGATGCACGCGCGCAACACCTGATCCCGCATCCTAATTATTTTTCGCCCGGTTCTCGGAGTTGTTCTGCTTCCGGCTGATGAATGGGAAAGTGTAGTAGTGCTGTTTCATTTCACCAGCCTCTCAAGTGTGGAAATTATGGTAAATTTGAGAACAAGCCAGATTAGATTGATAGTTACACCTCCTCCTTTAATTAGCCAACCACAGGATCTGTGGAGGCAAAGGCCGGGGGGGTGTGTCGGTGTATATAACGTGTATTGTCTATGTGAAAGATTAATCAAAAGGAGTTGCTTGAGGTGGGAAGGCTTTTCCGGAGAGGTTCCACATGTTGTCAGGTAGTCCCTCTGAATGGCAGCTTCCGGTTCGGTCCCTTAGCTTTCGGAAGTGACATTTAGTCTGATATGTGCCAGCCGTGCAATCTACCTAGCCCTGCAAAGTGCAAATATTAACCTAAATGCATATTAAGATACTGTGTGTTAGCTCCTGAACTGAAATAGAGAGCGGGTGTTCCAGCGGAGGCAAGCAAATCGTGTTGATTTAGAGTGGCTTGAGGATTTGGCCCATTACCGCTTCTTTATACACTTTTAAAAAGAAATGCCAACTCGATAGTTTAGGCTTTAACTGGAACATGGCAAGTAATTGTATGTTTTGGCGGACCCCTAGTAATGTTGCAGAATCTTTCTCAGAAGTTGTTCCATGGGATAGCCGATTCCTCAGGTAAGAGCTAGTTGTTTGTTCAATCCTCCATCTTAGGCCTGCTCCTCAGGTGCGTCCTCCTTCTCGCAGCGATTTCCTAGGAACAGATTTCAAAGAACAGCTCTGATCACAGAATCACAGATTGGTTAGGGTTGGAAAGGAGCTCTGGAGATCATCCAGCCCAACCCCCCTGCCAGAGCAAGGTCACCGACAGCAGGTTGCACAGGATGACCTCCAGGCGGGTTTTGAATGTTTCTGGGGTCGGAGACTCTACTGCCTCCCTGGGCAGCCTGTTCCAGCGCTCTGCCACCCTCAAAGTAAAGAAGTTCCTCCTCATGCTTTGATAGAAGTTCCTACGTTCCAGTTTGTACCCGTTACCTCTTGTCCTGGATCATCTTTGATGATCCAGGACAAGAGGTAACGGGCACCAATTGGAACGTAGGAACTTGAACTTGAACTGGAACGTAGGAACTTGAACATAGGATTATCCTTGATGATTCAGGATAGCTGTGTGTCTGACCAGTCTGTCTTTCGAAGGAGGTCCTGGGCCAGCTCCAGCCATGCTGTGTTGCGCAGAGCCCCTGGCAGCAGCCCCACAGCTCACTCCCAGTGTGCCTGAATGGAAAAGGTACCAAAGTTGCTCCAACACTTTCTGAAAAACTCTATAGTGTTACCCCACAAGCGCAAAGCGACGGCAAAGCCCGTGAAATGACACCGGTGCTTCCAGAAAATGTCAAGCTTCCTGCCCAAGGGTGACATGCCATGCGGTGGGGTCAGGGCCACGCGCTGAGCACCCGGTGCGCTGGGGTTGCCCCAGCGGTTCCTGAGCAGCTCCTGCAGTGCTGCCGCCGGTACCGTTCTGGCGGCTGTAGTTGTTTAAAAAGCCGTTGTTGTTTCCGGCGTAATCTGACGGCAGTTTTCTCGGGCATTTGGGCCTCTTCCAATAAGTGTGCTGTGAGTACATCTGCAAGCATTCACCTGTCGAGGTCAAATGACTGGTGGTGCTCATCTGCCCCCGTGCTACTGCTGCTGCCTCCCGTGAATGCTCATGTGCCTGCGTGCCCCTGTACAGGCACAGATGCACGCGCGCAACACCTGATCCCGCATCCTAATTATTTTTCGCCCGGTTCTCTGAGTTGTTCTGCTTCCGGCTGATGAATGGGAAAGTTTAGTAGTGCTGTTTCATTTCACCAGCCTCTCAAGTGTGGAAATTATGGTAAATTTGAGAACAAGCCAGATTAGATTGATAGTTACACCTCCTCCTTTAATTAGCCAACCACAGGATCTGTGGAGGCAAAGGCCGGGGGGGTGTGTCGGTGTATATAACGTGTATTGTCTATGTGAAAGATTAATCAAAAGGAGTTGCTTGAGGTGGGAAGGCTTTTCCGGAGAGGTTCCACATGTTGTCAGGTAGTCCCTCTGAATGGCAGCTTCCGGTTCGGTCCCTTAGCTTTCGGAAGTGACATTTAGTCTGATATGTGCCAGCCGTGCAATCTACCTAGCCCTGCAAAGTGCAAATATTAACCTAAATGCATATTAAGATAGTGTGTGTTAGCTCCTGAACTGAAATAGAGAGCGGGTGTTCCAGCGGAGGCAAGCAAATCGTGTTGATTTAGAGTGGCTTGCGGATTTGGCCCATTACCGCTTCTTTATACACTTTTAAAAAGAAATGCCAACTCGATAGTTTAGGCTTTAACTGGAACATGGCAAGTAATTGTATGTTTTGGCGGACCCCTAGTAATGTTGCAGAATCTTTCTCAGAAGTTGTTCCATGGGATAGCCGATTCCTCAGGTAAGAGCTACTTGTTTGTTCAATCCTCCATCTTAGGCCTGCTCCTCAGGTGCATCCTCCTTCTCGCAGCGATTTCCTAGGAACAGATTTCGAAGAACAGCTCTGATCACAGAATCACAGATTGGTTAGGGTTGGAAAGGAGCTCTGGAGATCATCCAGCCCAACCCCCCTGCCAGAGCAGGGTCACCTACAGCAGGTTGCACAGGATGACCTCCAGGCGGGTTTTGAATGTTTCTGGGGTCGGAGACTCTACTGCCTCCCTGGGCAGCCTGTTCCAGCGCTCTGCCACCCTCAAAGTAAAGAAGTTCCTCCTCATGCTTTGATAGAAGTTCCTAGGTTCCAGTTTGTACCCGTTACCTCTTGTCCTGGATCATCTTTGATGATCCAGGACAAGAGGTAACGGGCACCAATTGGAACGTAGGAACTTGAACTTCAACTGGAACGTAGGAACTTGAACATAGGATTATCCTTGATGATTCAGGATAGCTGTGTGTCTGACCAGTCTGTCTTTCGAAGGAGGTCCTGGGCCAGCTCCAGCCATGCTGTGTTGCGCAGAGCCCCTGGCAGCAGCCCCACAGCTCACTCCCAGTGTGCCTGAATGGAAAAGGTACCAAAGTTGCTCCAACACTTTCTGAAAAACTCTATAGTGTTACCCCACAAGCGCAAAGCGACGGCAAAGCCCGTGAAATGACACCGGTGCTTCCAGAAAATGTCAAGCTTCCTGCCCAAGGGTGACATGCCATGCGGTGGGGTCAGGGCCACGCGCTGAGCACCCGGTGCGCTGGGGTTGCCCCAGCGGTTCCTGAGCAGCTCCTGCAGTGCTGCCGCCGGTACCGTTCTGGCGGCTGTAGTTGTTTAAAAAGCCGTTGTTGTTTCCGGCGTAATCTGACAGCAGTTTTCTCGGGCATTTGGGCCTCTTCCAATAAGTGTGCTGTGAGTACATCTGCAAGCATTCACCTGTCGAGGTCAAATGACTGGTGGTGCTCATCTGCCCCCGTGCTACTGCTGCTGCCTCCCGTGAATGCTCATGTGCCTGCGTGCCCCTGTACAGGCACAGATGCACGCGCGCAACACCTGATCCCGCATCCTAATTATTTTTCGCCCGGTTCTCTGAGTTGTTCTGCTTCCGGCTGATGAATGGGAAAGTGTAGTAGTGCTGTTTCATTTCACCAGCCTCTCAAGTGTGGAAATTATGGTAAATTTGAGAACAAGCCAGATTAGATTGATAGTTACACCTCCTCCTTTAATTAGCCAACCACAGGATCTGTGGAGGCAAAGGCCGGGGGGGTGTGTCGGTGTATATAACGTGTATTGTCTATGTGAAAGATTAATCAAAAGGAGTTGCTTGAGGTGGGAAGGCTTTTCCGGAGAGGTTCCACATGTTGTCAGGTAGTCCCTCTGAATGGCAGCTTCCGGTTCGGTCCCTTAGCTTTCGGACGTGACATTTAGTCTGATATGTGCCAGCCGTGCAATCTACCTAGCCCCGCAAAGTGCAAATATTAACCTAAATGCATATTAAGATACTGTGTGTTAGCTCCTGAACTGAAATAGAGAGCGGGTGTTCCAGCGGAGGCAAGCAAATCGTGTTGATTTAGAGTGGCTTGAGGATTTGGCCCATTACCGCTTCTTTATACACTTTTAAAAAGAAATGCCAACTCGATAGTTTAGGCTTTAACTGGAACATGGCAAGTAATTGTATGTTTTGGCGGACCCCTAGTAATGTTGCAGAATCTTTCTCAGAAGTTGTTCCATGGGATAGCCGATTCCTCAGGTAAGAGCTACTTGTTTGTTCAATCCTCCATCTTAGGCCTGCTCCTCAGGTGCATCCTCCTTCTCGCAGCGATTTCCTAGGAACAGATTTCGAAGAACAGCTCTGATCACAGAATCACAGATTGGTTAGGGTTGGAAAGGAGCTCTGGAGATCATCCAGCCCAACCCCCCTGCCAGAGCAGGGTCACCTACAGCAGGTTGCACAGGATGACCTCCAGGCGGGTTTTGAATGTTTCTGGGGTCGGAGACTCTACCGCCTCCCTGGGCAGCCTGTTCCAGCGCTCTGCCACCCTCAAAGTAAAGAAGTTCCTCCTCATGCTTTGATAGAAGTTCCTAGGTTCCAGTTTGTACCCGTTACCTCTTGTCCTGGATCATCTTTGATGATCCAGGACAAGAGGTAACGGGCACCAATTGGAACGTAGGAACTTGAACTTCAACTGGAACGTAGGAACTTGAACATAGGATTATCCTTGATGATTCAGGATAGCTGTGTGTCTGACCAGTCTGTCTTTCGAAGGAGGTCCTGGACCAGCTCCAGCCATGCTGTGCTGAGCAGAGCCCCTGGCAGCAGCCCCACAGCTCACTCCCAGTGTGCCTGAATGGAAAAGGTACCAAAGTTGCTCCAACACTTTCTGAAAAACTCTATAGTGTTACCCCACAAGCGCAAAGCGACGGCAAAGCCCGTGAAATGACACCGGTGCTTCCAGAAAATGTCAAGCTTCCTGCCCAAGGGTGACATGCCATGCGGTGGGGTCAGGGCCACGCGCTGAGCACCCGGTGCGCTGGGGTTGCCCCAGCGGTTCCTGAGCAGCTCCTGCAGTGCTGCCGCCGGTACCGTTCTGGCGGCTGTAGTTGTTTAAAAAGCCGTTGTTGTTTCCGGCGTAATCTGACGGCAGTTTTCTCGGGCATTTGGGCCTCTTCTAATAAGTGTGCTGTGAGTACATCTGCAAGCATTCACCTGTCGAGGTCAAATGACTGGTGGTGCTCATCTGCCCCCGTGCTACTGCTGCTGCCTCCCGTGAATGCTCATGTGCCTGCGTGCCCCTGTACAGGCACAGATGCACGCGCGCAACACCTGATCCCGCATCCTAATTATTTTTCGCCCGGTTCTCTGAGTTGTTCTGCTTCCGGCTGATGAATGGGAAAGTGTAGTAGTGCTGTTTCATTTCACCAGCCTCTCAAGTGTGGAAATTATGGTAAATTTGAGAACAAGCCAGATTAGATTGATAGTTACACCTCCTCCTTTAATTTGCCAACCACAGGATCTGTGGAGGCAAAGGCCGGGGGGGTGTGTCGGTGTATATAACGTGTATTGTCTATGTGAAAGATTAATCAAAAGGAGTTGCTTGAGGTGGGAAGGCTTTTCCGGAGAGGTTCCACATGTTGTCAGGTAGTCCCTCTGAATGGCAGCTTCCGGTTCGGTCCCTTAGCTTTCGGAAGTGACATTTAGTCTGATATGTGCCAGCCGTGCAATCTACCTAGCCCTGCAAAGTGCAAATATTAACCTAAATGCATATTAAGATACTGTGTGTTAGCTCCTGAACTGAAATAGAGAGCGGGTGTTCCAGCGGAGGCAAGCAAATCGTGTTGATTTAGAGTGGCTTGAGGATTTGGCCCATTACCGCTTCTTTATACACTTTTAAAAAGAAATGCCAACTCGATAGTTTAGGCTTTAACTGGAACATGGCAAGTAATTGTATGTTTTGGCGGACCCCTAGTAATGTTGCAGAATCTTTCTCAGAAGTTGTTCCATGGGATAGCCGATTCCTCAGGTAAGAGCTACTTGTTTGTTCAATCCTCCATCTTAGGCCTGCTCCTCAGGTGCATCCTCCTTCTCGCAGCGATTTCCTAGGAACAGATTTCGAAGAACAGCTCTGATCACAGAATCACAGATTGGTTAGGGTTGGAAAGGAGCTCTGGAGATCATCCAGCCCAACCCCCCTGCCAGAGCAGGGTCACCTACAGCAGGTTGCACAGGATGACCTCCAGGCGGGTTTTGAATGTTTCTGGGGTCGGAGACTCTACCGCCTCCCTGGGCAGCCTGTTCCAGCGCTCTGCCACCCTCAAAGTAAAGAAGTTCCTCCTCATGCTTTGATAGAAGTTCCTAGGTTCCAGTTTGTACCCGTTACCTCTTGTCCTGGATCATCTTTGATGATCCAGGACAAGAGGTAACGGGCACCAATTGGAACGTAGGAACTTGAACTTCAACTGGAACGTAGGAACTTGAACATAGGATTATCCTTGATGATTCAGGATAGCTGTGTGTCTGACCAGTCTGTCTTTCGAAGGAGGTCCTGGACCAGCTCCAGCCATGCTGTGCTGAGCAGAGCCCCTGGCAGCAGCCCCACAGCTCACTCCCAGTGTGCCTGAATGGAAAAGGTACCAAAGTTGCTCCAACACTTTCTGAAAAACTCTATAGTGTTACCCCACAAGCGCAAAGCGACGGCAAAGCCCGTGAAATGACACCGGTGCTTCCAGAAAATGTCAAGCTTCCTGCCCAAGGGTGACATGCCATGCGGTGGGGTCAGGGCCACGCGCTGAGCACCCGGTGCGCTGGGGTTGCCCCAGCGGTTCCTGAGCAGCTCCTGCAGTGCTGCCGCCGGTACCGTTCTGGCGGCTGTAGTTGTTTAAAAAGCCGTTGTTGTTTCCGGCGTAATCTGACGGCAGTTTTCTCGGGCATTTGGGCCTCTTCTAATAAGTGTGCTGTGAGTACATCTGCAAGCATTCACCTGTCGAGGTCAAATGACTGGTGGTGCTCATCTGCCCCCGTGCTACTGCTGCTGCCTCCCGTGAATGCTCATGTGCCTGCGTGCCCCTGTACAGGCACAGATGCACGCGCGCAACACCTGATCCCGCATCCTAATTATTTTTCGCCCGGTTCTCGGAGTTGTTCTGCTTCCGGCTGATGAATGGGAAAGTGTAGTAGTGCTGTTTCATTTCACCAGCCTCTCAAGTGTGGAAATTATGGTAAATTTGAGAACAAGCCAGATTAGATTGATAGTTACACCTCCTCCTTTAATTAGCCAACCACAGGATCTGTGGAGGCAAAGGCCGGGGGGTTGTGTCGGTGTATATAACGTGTATTGTCTATGTGAAAGATGAATCAAAAGGAGTTGCTTGAGGTGGGAAGGCTTTTCCGGAGAGGTTCCACATGTTGTCAGGTAGTCCCTCTGAATGGCAGCTTCCGGTTCGGTCCCTTAGCTTTCGGAAGTGACATTTAGTCTGATATGTGCCAGCCGTGCAATCTACCTAGCCCTGCAAAGTGCAAATATTAACCTAAATGCATATTAAGATAGTGTGTGTTAGCTCCTGAACTGAAATAGAGAGCGGGTGTTCCAGCGGAGGCAAGCAAATCGTGTTGATTTACAGTGGCTTGAGGATTTGGCCCATTACCGCTTCTTTATACACTTTTAAAAAGAAATGCCAACTCGATAGTTTAGGCTTTAACTGGAACATGGCAAGTAATTGTATGTTTTGGCGGACCCCTAGTAATGTTGCAGAATCTTTCTCAGAAGTTGTTCCATGGGATAGCCGATTCCTCAGGTAAGAGCTACTTGTTTGTTCAATCCTCCATCTTAGGCCTGCTCCTCAGGTGCATCCTCCTTCTCGCAGCGATTTCCTAGGAACAGATTTCGAAGAACAGCTCTGATCACAGAATCACAGATTGGTTAGGGTTGGAAAGGAGCTCTGGAGATCATCCAGCCCAACCCCCCTGCCAGAGCAGGGTCACCTACAGCAGGTTGCACAGGATGACCTCCAGGCGGGTTTTGAATGTTTCTGGGGTCGGAGACACTACCGCCTCCCTGGGCAGCCTGTTCCAGCGCTCTGCCACCCTCAAAGTAAAGAAGTTC
This sequence comes from Vanellus vanellus, assembly GCF_965231255.1. Lineage (NCBI taxonomy): Eukaryota > Metazoa > Chordata > Aves > Charadriiformes > Charadriidae > Vanellus > Vanellus vanellus. Next base: position 635,396 of record NW_028126680.1, read on the forward strand.
CTCCTCATGCTTTGATAGAAGTTCCTAGGTTCCAGTTTGTACCCGTTACCTCTTGTCCTGGATCATCTTTGATGATCCAGGACAAGAGGTAACGGGCACCAATTGGAACGTAGGAACTTGAACATAGGATTATCCTTGATGATTCAGGATAGCTGTGTGTCTGACCAGTCGGTCTTTCGAAGGAGGTCCTGGGCCAGCTCCAGCCATGCTGTGCTGAGCAGAGCCCCTGGCAGCAGCCCCACAGCTCACTCCCAGTGTGCCTGAATGGAAAAGGTACCAAAGTTGCTCCAACACTTTCTGAAAAACTCTACAGTGTTACCCCACAAGCGCAAAGCGACGGCAAAGCCCGTGAAATGACACCGGTGCTTCCAGAAAATGTCAAGCTTCCTGCCCAAGGGTGACATGCCATGCGGTGGGGTCAGGGCCACGCGCTGAGCACCCGGTGCGCTGGGGTTGCCCCAGCGGTTCCTGAGCAGCTCCTGCAGTGCTGCCGCCGGTACCGTTCTGGCGGCTGTAGTTGTTTAAAAAGCCGTTGTTGTTTCTGGCGTAATCTGACGGCAGTTTTCTCGGGCATTTGGGCCTCTTCGAATAAGTGTGCTGTGAGTACATCTGCAAGCATTCACCTGTCGAGGTCAAATGACTGGTGGTGCTCATCTGCCCCCGTGCTACTGCTGCTGCCTCCCGTGAATGCTCATGTGCCTGCGTGCCCCTGTACAGGCACAGATGCACGCGCGCAACACCTGATCCCGCATCCTAATTATTTTTCGCCCGGTTCTCGGAGTTGTTCTGCTTCCGGCTGATGAATGGGAAAGTGTAGTAGTGCTGTTTCATTTCACCAGCCTCTCAAGTGTGGAAATTATGGTAAATTTGAGAACAAGCCAGATTAGATTGATAGTTACACCTCCTCCTTTAATTAGCCAACCACAGGATCTGTGGAGGCAAAGGCCGGGGGGGTGTGTCGGTGTATATAACATGTATTGTCTATGTGAAAGATGAATCAAAAGGAGTTGCTTGAGGTGGGAAGGCTTTTCCGGAGAGGTTCCACATGTTGTCAGGTAGTCCCTCTGAATGGCAGCTTCCGGTTCGGTCCCTTAGCTTTCGGAAGTGACATTTAGTCTGATATGTGCCAGCCGTGCAATCTACCTAGCCCTGCAAAGTGCAAATATTAACATAAATGCATATTAAGATACTGTGTTTTAGCTCCTGAACTGCAATAGAGAGCGGGTGTTCCAGCGGAGGCAAGCAAATCGTGTTGATTTACAGTGGCTTGAGGATTTGGCCCATTACCGCTTCTTTATACACTTTTAAAAAGAAATGCCAACTTGATAGTTTAGGCTTTAACTGGAACATGGCAAGTAATTGTATGCTTTGGCGGACCCCTAGTAATGTTGCAGAATCTTTCTCAGAAGTTGTTCCATGGGATAGCCGATTCCTCAGGTAAGAGCTACTTGTTTGTTCAATCCTCCATCTTAGGCCTGCTCCTCAGGTGCATCCTCCTTCTCGCAGCGATTTCCTAGGAACAGATTTCAAAGAACAGCTCTGATCACAGAATCACAGATTGGTTAGGGTTGGAAAGGACCTCTGGAGATCATCCAGCCCAACCCCCCTGCCAGAGCAGGGTCACCTACAGCAGGTTGCACAGGATGACCTCCAGGCGGGTTTTGAATGTTTCTGGGGTGGGAGACTCTACCGCCTCCCTGGGCAGCCTGTTCCAGCGCTCTGCCACCCTCAAAGTAAAGAAGTTCCTCCTCATGCTTTGATAGAAGTTCCTACGTTCCAATTGGTGCCCGTTACCTCTTGTCCTGGATCATCAAAGATGATCCAGGACAAGAGGTAACGGGTACAAACTGGAACGTAGGAACTTGAACTTGAACTGGAACGTAGGAACTTGAACATAGGATTATCCTTGATGATTCAGGATAGCTGTGTGTCTGACCAGTCTGTCTTTCGAAGGAGGTCCTGGGCCAGCTCCAGCCATGCTGTGCTGAGCAGAGCCCCTGGCAGCAGCCCCACAGCTCACTCCCAGTGTGCCTGAATGGAAAAGGTACCAAAGTTGCTCCAACACTTTCTGAAAAACTCTATAGTGTTACCCCACAAGCGCAAAGCGACGGCAAAGCCCGTGAAATGACACCGGTGCTTCCAGAAAATGTCAAGCTTCCTGCCCAAGGGTGACATGCCATGCGGTGGGGTCAGGGCCACGCGCTGAGCACCCGGTGCGCTGGGGTTGCCCCAGCGGTTCCTGAGCAGCTCCTGCAGTGCTGCCGCCGGTACCGTTCTGGCGGCTGTAGTTGTTTAAAAAGCCGTTGTTGTTTCCGGCGTAATCTGACGGCAGTTTTCTCGGGCATTTGGGCCTCTTCTAATAAGTGTGCTGTGAGTACATCTGCAAGCATTCACCTGTCGAGGTCAAATGACTGGTGGTGCTCATCTGCCCCCGTGCTACTGCTGCTGCCTCCCGTGAATGCTCATGTGCCTGCGTGCCCCTGTACAGGCACAGATGCACGCGCGCAACACCTGATCCCGCATCCTAATTATTTTTCGCCCGGTTCTCGGAGTTGTTCTGCTTCCGGCTGATGAATGGGAAAGTGTAGTAGTGCTGTTTCATTTCACCAGCCTCTCAAGTGTGGAAATTATGGTAAATTTGGGAACAAGCCAGATTAGATTGATAGTTACACCTCCTCCTTTAATTAGCCAACCACAGGATCTGTGGAGGCAAAGGCCGGGGGGGTGTGTCGGTGTATATAACGTGTATTGTCTATGTGAAAGATTAATCAAAAGGAGTTGCTTGAGGTGGGAAGGCTTTTCCGGAGAGGTTCCACATGTTGTCAGGTAGTCCCTCTGAATGGCAGCTTCCGGTTCGGTCCCTTAGCTTTTGGAAGTGACATTTAGTCTGATATGTGCCAGCCGTGCAATCTACCTAGCCCTGCAAAGTGCAAATATTAACCTAAATGCATATTAAGATACTGTGTGTTAGCTCCTGAACTGAAATAGAGAGCGGGTGTTCCAGCGGAGGCAAGCAAATCGTGTTGATTTACAGTGGCTTGAGGATTTGGCCCATTACCGCTTCTTTATACACTTTTAAAAAGAAATGCCAACTCGATAGTTTAGGCTTTAACTGGAACATGGCAAGTAATTCTATGTTTTGGCGGACCCCTAGTAATGTTGCAGAATCTTTCTCAGAAGTTGTTCCATGGGATAGCCGATTCCTCAGGTAAGAGCTACTTGTTTGTTCAATCCTCCATCTTAGGCCTGCTCCTCAGGTGCATCCTCCTTCTCGCAGCGATTTCCTAGGAACAGATTTCGAAGAACAGCTCTGATCACTAAATCACAGATTGGTTAGGGTTGGAAAGGAGCTCTGGAGATCATCCAGTCCAACCCCCCTGCCAGAGCAGGGTCACCTACAGCAGGTTGCACAGGATGACCTCCAGGCGGGTTATGAATGTCTCTGGGGTGGGAGACTCTACCGCCTACCTGGGCAGCCTGTTCCAGCGCTCTGCCACCCTCAAAGTAAAGAAGTTCCTCCTCATGCTTTGATAGAAATTCCTAGGTTACAGTTTGTACGCGTTACCTCTTGTCCTGGATCATCTTTGATGATCATCATCTTTGATAATCCAGGACAAGAGGTAACGGGCACCAATTGGAACGTAGGAACTTGAACTTCAACTGGAACGTAGGAACTTGAACATAGGATTATCCTTGATGATTCAGGATAGCTGTGTGTCTGACCAGTCTGTCTTTCGAAGGAGGTCCTGGGCCAGCTCCAGCCATGCTGTGCTGAGCAGAGCCCCTGGCAGCAGCCCCACACCTCACTCCCAGTGTGCCTGAATGGAAAAGGTACCAAAGTTGCTCCAACACTTTCTGAAAAACTCTATAGTGTTACCCCACAAGCGCAAAGCGACGGCAAAGCCCGTGAAATGACACCGGTGCTTCCAGAAAATGTCAAGCTTCCTGCCCAAGGGTGACATGCCATGCGGTGGGGTCAGGGCCACGCGCTGAGCACCCGGTGCGCTGGGGTTGCCCCAGCGGTTCCTGAACAGCTCCTGCAGTGCTGCTGCCGGTACCGTTCTGGCGGCTGTAGTTGTTTAAAAAGCCGTTGTTGTTTCCGGCGTAATCTGACGGCAGTTTTCTCGGGCATTTGGGCCTCTTCCAATAAGTGTGCTGTGAGTACATCTGCAAGCATTCACCTGTCGAGGTCAAATGACTGGTGGTGCTCATCTGCCCCCGTGCTACTGCTGCTGCCTCCCGTGAATGCTCATGTGCCTGCGTGCCCCTGTACAGGCACGCGCGCAACACCTGATCCCGCATCCTAATTATTTTTCGCCCGGTTCTCTGAGTTGTTCTGCTTCCGGCTGATGAATGGGAAAGTGTAGTAGTGCTGTTTCATTTCACCAGCCTCTCAAGTGTGGAAATTATGGTAAATTTGAGAACAAGCGAGATTAGATTGATAGTTACACCTCCTCCTTTAATTAGCCAACCACAGGATCTGTGGAGGCAAAGGCCGGGGGGGTGTGTCGGTGTATATAAGGTGTATTGTCTATGTGAAAGATTAATCAAAAGGAGTTGCTTGAGGTGGGAAGGCTTTTCCGGAGAGGTTCCACATGTTGTCAGGTAGTCCCTCTGAATGGCAGCTTCCGGTTCGGTCCCTTAGCTTTCGGAAGTGACATTTAGTCTGATATGTGCCAGCCGTGCAATCTACCTAGCCCTGCAAAGTGCAAATATTAACCTAAATGCATATTAAGATAGTGTGTGTTAGCTCCTGAACTGAAATAGAGAGCGGGTGTTCCAGCGGAGGCAAGCAAATCGTGTTGATTTACAGTGGCTTGAGGATTTGGCCCATTACCGCTTCTTTATACACTTTTAAAAAGAAATGCCAACTCGATAGTTTAGGCTTTAACTGGAACATGGCAAGTAATTGTATGTTTTGGCGGACCCCTAGTAATGTTGCAGAATCTTTCTCAGAAGTTGTTCCATGGGATAGCCGATTCCTCAGGTAAGAGCTACTTGTTTGTTCAATCCTCCATCTTAGGCCTGCTCCTCAGGTGCATCCTCCTTCTCGCAGCGATTTCCTAGGAACAGATTTCGAAGAACAGCTCTGATCACAGAATCACAGATTGGTTAGGGTTGGAAAGGAGCTCTGGAGATCATCCAGTCCAACCCCCCTGCCAGAGCAGGGTCACCTACAGCAGGTTGCACAGGATGACCTCCAGGCGGGTTTTGAATGTCTCTGGGGTGGGAGACTCTACTGCCTCCCTGGGTAGCCTGTTCCAGCGCTCTGCCACCCTCAAAGTAAAGAAGTTCCTCCTCATGCTTTGATAGAAGTTCCTAGGTTCCAGTTTGTACCCGTTACCTCTTGTCCTGGATCATCTTTGATGATCATCATCTTTGATGATCCAGGCCAAGAGGTAACGGGCACCAATTGGAACGTAGGAACTTGAACTTGAACTGGAAGGTAGGAACTTGAACTTGAACATAGGATTATCCTTGATGATTCAGGATAGCTGTGTGTCTGACCAGTCTGTCTTTCGAAGGAGGTCCTGGGCCAGCTCCAGCCATGCTGTGTTGAGCAGAGCCCCTGGCAGCAGCCCCACAGCTCACTCCCAGTGTGCCTGAATGGAAAAGGTACCAAAGTTGCTCCAACACTTTCTGAAAAACTCTATAGTGTTACCCCACAAGCGCAAAGCGACGGCAAAGCCCGTGAAATGACACCGGTGCTTCCAGAAAATGTCAAGCTTCCTGCCCAAGGGTGACATGCCATGCGGTGTGGTCAGGGCCACGTGCTGAGCACCCGGTGCGCTGGAGTTGCCCCAGCGGTTCCTGAGCAGCTCCTGCAGTGCTGCCGCCGGTACCGTTCTGGCGGCTGTAGTTGTTTAAAAAGCCGTTGTTGTTTCCGGCGTAATCTGACGGCAGTTTTCTCGGGCATTTGGGCCTCTTCTAATAAGTGTGCTGTGAGTACATCTGCAAGCATTCACCTGTCGAGGTCAAATGACTGGTGGTGCTCATCTGCCCCCGTGCTACTGCTGCTGCCTCCCGTGAATGCTCATGTGCCTGCGTGCCCCTGTACAGGCACAGATGCACGCGCGCAACACCTGATCCCGCATCCTAATTATTTTTCGCCCGGTTCTCGGAGTTGTTCTGCTTCCGGCTGATGAATGGGAAAGTGTAGTAGTGCTGTTTCATTTCACCAGCCTCTCAAGTGTGGAAATTATGGTAAATTTGAGAACAAGCCAGATTAGATTGATAGTTACACCTCCTCCTTTAATTAGCCAACCACAGGATCTGTGGAGACAAAGGCCGGGGGGGTGTGTCGGTGTATATAAGGTGTATTGTCTATGTGAAAGATTAATCAAAAGGAGTTGCTTGAGGTGGGAAGGCTTTTCCGGAGAGGTTCCACATGTTGTCAGGTAGTCCCTCTGAATGGCAGCTTCCGGTTCGGTCCCTTAGCTTTCGGAAGTGACATTTAGTCTGATATGTGCCAGCCGTGCAATCTACCTAGCCCTGCAAAGTGCAAATATTAACCTAAATGCATATTAAGATAGTGTGTGTTAGCTCCTGAACTGAAATAGAGAGCGGGTGTTCCAGCGGAGGCAAGCAAATCGTGTTGATTTACAGTGGCTTGAGGATTTGGCCCATTACCGCTTCTTTATACACTTTTAAAAAGAAATGCCAACTCGATAGTTTAGGCTTTAACTGGAACATGGCAAGTAATTGTATGTTTTGGCGGACCCCTAGTAATGTTGCAGAATCTTTCTCAGAAGTTGTTCCATGGGATAGCCGATTCCTCAGGTAAGAGCTACTTGTTTGTTCAATCCTCCATCTTAGGCCTGCTCCTCAGGTGCATCCTCCTTCTCGCAGCGATTTCCTAGGAAAAGATTTCGAAGAACAGCTCTGATCACAGAATCACAGATTGGTTAGGGTTGGAAAGGAGCTCTGGAGATCATCCAGTCCAACCCCCCTGCCAGAGCAGGGTCACCTACAGCAGGTTGCACAGGATGACCTCCAGGCGGGTTTTGAATGTCTCTGGGGTGGGAGACTCTACTGCCTCCCTGGGCAGCCTGTTCCAGCGCTCTGCCACCCTCAAAGTAAAGAAGTTCCTCCTCATGCTTTGATAGAAGTTCCTAGGTTCCAGTTTGTACCCGTTACCTCTTGTCCTGGATCATCTTTGATGATCATCATCTTTGATGATCCAGGCCAAGAGGTAACGGGCACCAATTGGAACGTAGGAACTTGAACTTGAACTGGAAGGTAGGAACTTGAACTTGAACATAGGATTATCCTTGATGATTCAGGATAGCTGTGTGTCTGACCAGTCTGTCTTTCGAAGGAGGTCCTGGGCCAGCTCCAGCCATGCTGTGCTGAGCAGAACCCCTGGCAGCAGCCCCACAGCTCACTCCCAGTGTGCCTGAATGGAAAAGGTACCAAAGTTGCTCCAACACTTTCTGAAAAACTCTATAGTGTTACCCCACAAGCGCAAAGCGACGGCAAAGCCCGTGAAATGACACCGGTGCTTCCAGAAAATGTCAAGCTTCCTGCCCAAGGGTGACATGCCATGCGGTGGGGTCAGGGCCACGCGCTGAGCACCCGGTGCGCTGGGGTTGCCCCAGCGGTTCCTGAGCAGCTCCTGCAGTGCTGCCGCCGGTACCGTTCTGGCGGCTGTAGTTGTTTAAAAAGCCGTTGTTGTTTCCGGCGTAATCTGACGGCAGTTTTCTCGGGCATTTGGGCCTCTTCTAATAAGTGTGCTGTGAGTACATCTGCAAGCATTCACCTGTCGAGGTCAAATGACTGGTGGTGCTCATCTGCCCCCGTGCTACTGCTGCTGCCTCCCGTGAATGCTCATGTGCCTGCGTGCCCCTGTACAGGCACAGATGCACGCGCGCAACACCTGATCCCGCATCCTAATTATTTTTCGCCCGGTTCTCGGAGTTGTTCTGCTTCCGGCTGATGAATGGGAAAGTGTAGTAGTGCTGTTTCATTTCACCAGCCTCTCAAGTGTGGAAATTATGGTAAATTTGAGAACGAGCGAGATTAGATTGATAGTTACACCTCCTCCTTTAATTAGCCAACCACAGGATCTGTGGAGGCAAAGGCCGGGGGGGTGTGTCGGTGTATATAAGGTGTATTGTCTATGTGAAAGATTAATCAAAAGGAGTTGCTTGAGGTGGGAAGGCTTTTCCGGAGAGGTTCCACATGTTGTCAGGTAGTCCTTCTGAATGGCAGCTTCCGGTTCGGTCCCTTAGCTTTCGGAAGTGACATTTAGTCTGATATGTGCCAGCCGTGCAATCTACCTAGCCCCGCAAAGTGCAAATATTAACATAAATGCATATTAAGATACTGTGTGTTAGCTCCTGAACTGAAATAGAGAGCGGGTGTTCCAGCGGAGGCAAGCAAATCGTGTTGATTTACAGTGGCTTGCGGATTTGGCCCATTACCGCTTCTTTATACACTTTTAAAAAGAAATGCCAACTCGATAGTTTAGGCTTTAACTGGAACATGGCAAGTAATTGTATGTTTTGGCGGACCCCTAGTAATGTTGCAGAATCTTTCTCAGAAGTTGTTCCATGGGATAGCCGATTCCTCAGGTAAGAGCTACTTGTTTGTTCAATCCTCCATCTTAGGCCTGCTCCTCAGGTGCATCCTCCTCGCAGCGATTTCCTAGGAATAGATTTCGAAGAACAGCTCTGATCACAGAATCACAGATTGGTTAGGGTTGGAAAGGAGCTCTGGAGATCATGTAGTGCAACCCCCCTGACAGAGCAGGGTCACCTACAGCAGGTTGCACAGGATGACCTCCAGGCGGGTTTTGAATGTCTCTGGGGTGGGAGACTCTACCGCCTCCCTGGGCAGCCTGTTCCAGCGCTCTGCCACCCTCAAAGTAAAGAAGTTCCTCCTCATGCTTTGATAGAATTTCCTACGTTCCAGTTTGTACCCGTTACCTCTTGTCCTGGATCATCAAAAATCATCTTTGATGATCCAGGACAAGAGGTAACGGGCACCAATTGGAACGTAGGAACTTGAACTTGAACTGGAAGGTAGGAACTTGAACTTGAACATAGGATTATCCTTGATGATTCAGGATAGCTGTGTGTCTGACCAGTCTGTCTTTCGAAGGAGGTCCTGGGCCAGCTCCAGCCATGCTGTGCTGAGCAGAGCCCCTGGCAGCAGCCCCACAGCTCACTCCCAGTGTGCCTGAATGGAAAAGGTACCAAAGTTGCTCCAACACTTTCTGAAAAACTCTATAGTGTTACCCCACAAGCGCAAAGCGACGGCAAAGCCCGTGAAATGACACCGGTGCTTCCAGAAAATGTCAAGCTTCCTGCCCAAGGGTGACATGCCATGCGGTGGGGTCAGGGCCACGCGCTGAGCACCCGGTGCGCTGGGGTTGCCCCAGCGGTTCCTGAGCAGCTCCTGCAGTGCTGCCGCCGGTACCGTTCTGGCGGCTGTAGTTGTTTAAAAAGCCGTTGTTGTTTCCGGCGTAATCTGACGGCAGTTTTCTCGGGCATTTGGGCCTCTTCTAATAAGTGTGCTGTGAGTACATCTGCAAGCATTCACCTGTCGAGGTCAAATGACTGGTGGTGCTCATCTGCCCCCGTGCTACTGCTGCTGCCTCCCGTGAATGCTCATGTGCCTGCGTGCCCCTGTACAGGCACAGATGCACGCGCGCAACACCTGATCCCGCATCCTAATTATTTTTCGCCCGGTTCTCGGAGTTGTTCTGCTTCCGGCTGATGAATGGGAAAGTGTAGTAGTGCTGTTTCATTTCACCAGCCTCTCAAGTGTGGAAATTATGGTAAATTTGAGAACGAGCGAGATTAGATTGATAGTTACACCTCCTCCTTTAATTAGCCAACCACAGGATCTGTGGAGGCAAAGGCCGGGGGGGGGTGTGTCGGTGTATATAAGGTGTATTGTCTATGTGAAAGATTAATCAAAAGGAGTTGCTTGAGGTGGGAAGGCTTTTCCGGAGAGGTTCCACATGTTGTCAGGTAGTCCTTCTGAATGGCAGCTTCCGGTTCGGTCCCTTAGCTTTCGGAAGTGACATTTAGTCTGATATGTGCCAGCCGTGCAATCTACCTAGCCCCGCAAAGTGCAAATATTAACATAAATGCATATTAAGATACTGTGTGTTAGCTCCTGAACTGAAATAGAGAGCGGGTGTTCCAGCGGAGGCAAGCAAATCCTGTTGATTTACAGTGGCTTGAGGATTTGGCCCATTACCGCTTCTTTATACACTTTTAAAAAGAAATGCCAACTCGATCGTTTAGGCTTTAACTGGAACATGGCAAGTAATTGTATGTTTTGGCGGACCCCTAGTAATGTTGCAGAATCTTTCTCAGAAGTTGTTCCATGGGATAGCCGATTCCTCAGGTAAGAGCTACTTGTTTGTTCAATCCTCCATCTTAGGCCTGCTCCTCAGGTGCATCCTCCTCGCAGCGATTTCCTAGGAACAGATTTCGAAGAACAGCTCTGATCACAGAATCACAGATTGGTTAGGGTTGGAAAGGAGCTCTGGAGATCATCCAGTCCAACCCCCCTGCCAGAGCAGGGTCACCTACAGCAGGTTGCACAGGATGACCTCCAGGCGGGTTTTGAATGTCTCTGGGGTGGGAGACTCTACCGCCTCCCTGGGCAGCCTGTTCCAGCGCTCTGCCACCCTCAAAGTAAAGAAGTTCCTCCTCATGCTTTGATAGAAGTTCCTACGTTCAAGTTTGTACCCGTTACCTCTTGTCCTGGATCATCAAAAATCATCTTTGATGATCCAGGCCAAGAGGTAACGGGCACCAATTGGAACGTAGGAACTTGAACTTGAACTGGAAGGTAGGAACTTGAACTTGAACATAGGATTATCCTTGATGATTCAGGATAGCTGTGTGTCTGACCAGTCTGTCTTTCGAAGGAGGTCCTGGGCCAGCTCCAGCCATGCTGTGCTGAGCAGAGCCCCTGGCAGCAGCCCCACAGCTCACTCCCAGTGTGCCTGAATGGAAAAGGTACCAAAGTTGCTCCAACACTTTCTGAAAAACTCTATAGTGTTACCCCACAAGCGCAAAGCGACGGCAAAGCCCGTGAAATGACACCGGTGCTTCCAGAAAATGTCAAGCTTCCTGCCCAAGGGTGACATGCCATGCGGTGGGGTCAGGGCCACGCGCTGAGCACCCGGTGCGCTGGGGTTGCCCCAGCGGTTCCTGAGCAGCTCCTGCAGTGCTGCCGCCGGTACCGTTCTGGCGGCTGTAGTTGTTTAAAAAGCCGTTGTTGTTTCCGGCGTAATCTGACGGCAGTTTTCTCGGGCATTTGGGCCTCTTCTAATAAGTGTGCTGTGAGTACATCTGCAAGCATTCACCTGTCGAGGTCAAATGACTGGTGGTGCTCATCTGCCCCCGTGCTACTGCTGCTGCCTCCCGTGAATGCTCATGTGCCTGCGTGCCCCTGTACAGGCACAGATGCACGCGCGCAACACCTGATCCCGCATCCTAATTATTTTTCGCCCGGTTCTCGGAGTTGTTCTGCTTCCGGCTGATGAATGGGAAAGTGTAGTAGTGCTGTTTCATTTCACCAGCCTCTCAAGTGTGGAAATTATGGTAAATTTGAGAACAAGCGAGATTAGATTGATAGTTACACCTCCTCCTTTAATTAGCCAACCACAGGATCTGTGGAGGCAAAGGCCGGGGGGGTGTGTCGGTGTATATAACGTGTATTGTCTATGTGAAAGATTAATCAAAAGGAGTTGCTTGAGGTGGGAAGGCTTTTCCGGAGAGGTTCCACACGTTGTCAGGTAGTCCCTCTGAATGGCAGCTTCCGGTTCGGTCCCTTAGCTTTCGGAAGTGACATTTAGTCTGATATGTGCCAGCCGTGCAATCTACCTAGCCCTGCAAAGTGCAAATATTAACCTAAATGCATATTAAGATAGTGTGTGTTAGCTCCTGAACTGAAATAGAGAGCGGGTGTTCCAGCGGAGGCAAGCAAATCCTGTTGATTTACAGTGGCTTGAGGATTTGGCCCATTACCGCTTCTTTATACACTTTTAAAAAGAAATGCCAACTCGATAGTTTAGGCTTTAACTGGAACATGGCAAGTAATTGTATGTTTTGGCGGACCCCTAGTAATGTTGCAGAATCTTTCTCAGAAGTTGTTCCATGGGATAGCCGATTCCTCAGGTAAGAGCTACTTGTTTGTTCAATCCTCCATCTTAGGCCTGCTCCTCAGGTGCATCCTCCTTCTCGCAGCGATTTCCTAGGAACAGATTTCGAAGAACAGCTCTGATCACAGAATCACAGATTGGTTAGGGTTGGAAAGGACCTCTGGAGATCATCCAGTCCAACCCCCTGCCAGAGCAGGGTCACCTACAGCAGGTTGCACAGGATGACCTCCAGGCGGGTTTTGAATGTCTCTGGGGTGGGAGACTCTACCGCCTCCCTGGGCAGCCTGTTCCAGCGCTCTGCCACCCTCAAAGTAAAGAAGTTCCTCCTCATGCTTTGAAAGAAGTTCCTAGGTTCCAGTTTGTACCCGTTACCTCTTGTCCTGGATCATCAAAAATCATCTTTGATGATCCAGGACAAGAGGTAACGGGCACCAATTGGAACGTAGGAACTTGAACTTGAACTGGAAGGTAGGAACTTGAACTTGAACATAGGATTATCCTTGATGATTCAGGATAGCTGTGTGTCTGACCAGTCTGTCTTTCGAAGGAGGTCCTGGGCCAGCTCCAGCCATGCTGTGCTGAGCAGAGCCCCTGGCAGCAGCCCCACAGCTCACTCCCAGTGTGCCTGAATGGAAAAGGTACCAAAGTTGCTCCAACACTTTCTGAAAAACTCTATAGTGTTACCCCACAAGCGCAAAGCGACGGCAAAGCCCGTGAAATGACACCGGTGCTTCCAGAAAATGTCAAGCTTCCTGCCCAAGGGTGACATGCCATGCGGTGGGGTCAGGGCCACGCGCTGAGCACCCGGTGCGCTGGGGTTGCCCCAGCGGTTCCTGAGCAGCTCCTGCAGTGCTGCCGCCGGTACCGTTCTGGCGGCTGTAGTTGTTTAAAAAGCCGTTGTTGTTTCCGGCGTAATCTGACGGCAGTTTTCTCGGGCATTTGGGCCTCTTCTAATAAGTGTGCTGTGAGTACATCTGCAAGCATTCACCTGTCGAGGTCAAATGACTGGTGGTGCTCATCTGCCCCCGTGCTACTGCTGCTGCCTCCCGTGAATGCTCATGTGCCTGCGTGCCCCTGTACAGGCACAGATGCACGCGCGCAACACCTGATCCCGCATCCTAATTGTTTTTCGCCCGGTTCTCTGAGTTGTTCTGCTTCCGGCTGATGAATGGGAAAGTGTAGTAGTGCTGTTTCATTTCACCAGCCTCTCAAGTGTGGAAATTATGGTAAATTTGAGAACGAGCGAGATTAGATTGATAGTTACACCTCCTCCTTTAATTAGCCAACCACAGGATCTGTGGAGGCAAAGGCCGGGGGGGTGTGTCGGTGTATATAAGGTGTATTGTCTATGTGAAAGATTAATCAAAAGGAGTTGCTTGAGGTGGGAAGGCTTTTCCGGAGAGGTTCCACATGTTGTCAGGTAGTCCTTCTGAATGGCAGCTTCCGGTTCGGTCCCTTAGCTTTCGGAAGTGACATTTAGTCTGATATGTGCCAGCCGTGCAATCTACCTAGCCCCGCAAAGTGCAAATATTAACCTAAATGCATATTAAGATACTGTGTGTTAGCTCCTGAACTGAAATAGAGAGCGGGTGTTCCAGCGGAGGCAAGCAAATCGTGTTGATTTACAGTGGCTTGCGGATTTGGCCCATTACCGCTTCTTTATACACTTTTAAAAAGAAATGCCAACTCGATCGTTTAGGCTTTAACTGGAACATGGCAAGTAATTGTATGTTTTGGCGGACCCCTAGTAATGTTGCAGAATCTTTCTCAGAAGTTGTTCCATGGGATAGCCGATTCCTCAGGTAAGAGCTACTTGTTTGTTCAATCCTCCATCTTAGGCCTGCTCCTCAGGTGCATCCTCCTTCTCGCAGCGATTTCCTAGGAACAGATTTCGAAGAACAGCTCTGATCACAGAATCACAGATTGGTTAGGGTTGGAAAGGAGCTCTGGAGATCATCCAGTCCAACCCCCTGCCAGAGCAGGGTCACCTACAGCAGGTTGCACAGGATGACCTCCAGGCGGGTTTTGAATGTCTCTGGGGTGGGAGACTCTACCGCCTCCCTGGGCAGCCTGTTCCAGCGCTCTGCCACCCTCAAAGTAAAGAAGTTCCTCCTCATGCTTTGAAAGAAGTTCCTAGGTTCCAGTTTGTACCCGTTACCTCTTGTCCTGGATCATCAAAAATCATCTTTGATGATCCAGGACAAGAGGTAACGGGCACCAATTGGAACGTAGGAACTTGAACTTGAACTGGAAGGTAGGAACTTGAACTTGAACATAGGATTATCCTTGATGATTCAGGATAGCTGTGTGTCTGACCAGTCTTTCTTTCGAAGGAGGTTCTGGGCCAGCTCCAGCCATGCTGTGTTGAGCAGAGCCCCTGGCAGCAGCCCCCCAGCTCACTCCCAGTGTGCCTGAATGGAAAAGGTACCAAAGTTGCTCCAACACTTTCTGAAAAACTCTATAGTGTTACCCCACAAGCGCAAAGCGACGGCAAAGCCCGTGAAATGACACCGGTGCTTCCAGAAAATGTCAAGCTTCCTGCCCAAGGATGACATGCCATGCGGTGGGGTCAGGGCCACGCGCTGAGCACCCGGTGCGCTGGGGTTGCCCCAGCGGTTCCTGAGCAGCTCCTGCAGTGCTGCCGCCGGTACCGTTCTGGCGGCTGTAGTTGTTTAAAAAGCCGTTGTTGTTTCCGGCGTAATCTGACGGCAGTTTTCTCGGGCATTTGGGCCTCTTCTAATAAGTGTGCTGTGAGTACATCTGCAAGCATTCACCTGTCGAGGTCAAATGACTGGTGGTGCTCATCTGCCCCCGTGCTACTGCTGCTGCCTCCCGTGAATGCTCATGTGCCTGCGTGCCCCTGTACAGGCACAGATGCACGCGCGCAACACCTGATCCCGCATCCTAATTATTTTTCGCCCGGTTCTCTGAGTTGTTCTGCTTCCGGCTGATGAATGGGAAAGTGTAGTAGTGCTGTTTCATTTCACCAGCCTCTCAAGTGTGGAAATTATGGTAAATTTGAGAACGAGCGAGATTAGATTGATAGTTACACCTCCTCCTTTAATTAGCCAACCACAGGATCTGTGGAGGCAAAGGCCGGGGGGGTGTGTCGGTGTATATAAGGTGTATTGTCTATGTGAAAGATTAATCAAAAGGAGTTGCTTGAGGTGGGAAGGCTTTTCCGGAGAGGTTCCACATGTTGTCAGGTAGTCCCTCTGAATGGCAGCTTCCGGTTCGGTCCCTTAGCTTTCGGAAGTGACATTTAGTCTGATATGTGCCAGCCGTGCAATCTACCTAGCCCTGCAAAGTGCAAATATTAACCTAAATGCATATTAAGATACTGTGTGTTAGCTCCTGAACTGCAATAGAGAGCGGGTATTCCAGCGGAGGCAAGCAAATCGTGTTGATTTACAGTGGCTTGAGGATTTGGCCCATTACCGCTTCTTTATACACTTTTAAAAAGAAATGCCAACTCGATAGTTTAGGCTTTAACTGGAACATGGCAAGTAATTGTATGTTTTGGCGGACCCCTAGTAATGTTGCAGAATCTTTCTCAGAAGTTGTTCCATGGGATAGCCGATTCCTCAGGTAAGAGCTACTTGTTTGTTCAATCCTCCATCTTAGGCCTGCTCCTCAGGTGCATCCTCCTTCTCGCAGCGATTTCCTAGGAACAGATTTCGAAGAACAGCTCTGATCACAGAATCACAGATTGGTTAGGGTTGGAAAGGACCTCTGGAGATCATCCAGCCCAACCCCCCTGCCAGAGCAGGGTCACCTACAGCAGGTTGCACAGGATGACCTCCAGGCGGGTTTTGAATATCTCTGGGGTGGGAGACTCTACCGCCTCCCTGGGCAGCCTGTTCCAGCGCTCTGCCACCCTCAAAGTAAAGAAGTTCCTCCTCATGCTTTGATAGAAGTTCCTACGTTCCAGTTTGTACCCGTTACCTCTTGTCCTGGATCATCTTTGATGATCCAGGACAAGAGGTAACGGGCACCAATTGGAACGTAGGAACTTGAACTTGAACTGGAACGTAGGAACTTGAACATAGGATTATCCTTGATGATTCAGGATAGCTGTGTGTCTGACCAGTCTGTCTTTCGAAGGAGGTCCTGGGCCAGCTCCAGCCATGCTGTGCTGAGCAGAGCCCCTGGCAGCAGCCCCAGAGCTCACTCCCAGTGTGCCTGAATGGAAAAGGTACCAAAGTTGCTCCAACACTTTCCGAAAAACTCTATAGTGTTACCCCACAAGCGCAAAGCGACGGCAAAGCCCGTGAAATGACACCGGTGCTTCCAGAAAATGTCAAGCTTCCTGCCCAAGGGTGACATGCCATGCGGTGGGGTCAGGGCCACGCGCTGAGCACCCGGTGCGCTGGGGTTGCCCCAGCGGTTCCTGAGCAGCTCCTGCAGTGCTGCCGCCGGTACCGTTCTGGCGGCTGTAGTTGTTTAAAAAGCCGTTGTTGTTTCCGGCGTAATCTGACGGCAGTTTTCTCGGGCATTTGGGCCTCTTCTAATAAGTGTGCTGTGAGTACATCTGCAAGCATTCACCTGTCGAGGTCAAATGACTGGTGGTGCTCATCTCCCCCCGTGCTACTGCTGCTGCCTCCCGTGAATGCTCATGTGCCTGCGTGCCCCTGTACAGGCACAGATGCACGCGCGCAACACCTGATCCCGCATCCTAATTATTTTTCGCCCGGTTCTCTGAGTTGTTCTGCTTCCGGCTGATGAACGGGAAACTGTAGTAGTGCTGTTTCATTTCACCAGCCTCTCAAGTGTGGAAATTATGGTAAATTTGAGAACGAGCGAGATTAGATTGATAGTTACACCTCCTCCTTTAATTAGCCAACCACAGGATCTGTGGAGGCAAAGGCCGGGGGGGTGTGTCGGTGTATATAACGTGTATTGTCTATGTGAAAGATTAATCAAAAGGAGTTGCTTGAGGTGGGAAGGCTTTTCCGGAGAGGTTCCACATGTTGTCAGGTAGTCCCTCTGAATGGCAGCTTCCGGTTCGGTCCCTTAGCTTTCGGAAGTGACATTTAGTCTGATATGTGCCAGCCGTGCAATCTACCTAGCCCTGCAAAGTGCAAATATTAACCTAAATGCATATTAAGATACTGTGTGTTAGCTCCTGAACTGAAATAGAGAGCGGGTGTTCCAGCGGAGGCAAGCAAATCGTGTTGATTTACAGTGGCTTGAGGATTTGGCCAATTACCGCTTCTTTATACACTTTTAAAAAGAAATGCCAACTCGATAGTTTAGGCTTTAACTGGAACATGGCAAGTAATTGTATGTTTTGGCGGACCCCTAGTAATGTTGCAGAATCTTTCTCAGAAGTTGTTCCATGGGATAGCCGATTCCTCAGGTAAGAGCTACTTGTTTGTTCAATCCTCCATCTTAGGCCTGCTCCTCAGGTGCATCCTCCTTCTCGCAGCGATTTCCTAGGAACAGATTTCGAAGAACAGCTCTGATCACAGAATCACAGATTGGTTAGGGTTGGAAAGGAGCTCTGGAGATCATGTAGTGCAACCCCCCTGCCAGAGCAGGGTCACCTACAGCAGGTTGCACAGGATGACCTCCAGGCGGGTTTTGAATATCTCTGGGGTGGGAGACTCTACCGCCTCCCTGGGCAGCCTGTTCCAGCGCTCTGCCACCCTCAAAGTAAAGAAGTTCCTCCTCATGCTTTGATAGAAGTTCCTACGTTCCAGTTTGTACCCGTTACCTCTTGTCCTGGATCATCTTTGATGATCCAGGCCAAGAGGTAACGGGCACCAATTGGAACGTAGGAACTTGAACTTGAACTGGAACGTAGGAACTTGAACATAGGATTATCCTTGATGATTCAGGATAGCTGTGTGTCTGACCAGTCTGTCTTTCGAAGGAGGTCCTGGGCCAGCTCCAGCCATGCTGTGCTGAGCAGAGCCCCTGGCAGCAGCCCCAGAGCTCACTCCCAGTGTGCCTGAATGGAAAAGGTACCAAAGTTGCTCCAACACTTTCTGAAAAACTCTATAGTGTTAACCCACAAACGCAAAGCGACGGCAAAGCCCGTGAAATGACACCGGTGCTTCCAGAAAATGTCAAGCTTCCTGCCCAAGGGTGACATGCCATGCGGTGGGGTCAGGGCCACGCGCTGAGCACCCGGTGCGCTGGGGTTGCCCCAGCGGTTCCTGAGCAGCTCCTGCAGTGCTGCCGCCGGTACCGTTCTGGCGGCTGTAGTTGTTTAAAAAGCCGTTGTTGTTTCCGGCGTAATCTGACGGCAGTTTTCTCGGGCATTTGGGCCTCTTCTAATAAGTGTGCTGTGAGTACATCTGCAAGCATTCACCTGTCGAGGTCAAATGACTGGTGGTGCTCATCTGCCCCCGTGCTACTGCTGCTGCCTCCCGTGAATGCTCATGTGCCTGCGTGCCCCTGTACAGGCACAGATGCACGCGCGCAACACCTGATCCCGCATCCTAATTATTTTTCGCCCGGTTCTCGGAGTTGTTCTGCTTCCGGCTGATGAATGGGAAAGTGTAGTAGTGCTGTTTCATTTCACCAGCCTCTCAAGTGTGGAAATTATGGTAAATTTGAGAACGAGCCAGATTAGATTGATAGTTACACCTCCTCCTTTAATTAGCCAACCACAGGATCTGTGGAGGCAAAGGCCGGGGGGGTGTGTCGGTGTATATAAGGTGTATTGTCTATGTGAAAGATTAATCAAAAGGAGTTGCTTGAGGTGGGAAGGCTTTTCCGGAGAGGTTCCACATGTTGTCAGGTAGTCCCTCTGAATGGCAGCTTCCGGTTCGGTCCCTTAGCTTTCGGAAGTGACATTTAGTCTGATATGTGCCAGCCGTGCAATCTACCTAGCCCCGCAAAGTGCAAATATTAACCTAAATGCATATTAAGATACTGTGTGTTAGCTCCTGAACTGAAATAGAGAGCGGGTGTTCCAGCGGAGGCAAGCAAATCGTGTTGATTTACAGTGGCTTGCGGATTTGGCCCATTACCGCTTCTTTATACACTTTTAAAAAGAAATGCCAACTCGATAGTTTAGACTTTAACTGGAACATGGCAAGTAATTGTATGTTTTGGCGGACCCCTAGTAATGTTGCAGAATCTTTCTCAGAAGTTGTTCCATGGGATAGCCGATTCCTCAGGTAAGAGCTACTTGTTTGTTCAATCCTCCATCTTAGGCCTGCTCCTCAGGTGCATCCTCCTTCTCGCAGCGATATCCTAGGAACAGATTTCGAAGAACAGCTCTGATCACAGAATCACAGATTGGTTAGGGTTGGAAAGGAGCTCTGGAGATCATCCAGTCCAACCCCCCTGCCAGAGCAGGGTCACCTACAGCAGGTTGCACAGGATGACCTCCAGGCGGGTTTTGAATATCTCTGGGGTGGGAGACTCTACCGCCTCCCTGGGCAGCCTGTTCCAGCGCTCTGCCACCCTCAAAGTAAAGAAGTTCCTCCTCATGCTTTGATAGAAGTTCCTAGGTTCCAGTTTGTACCCGTTACCTCTTGTCCTGGATCATCTTTGATGATCCAGGCCAAGAGGTAACGGGCACCAATTGGAACGTAGGAACTTGAACTTGAACTGGAACGTAGGAACTTGAACATAGGATTATCCTTGATGATTCAGGATAGCTGTGTGTCTGACCAGTCTGTCTTTCGAAGGAGGTCCTGGGCCAGCTCCAGCCATGCTGTGCTGAGCAGAGCCCCTGGCAGCAGCCCCAGAGCTCACTCCCAGTGTGCCTGAATGGAAAAGGTACCAAAGTTGCTCCAACACTTTCTGAAAAACTCTATAGTGTTAACCCACAAACGCAAAGCGACGGCAAAGCCCGTGAAATGACACCGGTGCTTCCAGAAAATGTCAAGCTTCCTGCCCAAGGGTGACATGCCATGCGGTGGGGTCAGGGCCACGCGCTGAGCACCCGGTGCGCTGGGGTTGCCCCAGCGGTTCCTGAGCAGCTCCTGCAGTGCTGCCGCCGGTACCGTTCTGGCGGCTGTAGTTGTTTAAAAAGCCGTTGTTGTTTCCGGCGTAATCTGACGGCAGTTTTCTCGGGCATTTGGGCCTCTTCTAATAAGTGTGCTGTGAGTACATCTGCAAGCATTCACCTGTCGAGGTCAAATGACTGGTGGTGCTCATCTCCCCCCGTGCTACTGCTGCTGCCTCCCGTGAATGCTCATGTGCCTGCGTGCCCCTGTACAGGCACAGATGCACGCGCGCAACACCTGATCCCGCATCCTAATTATTTTTCGCCCGGTTCTCTGAGTTGTTCTGCTTCCGGCTGATGAACGGGAAACTGTAGTAGTGCTGTTTCATTTCACCAGCCTCTCAAGTGTGGAAATTATGGTAAATTTGAGAACGAGCGAGATTAGATTGATAGTTACACCTCCTCCTTTAATTAGCCAACCACAGGATCTGTGGAGGCAAAGGCCGGGGGGGTGTGTCGGTGTATATAACGTGTATTGTCTATGTGAAAGATTAATCAAAAGGAGTTGCTTGAGGTGGGAAGGCTTTTCCGGAGAGGTTCCACATGTTGTCAGGTAGTCCCTCTGAATGGCAGCTTCCGGTTCGGTCCCTTAGCTTTCGGAAGTGACATTTAGTCTGATATGTGCCAGCCGTGCAATCTACCTAGCCCTGCAAAGTGCAAATATTAACCTAAATGCATATTAAGATACTGTGTGTTAGCTCCTGAACTGAAATAGAGAGCGGGTGTTCCAGCGGAGGCAAGCAAATCGTGTTGATTTACAGTGGCTTGAGGATTTGGCCAATTACCGCTTCTTTATACACTTTTAAAAAGAAATGCCAACTCGATAGTTTAGGCTTTAACTGGAACATGGCAAGTAATTGTATGTTTTGGCGGACCCCTAGTAATGTTGCAGAATCTTTCTCAGAAGTTGTTCCATGGGATAGCCGATTCCTCAGGTAAGAGCTACTTGTTTGTTCAATCCTCCATCTTAGGCCTGCTCCTCAGGTGCATCCTCCTTCTCGCAGCGATTTCCTAGGAACAGATTTCGAAGAACAGCTCTGATCACAGAATCACAGATTGGTTAGGGTTGGAAAGGAGCTCTGGAGATCATCCAGTCCAACCCCCCTGCCAGAGCAGGGTCACCTACAGCAGGTTGCACAGGATGACCTCCAGGCGGGTTTTGAATATCTCTGGGGTGGGAGACTCTACCGCCTCCCTGGGCAGCCTGTTCCAGCGCTCTGCCACCCTCAAAGTAAAGAAGTTCCTCCTCATGCTTTGATAGAAGTTCCTACGTTCCAGTTTGTACCCGTTACCTCTTGTCCTGGATCATCTTTGATGATCCAGGCCAAGAGGTAACGGGCACCAATTGGAACGTAGGAACTTGAACTTGAACTGGAACGTAGGAACTTGAACATAGGATTATCCTTGATGATTCAGGATAGCTGTGTGTCTGACCAGTCTGTCTTTCGAAGGAGGTCCTGGGCCAGCTCCAGCCATGCTGTGCTGAGCAGAGCCCCTGGCAGCAGCCCCAGAGCTCACTCCCAGTGTGCCTGAATGGAAAAGGTACCAAAGTTGCTCCAACACTTTCTGAAAAACTCTATAGTGTTAACCCACAAACGCAAAGCGACGGCAAAGCCCGTGAAATGACACCGGTGCTTCCAGAAAATGTCAAGCTTCCTGCCCAAGGGTGACATGCCATGCGGTGGGGTCAGGGCCACGCGCTGAGCACCCGGTGCGCTGGGGTTGCCCCAGCGGTTCCTGAGCAGCTCCTGCAGTGCTGCCGCCGGTACCGTTCTGGCGGCTGTAGTTGTTTAAAAAGCCGTTGTTGTTTCCGGCGTAATCTGACGGCAGTTTTCTCGGGCATTTGGGCCTCTTCTAATAAGTGTGCTGTGAGTACATCTGCAAGCATTCACCTGTCGAGGTCAAATGACTGGTGGTGCTCATCTGCCCCCGTGCTACTGCTGCTGCCTCCCGTGAATGCTCATGTGCCTGCGTGCCCCTGTACAGGCACAGATACAAGCGCGCAACACCTGATCCCGCATCCTAATTATTTTTCGCCCGGTTCTCGGAGTTGTTCTGCTTCCGGCTGATGAATGGGAAAGTGTAGTAGTGCTGTTTCATTTCACCAGCCTCTCAAGTGTGGAAATTATGGTAAATTTGAGAACGAGCGAGATTAGATTGATAGTTACACCTCCTCCTTTAATTAGCCAACCACAGGATCTGTGGAGGCAAAGGCCGGGGGGGTGTGTCGGTGTATATAACGTGTATTGTCTATGTGAAAGATTAATCAAAAGGAGTTGCTTGAGGTGGGAAGGCTTTTCCGGAGAGGTTCCACATGTTGTCAGGTAGTCCCTCTGAATGGCAGCTTCCGGTTCGGTCCCTTAGCTTTCGGAAGTGACATTTAGTCTGATATGTGCCAGCCGTGCAATCTACCTAGCCCTGCAAAGTGCAAATATTAACCTAAATGCATATTAAGATACTGTGTGTTAGCTCCTGAACTGAAATAGAGAGCGGGTGTTCCAGCGGAGGCAAGCAAATCGTGTTGATTTACAGTGGCTTGAGGATTTGGCCCATTACCGCTTCTTTATACACTTTTAAAAAGAAATGCCAACTCGATAGTTTAGGCTTTAACTGGAACATGGCAAGTAATTGTATGTTTTGGCGGACCCCTAGTAATGTTGCAGAATCTTTCTCAGAAGTTGTTCCATGGGATAGCCGATTCCTCAGGTAAGAGCTACTTGTTTGTTCAATCCTCCATCTTAGGCCTGCTCCTCAGGTGCATCCTCCTTCTCGCAGCGATTTCCTAGGAACAGATTTCGAAGAACAGCTCTGATCACAGAATCACAGATTGGTTAGGGTTGGAAAGGAGCTCTGGAGACCATCCAGTCCAACCCCCCTGCCAGAGCAGGGTCACCTACAGCAGGTTGCACAGGATGACCTCCAGGCGGGTTTTGAATATCTCTGGGGTGGGAGACTCTACCGCCTCCCTGGGCAGCCTGTTCCAGCGCTCTGCCACCCTCAAAGTAAAGAAGTTCCTCCTCATGCTTTGATAGAAGTTCCTACGTTCCAGTTTGTACCCGTTACCTCTTGTCCTGGATCATCTTTGATGATCCAGGCCAAGAGGTAACGGGCACCAATTGGAACGTAGGAACTTGAACTTGAACTGGAACGTAGGAACTTGAACATAGGATTATCCTTGATGATTCAGGATAGCTGTGTGTCTGACCAGTCTGTCTTTCGAAGGAGGTCCTGGGCCAGCTCCAGCCATGCTGTGCTGAGCAGAGCCCCTGGCAGCAGCCCCAGAGCTCACTCCCAGTGTGCCTGAATGGAAAAGGTACCAAAGTTGCTCCAACACTTTCTGAAAAACTCTATAGTGTTAACCCACAAACGCAAAGCGACGGCAAAGCCCGTGAAATGACACCGGTGCTTCCAGAAAATGTCAAGCTTCCTGCCCAAGGGTGACATGCCATGCGGTGGGGTCAGGGCCACGCGCTGAGCACCCGGTGCGCTGGGGTTGCCCCAGCGGTTCCTGAGCAGCTCCTGCAGTGCTGCCGCCGGTACCGTTCTGGCGGCTGTAGTTGTTTAAAAAGCCGTTGTTGTTTCCGGCGTAATCTGACGGCAGTTTTCTCGGGCATTTGGGCCTCTTCTAATAAGTGTGCTGTGAGTACATCTGCAAGCATTCACCTGTCGAGGTCAAATGACTGGTGGTGCTCATCTGCCCCCGTGCTACTGCTGCTGCCTCCCGTGAATGCTCATGTGCCTGCGTGCCCCTGTACAGGCACAGATACAAGCGCGCAACACCTGATCCCGCATCCTAATTATTTTTCGCCCGGTTCTCGGAGTTGTTCTGCTTCCGGCTGATGAATGGGAAAGTGTAGTAGTGCTGTTTCATTTCACCAGCCTCTCAAGTGTGGAAATTATGGTAAATTTGAGAACGAGCGAGATTAGATTGATAGTTACACCTCCTCCTTTAATTAGCCAACCACAGGATCTGTGGAGGCAAAGGCCGGGGGGGTGTGTCGGTGTATATAACGTGTATTGTCTATGTGAAAGATTAATCAAAAGGAGTTGCTTGAGGTGGGAAGGCTTTTCCGGAGAGGTTCCACATGTTGTCAGGTAGTCCCTCTGAATGGCAGCTTCCGGTTCGGTCCCTTAGCTTTCGGAAGTGACATTTAGTCTGATATGTGCCAGCCGTGCAATCTACCTAGCCCTGCAAAGTGCAAATATTAACCTAAATGCATATTAAGATAGTGTGTGTTAGCTCCTGAACTGCAATAGAGAGCGGGTGTTCCAGCGGAGGCAAGCAAATCGTGTTGATTTACAGTGGCTTGAGGATTTGGCCCATTACCGCTTCTTTATACACTTTTAAAAAGAAATGCCAACTCGATAGTTTAGGCTTTAACTGGAACATGGCAAGTAATTGTATGTTTTGGCGGACCCCTAGTAATGTTGCAGAATCTTTCTCAGAAGTTGTTCCATGGGATAGCCGATTCCTCAGGTAAGAGCTACTTGTTTGTTCAATCCTCCATCTTAGGCCTGCTCCTCAGGTGCATCCTCCTTCTCGCAGCGATTTCCTAGGAACAGATTTCGAAGAACAGCTCTGATCACAGAATCACAGATTGGTTAGGGTTGGAAAGGAGCTCTGGAGATCATCCAGTCCAACCCCCCTGCCAGAGCAGGGTCACCTACAGCAGGTTGCACAGGATGACCTCCAGGCGGGTTTTGAATATCTCTGGGGTGGGAGACTCTACCGCCTCCCTGGGCAGCCTGTTCCAGCGCTCTGCCACCCTCAAAGTAAAGAAGTTCCTCCTCATGCTTTGATAGAAGTTCCTACGTTCCAGTTTGTACCCGTTACCTCTTGTCCTGGATCATCTTTGATGATCCAGGCCAAGAGGTAACGGGCACCAATTGGAACGTAGGAACTTGAACTTGAACTGGAACGTAGGAACTTGAACATAGGATTATCCTTGATGATTCAGGATAGCTGTGTGTCTGACCAGTCTGTCTTTCGAAGGAGGTCCTGGGCCAGCTCCAGCCATGCTGTGCTGAGCAGAGCCCCTGGCAGCAGCCCCACAGCTCACTCCCAGTGTGCCTGAATGGAAAAGGTACCAAAGTTGCTCCAACACTTTCTGAAAAACTCTATAGTGTTACCCCACAAGCGCAAAGCGACGGCAAAGCCCGTGAAATGACACCGGTGCTTCCAGAAAATGTCAAGCTTCCTGCCCAAGGGTGACATGCCATGCGGTGGGGTCAGGGCCACGCGCTGAGCACCCGGTGCGCTGGGGTTGCCCCAGCGGTTCCTGAGCAGCTCCTGCAGTGCTGCCGCCGGTACCGTTCTGGCGGCTGTAGTTGTTTAAAAAGCCGTTGTTGTTTCCGGCGTAATCTGACGGCAGTTTTCTCGGGCATTTGGGCCTCTTCTAATAAGTGTGCTGTGAGTACATCTGCAAGCATTCACCTGTCGAGGTCAAATGACTGGTGGTGCTCATCTGCCCCCGTGCTACTGCTGCTGCCTCCCGTGAATGCTCATGTGCCTGCGTGCCCCTGTACAGGCACAGATACAAGCGCGCAACACCTGATCCCGCATCCTAATTATTTTTCGCCCGGTTCTCGGAGTTGTTCTGCTTCCGGCTGATGAATGGGAAAGTGTAGTAGTGCTGTTTCATTTCACCAGCCTCTCAAGTGTGGAAATTATGGTAAATTTGAGAACGAGCGAGATTAGATTGATAGTTACACCTCCTCCTTTAATTAGCCAACCACAGGATCTGTGGAGGCAAAGGCCGGGGGGGTGTGTCGGTGTATATAACGTGTATTGTCTATGTGAAAGATTAATCAAAAGGAGTTGCTTGAGGTGGGAAGGCTTTTCCGGAGAGGTTCCACATGTTGTCAGGTAGTCCCTCTGAATGGCAGCTTCCGGTTCGGTCCCTTAGCTTTCGGAAGTGACATTTAGTCTGATATGTGCCAGCCGTGCAATCTACCTAGCCCTGCAAAGTGCAAATATTAACCTAAATGCATATTAAGATACTGTGTGTTAGCTCCTGAACTGAAATAGAGAGCGGGTGTTCCAGCGGAGGCAAGCAAATCGTGTTGATTTACAGTGGCTTGAGGATTTGGCCCATTACCGCTTCTTTATACACTTTTAAAAAGAAATGCCAACTCGATAGTTTAGGCTTTAACTGGAACATGGCAAGTAATTGTATGTTTTGGCGGACCCCTAGTAATGTTGCAGAATCTTTCTCAGAAGTTGTTCCATGGGATAGCCGATTCCTCAGGTAAGAGCTACTTGTTTGTTCAATCCTCCATCTTAGGCCTGCTCCTCAGGTGCATCCTCCTTCTCGCAGCGATTTCCTAGGAACAGATTTCGAAGAACAGCTCTGATCACAGAATCACAGATTGGTTAGGGTTGGAAAGGAGCTCTGGAGATCATGTAGTGCAACCCCCCTGCCAGAGCAGGGTCACCTACAGCAGGTTGCACAGGATGACCTCCAGGCGGGTTTTGAATATCTCTGGGGTGGGAGACTCTACCGCCTCCCTGGGCAGCCTGTTCCAGCGCTCTGCCACCCTCAAAGTAAAGAAGTTCCTCCTCATGCTTTGATAGAAGTTCCTACGTTCCAGTTTGTACCCGTTACCTCTTGTCCTGGATCATCTTTGATGATCCAGGCCAAGAGGTAACGGGCACCAATTGGAACGTAGGAACTTGAACTTGAACTGGAACGTAGGAACTTGAACATAGGATTATCCTTGATGATTCAGGATAGCTGTGTGTCTGACCAGTCTGTCTTTCGAAGGAGGTCCTGGGCCAGCTCCAGCCATGCTGTGCTGAGCAGAGCCCCTGGCAGCAGCCCCACACCTCACTCCCAGTGTGCCTGAATGGAAAAGGTACCAAAGTTGCTCCAACACTTTCTGAAAAACTCTATAGTGTTACCCCACAAGCGCAAAGCGACGGCAAAGCCCGTGAAATGACACCGGTGCTTCCAGAAAATGTCAAGCTTCCTGCCCAAGGGTGACATGCCATGCGGTGGGGTCAGGGCCACGCGCTGAGCACCCGGTGCGCTGGGGTTGCCCCAGCGGTTCCTGAGCAGCTCCTGCAGTGCTGCCGCCGGTACCGTTCTGGCGGCTGTAGTTGTTTAAAAAGCCGTTGTTGTTTCCGGCGTAATCTGACGGCAGTTTTCTCGGGCATTTGGGCCTCTTCTAATAAGTGTGCTGTGAGTACATCTGCAAGCATTCACCTGTCGAGGTCAAATGACTGGTGGTGCTCATCTGCCCCCGTGCTACTGCTGCTGCCTCCCGTGAATGCTCATGTGCCTGCGTGCCCCTGTACAGGCACAGATACAAGCGCGCAACACCTGATCCCGCATCCTAATTATTTTTCGCCCGGTTCTCGGAGTTGTTCTGCTTCCGGCTGATGAATGGGAAAGTGTAGTAGTGCTGTTTCATTTCACCAGCCTCTCAAGTGTGGAAATTATGGTAAATTTGAGAACGAGCGAGATTAGATTGATAGTTACACCTCCTCCTTTAATTAGCCAACCACAGGATCTGTGGAGGCAAAGGCCGGGGGGGTGTGTCGGTGTATATAACGTGTATTGTCTATGTGAAAGATTAATCAAAAGGAGTTGCTTGAGGTGGGAAGGCTTTTCCGGAGAGGTTCCACATGTTGTCAGGTAGTCCCTCTGAATGGCAGCTTCCGGTTCGGTCCCTTAGCTTTCGGAAGTGACATTTAGTCTGATATGTGCCAGCCGTGCAATCTACCTAGCCCTGCAAAGTGCAAATATTAACCTAAATGCATATTAAGATACTGTGTGTTAGCTCCTGAACTGAAATAGAGAGCGGGTGTTCCAGCGGAGGCAAGCAAATCGTGTTGATTTAGAGTGGCTTGAGGATTTGGCCCATTACCGCTTCTTTATACACTTTTAAAAAGAAATGCCAACTCGATAGTTTAGGCTTTAACTGGAACATGGCAAGTAATTGTATGTTTTGGCGGACCCCTAGTAATGTTGCAGAATCTTTCTCAGAAGTTGTTCCATGGGATAGCCGATTCCTCAGGTAAGAGCTACTTGTTTGTTCAATCCTCCATCTTAGGCCTGCTCCTCAGGTGCATCCTCCTTCTCGCAGCGATTTCCTAGGAACAGATTTCGAAGAACAGCTCTGATCACAGAATCACAGATTGGTTAGGGTTGGAAAGGAGCTCTGGAGATCATCCAGTCCAACCCCCCTGCCAGAGCAGGGTCACCTACAGCAGGTTGCACAGGATGACCTCCAGGCGGGTTTTGAATATCTCTGGGGTGGGAGACTCTACCGCCTCCCTGGGCAGCCTGTTCCAGCGCTCTGCCACCCTCAAAGTAAAGAAGTTCCTCCTCATGCTTTGATAGAAGTTCCTAGGTTCCAGTTTGTACCCGTTACCTCTTGTCCTGGATCATCTTTGATGATCCAGGACAAGAGGTAACGGGCACCAATTGGAACGTAGGAACTTGAACTTGAACTGGAACGTAGGAACTTGAACATAGGATTATCCTTGATGATTCAGGATAGCTGTGTGTCTGACCAGTCTGTCTTTCGAAGGAGGTCCTGGGCCAGCTCCAGCCATGTTGTGCTGAGCAGAGCCCCTGGCAGCAGCCCCAGAGCTCACTCCCAGTGTGCCTGAATGGAAAAGGTACCAAAGTTGCTCCAACACTTTCTGAAAAACTCTATAGTGTTACCCCACAAGCGCAAAGCGACGGCAAAGCCCGTGAAATGACACCGGTGCTTCCAGAAAATGTCAAGCTTCCTGCCCAAGGGTGACATGCCATGCGGTGGGGTCAGGGCCACGCGCTGAGCACCCGGTGCGCTGGGGTTGCCCCAGCGGTTCCTGAGCAGCTCCTGCAGTGCTGCCGCCGGTACCGTTCTGGCGGCTGTAGTTGTTTAAAAAGCCGTTGTTGTTTCCGGCGTAATCTGACGGCAGTTTTCTCGGGCATTTGGGCCTCTTCTAATAAGTGTGCTGTGAGTACATCTGCAAGCATTCACCTGTCGAGGTCAAATGACTGGTGGTGCTCATCTGCCCCCGTGCTACTGCTGCTGCCTCCCGTGAATGCTCATGTGCCTGCGTGCCCCTGTACAGGCACAGATACAAGCGCGCAACACCTGATCCCGCATCCTAATTATTTTTCGCCCGGTTCTCGGAGTTGTTCTGCTTCCGGCTGATGAATGGGAAAGTGTAGTAGTGCTGTTTCATTTCACCAGCCTCTCAAGTGTGGAAATTATGGTAAATTTGAGAACGAGCGAGATTAGATTGATAGTTACACCTCCTCCTTTAATTAGCCAACCACAGGATCTGTGGAGGCAAAGGCCGGGGGGGTGTGTCGGTGTATATAACGTGTATTGTCTATGTGAAAGATTAATCAAAAGGAGTTGCTTGAGGTGGGAAGGCTTTTCCGGAGAGGTTCCACATGTTGTCAGGTAGTCCCTCTGAATGGCAGCTTCCGGTTCGGTCCCTTAGCTTTCGGAAGTGACATTTAGTCTGATATGTGCCAGCCGTGCAATCTACCTAGCCCTGCAAAGTGCAAATATTAACCTAAATGCATATTAAGATACTGTGTGTTAGCTCCTGAACTGAAATAGAGAGCGGGTGTTCCAGCGGAGGCAAGCAAATCGTGTTGATTTACAGTGGCTTGAGGATTTGGCCCATTACCGCTTCTTTATACACTTTTAAAAAGAAATGCCAACTCGATAGTTTAGGCTTTAACTGGAACATGGCAAGTAATTGTATGTTTTGGCGGACCCCTAGTAATGTTGCAGAATCTTTCTCAGAAGTTGTTCCATGGGATAGCCGATTCCTCAGGTAAGAGCTACTTGTTTGTTCAATCCTCCATCTTAGGCCTGCTCCTCAGGTGCATCCTCCTTCTCGCAGCGATTTCCTAGGAACAGATTTCGAAGAACAGCTCTGATCACAGAATCACAGATTGGTTAGGGTTGGAAAGGAGCTCTGGAGATCATCCAGTCCAACCCCCCTGCCAGAGCAGGGTCACCTACAGCAGGTTGCACAGGATGACCTCCAGGCGGGTTTTGAATATCTCTGGGGTGGGAGACTCTACCGCCTCCCTGGGCAGCCTGTTCCAGTGCTCTGCCACCCTCAAAGTAAAGAAGTTCCTCCTCATGCTTTGATAGAAGTTCCTACGTTCCAGTTTGTACCCGTTACCTCTTGTCCTGGATCATCTTTGATGATCCAGGCCAAGAGGTAACGGGCACCAATTGGAACGTAGGAACTTGAACTTGAACTGGAACGTAGGAACTTGAACATAGGATTATCCTTGATGATTCAGGATAGCTGTGTGTCTGACCAGTCTGTCTTTCGAAGGAGGTCCTGGGCCAGCTCCAGCCATGCTGTGCTGAGCAGAGCCCCTGGCAGCAGCCCCACAGCTCACTCCCAGTGTGCCTGAATGGAAAAGGTACCAAAGTTGCTCCAACACTTTCTGAAAAACTCTATAGTGTTAACCCACAAACGCAAAGCGACGGCAAAGCCCGTGAAATGACACCGGTGCTTCCAGAAAATGTCAAGCTTCCTGCCCAAGGGTGACATGCCATGCGGTGGGGTCAGGGCCACGCGCTGAGCACCCGGTGCGCTGGGGTTGCCCCAGCGGTTCCTGAGCAGCTCCTGCAGTGCTGCCGCCGGTACCGTTCTGGCGGCTGTAGTTGTTTAAAAAGCCGTTGTTGTTTCCGGCGTAATCTGACGGCAGTTTTCTCGGGCATTTGGGCCTCTTCTAATAAGTGTGCTGTGAGTACATCTGCAAGCATTCACCTGTCGAGGTCAAATGACTGGTGGTGCTCATCTGCCCCCGTGCTACTGCTGCTGCCTCCCGTGAATGCTCATGTGCCTGCGTGCCCCTGTACAGGCACAGATGCACGCGCGCAACACCTGATCCCGCATCCTAATTATTTTTCGCCCGGTTCTCTGAGTTGTTCTGCTTCCGGCTGATGAATGGGAAAGTGTAGTAGTGCTGTTTCATTTCACCAGCCTCTCAAGTGTGGAAATTATGGTAAATTTGAGAACAAGCCAGATTAGATTGATAGTTACACCTCCTCCTTTAATTAGCCAACCACAGGATCTGTGGAGGCAAAGGCCGGGGGGGTGTGTCGGTGTATATAACGTGTATTGTCTATGTGAAAGATGAATCAAAAGGAGTTGCTTGAGGTGGGAAGGCTTTTCCGGAGAGGTTCCACATGTTGTCAGGTAGTCCCTCTGAATGGCAGCTTCCGGTTCGGTCCCTTAGCTTTCGGAAGTGACATTTAGTCTGATATGTGCCAGCCGTGCAATCTACCTAGCCCTGCAAAGTGCAAATATTAACCTAAATGCATATTAAGATACTGTGTGTTAGCTCCTGAACTGAAATAGAGAGCGGGTGTTCCAGCGGAGGCAAGCAAATCGTGTTGATTTACAGTGGCTTGAGGATTTGGCCCATTACCGCTTCTTTATACACTTTTAAAAAGAAATGCCAACTCGATAGTTTAGGCTTTAACTGGAACATGGCAAGTAATTGTATGTTTTGGCGGACCCCTAGTAATGTTGCAGAATCTTTCTCAGAAGTTGTTCCATGGGATAGCCGATTCCTCAGGTAAGAGCTACTTGTTTGTTCAATCCTCCATCTTAGGCCTGCTCCTCAGGTGCATCCTCCTTCTCGCAGCGATTTCCTAGGAACAGATTTCGAAGAACAGCTCTGATCACAGAATCACAGATTGGTTAGGGTTGGAAAGGAGCTCTGGAGATCATCCAGTCCAACCCCCCTGCCAGAGCAGGGTCACCTACAGCAGGTTGCACAGGATGACCTCCAGGCGGGTTTTGAATATCTCTGGGGTGGGAGACTCTACCGCCTCCCTGGGCAGCCTGTTCCAGCGCTCTGCCACCCTCAAAGTAAAGAAGTTCCTCCTCATGCTTTGATAGAAGTTCCTACGTTCCAGTTTGTACCCGTTACCTCTTGTCCTGGATCATCTTTGATGATCCAGGCCAAGAGGTAACGGGCACCAATTGGAACGTAGGAACTTGAACTTGAACTGGAACGTAGGAACTTGAACATAGGATTATCCTTGATGATTCAGGATAGCTGTGTGTCTGACCAGTCTGTCTTTCGAAGGAGGTCCTGGGCCAGCTCCAGCCATGCTGTGCTGAGCAGAGCCCCTGGCAGCAGCCCCAGAGCTCACTCCCAGTGTGCCTGAATGGAAAAGGTACCAAAGTTGCTCCAACACTTTCTGAAAAACTCTATAGTGTTAACCCACAAACGCAAAGCGACGGCAAAGCCCGTGAAATGACACCGGTGCTTCCAGAAAATGTCAAGCTTCCTGCCCAAGGGTGACATGCCATGCGGTGGGGTCAGGGCCACGCGCTGAGCACCCGGTGCGCTGGGGTTGCCCCAGCGGTTCCTGAGCAGCTCCTGCAGTGCTGCCGCCGGTACCGTTCTGGCGGCTGTAGTTGTTTAAAAAGCCGTTGTTGTTTCCGGCGTAATCTGACGGCAGTTTTCTCGGGCATTTGGGCCTCTTCTAATAAGTGTGCTGTGAGTACATCTGCAAGCATTCACCTGTCGAGGTCAAATGACTGGTGGTGCTCATCTGCCCCCGTGCTACTGCTGCTGCCTCCCGTGAATGCTCATGTGCCTGCGTGCCCCTGTACAGGCACAGATGCACGCGCGCAACACCTGATCCCGCATCCTAATTATTTTTCGCCCGGTTCTCTGAGTTGTTCTGCTTCCGGCTGATGAATGGGAAAGTGTAGTAGTGCTGTTTCATTTCACCAGCCTCTCAAGTGTGGAAATTATGGTAAATTTGAGAACAAGCCAGATTAGATTGATAGTTACACCTCCTCCTTTAATTAGCCAACCACAGGATCTGTGGAGGCAAAGGCCGGGGGGGTGTGTCGGTGTATATAACGTGTATTGTCTATGTGAAAGATTAATCAAAAGGAGTTGCTTGAGGTGGGAAGGCTTTTCCGGAGAGGTTCCACATGTTGTCAGGTAGTCCCTCTGAATGGCAGCTTCCGGTTCGGTCCCTTAGCTTTCGGAAGTGACATTTAGTCTGATATGTGCCAGCCGTGCAATCTACCTAGCCCTGCAAAGTGCAAATATTAACCTAAATGCATATTAAGATACTGTGTGTTAGCTCCTGAACTGCAATAGAGAGCGGGTGTTCCAGCGGAGGCAAGCAAATCGTGTTGATTTACAGTGGCTTGAGGATTTGGCCCATTACCGCTTCTTTATACACTTTTAAAAAGAAATGCCAACTCGATAGTTTAGGCTTTAACTGGAACATGGCAAGTAATTCTATGTTTTGGCGGACCCCTAGTAATGTTGCAGAATCTTTCTCAGAAGTTGTTCCATGGGATAGCCGATTCCTCAGGTAAGAGCTACTTGTTTGTTCAATCCTCCATCTTAGGCCTGCTCCTCAGGTGCATCCTCCTTCTCGCAGCGATTTCCTAGGAACAGATTTCGAAGAACAGCTCTGATCACAGAATCACAGATTGGTTAGGGTTGGAAAGGAGCTCTGGAGATCATGTAGTGCAACCCCCCTGCCAGAGCAGGGTCACCTACAGCAGGTTGCACAGGATGACCTCCAGGCGGGTTTTGAATGTCTCTGGGGTGGGAGACTCTACCGCCTCCCTGGGCAGCCTGTTCCAGCGCTCTGCCACCCTCAAAGTAAAGAAGTTCCTCCTCATGCTTTGATAGAAGTTCCTAGGTTCCAGTTTGCACCCGTTACCTCTTGTCCTGGATCATCTTTGATGATCCAGGACAAGAGGTAACGGGCACCAATTGGAACGTAGGAACTTGAACTTGAACTGGAACGTAGGAGCTTGAACATAGGATTATCCTTGATGATTCAGGATAGCTGTGTGTCTGACCAGTCTGTCTTTCGAAGGAGGTCCTGGACCAGCTCCAGCCATGCTGTGCTGAGCAGAGCCCCTGGCAGCAGCCCCACAGCTCACTCCCAGTGTGCCTGAATGGAAAAGGTACCAAAGTTGCTCCAACACTTTCTGAAAAACTCTATAGTGTTACCCCACAAGCGCAAAGCGACGGCAAAGCCCGTGAAATGACACCGGTGCTTCCAGAAAATGTCAAGCTTCCTGCCCAAGGGTGACATGCCATGCGGTGGGGTCAGGGCCACGCGCTGAGCACCCGGTGCGCTGGGGTTGCCCCAGCGGTTCCTGAGCAGCTCCTGCAGTGCTGCCGCCGGTACCGTTCTGGCGGCTGTAGTTGTTTAAAAAGCCGTTGTTGTTTCCGGCGTAATCTGACGGCAGTTTTCTCGGGCATTTGGGCCTCTTCTAATAAGTGTGCTGTGAGTACATCTGCAAGCATTCACCTGTCGAGGTCAAATGACTGGTGGTGCTCATCTGCCCCCGTGCTACTGCTGCTGCCTCCCGTGAATGCTCATGTGCCTGCGTGCCCCTGTACAGGCACAGATGCACGCGCGCAACACCTGATCCCGCATCCTAATTATTTTTCGCCCGGTTATCGGAGTTGATCTGCTTCCGGCTGATGAATGGGAAAGTGTAGTAGTGCTGTTTCATTTCACCAGCCTCTCAAGTGTGGAAATTATGGTAAATTTGAGAACAAGCCAGATTAGATTGATAGTTACACCTCCTCCTTTAATTAGCCAACCACAGGATCTGTGGAGGCAAAGGCCGGGGGTGTGTGTCGGTGTATATAACGTGTATTGTCTATGTGAAAGATGAATCAAAAGGAGTTGCTTGAGGTGGGAAGGCTTTTCCGGAGAGGTTCCACATGTTGTCAGGTAGTCCCTCTGAATGGCAGCTTCCGGTTTGGTCCCTTAGCTTTCGGAAGTGACATTTAGTCTGATATGTGCCAGCCGTGCAATCTACCTAGCCCTGCAAAGTGCAAATATTAACCTAAATGCATATTAAGATAGTGTGTGTTAGCTCCTGAACTGCAATAGAGAGCGGGTGTTCCAGCGGAGGCAAGCAAATCGTGTTGATTTACAGTGGCTTGAGGATTTGGCCCATTACCGCTTCTTTATACACTTTTAAAAAGAAATGCCAACTCGATAGTTTAGGCTTTAACTGGAACATGGCAAGTAATTGTATGTTTTGGCGGACCCCTAGTAATGTTGCAGAATCTTTCTCAGAAGTTGTTACGTGGGATAGCCGATTCCTCAGGTAAGAGCTACTTGTTTGTTCAATCCTCCATCTTCGGCCTGCTCCTCAGGTGCATCCTCCTTCTCGCAGCGATTTCCTAGGAACAGATTTCGAAGAACAGCTCTGATCACAGAATCACAGATTGGTTAGGGTTGGAAAGGAGCTCTGGAGATCATCCAGTCCAACCCCCCTGCCAGAGCAGGGTCACCTACAGCAGGTTGCACAGGATGACCTCCAGGCGGGTTTTGAATGTCTCTGGGGTGGGAGACTCTACCGCCTCCCTGGGCAGCCTGTTCCAGCGCTCTGCCACCCTCAAAGT
This sequence comes from Vanellus vanellus, assembly GCF_965231255.1. NCBI lineage: Eukaryota > Metazoa > Chordata > Aves > Charadriiformes > Charadriidae > Vanellus > Vanellus vanellus. Next base: position 670,890 of record NW_028126680.1, read on the forward strand.
AAAGAAGTTCCTCCTCATGCTTTGATAGAAGTTCCTAGGTTCCAGTTTGTACCCGTTACCTCTTGTCCTGGATCATCTTTGATGATCCAGGCCAAGAGGTAACGGGCACCAATTGGAACGTAGGAACTTGAACTTGAACTGGAACGTAGGAACTTGAACATAGGATTATCCTTGATGATTCAGGATAGCTGTGTGTCTGACCAGTCTGTCTTTCGAAGGAGGTCCTGGGCCAGCTCCAGCCATGCTGTGCTGAGCAGAGCCCCTGGCAGCAGCCCCAGAGCTCACTCCCAGTGTGCCTGAATGGAAAAGGTACCAAAGTTGCTCCAACACTTTCTGAAAAACTCTATAGTGTTAACCCACAAACGCAAAGCGACGGCAAAGCCCGTGAAATGACACCGGTGCTTCCAGAAAATGTCAAGCTTCCTGCCCAAGGGTGACATGCCATGCGGTGGGGTCAGGGCCACACGCTGAGCACCCGGTGCGCTGGGGTTGCCCCAGCGGTTCCTGAGCAGCTCCTGCAGTGCTGCCGCCGGTACCGTTCTGGCGGCTGTAGTTGTTTAAAAAGCCGTTGTTGTTTCCGGCGTAATCTGACGGCAGTTTTCTCGGGCATTTGGGCCTCTTCTAATAAGTGTGCTGTGAGTACATCTGCAAGCATTCACCTGTCGAGGTCAAATGACTGGTGGTGCTCATCTGCCCCCGTGCTACTGCTGCTGCCTCCCGTGAATGCTCATGTGCCTGCGTGCCCCTGTACAGGCACAGATGCACGCGCGCAACACCTGATCCCGCATCCTAATTATTTTTCGCCCGGTTCTCTGAGTTGTTCTGCTTCCGGCTGATGAACGGGAAAGTGTAGTAGTGCTGTTTCATTTCACCAGCCTCTCAAGTGTGGAAATTATGGTAAATTTGAGAACAAGCCAGATTAGATTGATAGTTACACCTCCTCCTTTAATTAGCCAACCACAGGATTTGTGGAGGCAAAGGCCGGGGGTGTTTTTCGGTGTATATAACGTGTATTGTCTATGTGAAAGATTAATCAAAAGGAGTTGCTTGAGGTGGGAAGGCTTTTCCGGAGAGGTTCCACATGTTGTCAGGTAGTCCCTCTGAATGGCAGCTTCCGGTTCGGTCCCTTAGCTTTCGGAAGTGACATTTAGTCTGATATGTGCCAGCCGTGCAATCTACCTAGCCCTGCAAAGTGCAAATATTAACCTAAATGCATATTAAGATAGTGTGTGTTAGCTCCTGAACTGAAATAGAGAGCGGGTGTTCCAGCGGAGGCAAGCAAATCGTGTTGATTTACAGTGGCTTGAGGATTTGGCCCATTACCGCTTCTTTATACACTTTTAAAAAGAAATGCCAACTCGATAGTTTAGGCTTTAACTGGAACATGGCAAGTAATTGTATGTTTTGGCGGACCCCTAGTAATGTTGCAGAATCTTTCTCAGAAGTTGTTCCATGGGATAGCCGATTCCTCAGGTAAGAGCTACTTGTTTGTTCAATCCTCCATCTTAGGCCTGCTCCTCAGGTGCATCCTCCTTCTCGCAGCGATTTCCTAGGAACAGATTTCGAAGAACAGCTCTGATCACAGAATCACAGATTGGTTAGGGTTGGAAAGGAGCTCTGGAGACCATCCAGTCCAACCCCCCTGCCAGAGCAGGGTCACCTACAGCAGGTTGCACAGGATGACCTCCAGGCGGGTTTTGAATATCTCTGGGGTGGGAGACTCTACCGCCTCCCTGGGCAGCCTGTTCCAGCGCTCTGCCACCCTCAAAGTAAAGAAGTTCCTCCTCATGCTTTGATAGAAGTTCCTACGTTCCAGTTTGTACCCGTTACCTCTTGTCCTGGATCATCTTTGATGATCCAGGCCAAGAGGTAACGGGCACCAATTGGAACGTAGGAACTTGAACTTGAACTGGAACGTAGGAACTTGAACATAGGATTATCCTTGATGATTCAGGATAGCTGTGTGTCTGACCAGTCTGTCTTTCGAAGGAGGTCCTGGGCCAGCTCCAGCCATGCTGTGCTGAGCAGAGCCCCTGGCAGCAGCCCCAGAGCTCACTCCCAGTGTGCCTGAATGGAAAAGGTACCAAAGTTGCTCCAACACTTTCTGAAAAACTCTATAGTGTTAACCCACAAACGCAAAGCGACGGCAAAGCCCGTGAAATGACACCGGTGCTTCCAGAAAATGTCAAGCTTCCTGCCCAAGGGTGACATGCCATGCGGTGGGGTCAGGGCCACGCGCTGAGCACCCGGTGCGCTGGGGTTGCCCCAGCGGTTCCTGAGCAGCTCCTGCAGTGCTGCCGCCGGTACCGTTCTGGCGGCTGTAGTTGTTTAAAAAGCCGTTGTTGTTTCCGGCGTAATCTGACGGCAGTTTTCTCGGGCATTTGGGCCTCTTCGAATAAGTGTGCTGTGAGTACATCTGCAAGCATTCACCTGTCGAGGTCAAATGACTGGTGGTGCTCATCTGCCCCCGTGCTACTGCTGCTGCCTCCCGTGAATGCTCATGTGCCTGCGTGCCCCTGTACAGGCACAGATACAAGCGCGCAACACCTGATCCCGCATCCTAATTATTTTTCGCCCGGTTCTCGGAGTTGTTCTGCTTCCGGCTGATGAATGGGAAAGTGTAGTAGTGCTGTTTCATTTCACCAGCCTCTCAAGTGTGGAAATTATGGTAAATTTGAGAACGAGCGAGATTAGATTGATAGTTACACCTCCTCCTTTAATTAGCCAACCACAGGATCTGTGGAGGCAAAGGCCGGGGGGGTGTGTCGGTGTATATAACGTGTATTGTCTATGTGAAAGATTAATCAAAAGGAGTTGCTTGAGGTGGGAAGGCTTTTCCGGAGAGGTTCCACATGTTGTCAGGTAGTCCCTCTGAATGGCAGCTTCCGGTTCGGTCCCTTAGCTTTCGGAAGTGACATTTAGTCTGATATGTGCCAGCCGTGCAATCTACCTAGCCCTGCAAAGTGCAAATATTAACCTAAATGCATATTAAGATACTGTGTGTTAGCTCCTGAACTGAAATAGAGAGCGGGTGTTCCAGCGGAGGCAAGCAAATCGTGTTGATTTACAGTGGCTTGAGGATTTGGCCCATTACCGCTTCTTTATACACTTTTAAAAAGAAATGCCAACTCGATAGTTTAGGCTTTAACTGGAACATGGCAAGTAATTGTATGTTTTGGCGGACCCCTAGTAATGTTGCAGAATCTTTCTCAGAAGTTGTTCCATGGGATAGCCGATTCCTCAGGTAAGAGCTACTTGTTTGTTCAATCCTCCATCTTAGGCCTGCTCCTCAGGTGCATCCTCCTTCTCGCAGCGATTTCCTAGGAACAGATTTCGAAGAACAGCTCTGATCACAGAATCACAGATTGGTTAGGGTTGGAAAGGAGCTCTGGAGATCATCCAGTCCAACCCCCCTGCCAGAGCAGGGTCACCTACAGCAGGTTGCACAGGATGACCTCCAGGCGGGTTTTGAATATCTCTGGGGTGGGAGACTCTACCGCCTCCCTGGGCAGCCTGTTCCAGCGCTCTGCCACCCTCAAAGTAAAGAAGTTCCTCCTCATGCTTTGATAGAAGTTCCTACGTTCCAGTTTGTACCCGTTACCTCTTGTCCTGGATCATCTTTGATAATCCAGGACAAGAGGTAACGGGCACCAATTGGAACGTAGGAACTTGAACTTGAACTGGAACGTAGGAACTTGAACATAGGATTATCCTTGATGATTCAGGATAGCTGTGTGTCTGACCAGTCTGTCTTTCGAAGGAGGTCCTGGGCCAGCTCCAGCCATGCTGTGCTGAGCAGAGCCCCTGGCAGCAGCCCCACAGCTCACTCCCAGTGTGCCTGAATGGAAAAGGTACCAAAGTTGCTCCAACACTTTCTGAAAAACTCTATAGTGTTACCCCACAAGCGCAAAGCGACGGCAAAGCCCGTGAAATGACACCGGTGCTTCCAGAAAATGTCAAGCTTCCTGCCCAAGGGTGACATGCCATGCGGTGGGGTCAGGGCCACGCGCTGAGCACCCGGTGCGCTGGGGTTGCCCCAGCGGTTCCTGAGCAGCTCCTGCAGTGCTGCCGCCGGTACCGTTCTGGCGGCTGTAGTTGTTTAAAAAGCCGTTGTTGTTTCCGGCGTAATCTGACGGCAGTTTTCTCGGGCATTTGGGCCTCTTCTAATAAGTGTGCTGTGAGTACATCTGCAAGCATTCACCTGTCGAGGTCAAATGACTGGTGGTGCTCATCTGCCCCCGTGCTACTGCTGCTGCCTCCCGTGAATGCTCATGTGCCTGCGTGCCCCTGTACAGGCACAGATACAAGCGCGCAACACCTGATCCCGCATCCTAATTATTTTTCGCCCGGTTCTCGGAGTTGTTCTGCTTCCGGCTGATGAATGGGAAAGTGTAGTAGTGCTGTTTCATTTCACCAGCCTCTCAAGTGTGGAAATTATGGTAAATTTGAGAACGAGCGAGATTAGATTGATAGTTACACCTCCTCCTTTAATTAGCCAACCACAGGATCTGTGGAGGCAAAGGCCGGGGGGGTGTGTCGGTGTATATAACGTGTATTGTCTATGTGAAAGATTAATCAAAAGGAGTTGCTTGAGGTGGGAAGGCTTTTCCGGAGAGGTTCCACATGTTGTCAGGTAGTCCCTCTGAATGGCAGCTTCCGGTTCGGTCCCTTAGCTTTCGGAAGTGACATTTAGTCTGATATGTGCCAGCCGTGCAATCTACCTAGCCCTGCAAAGTGCAAATATTAACCTAAATGCATATTAAGATACTGTGTGTTAGCTCCTGAACTGAAATAGAGAGCGGGTGTTCCAGCGGAGGCAAGCAAATCGTGTTGATTTACAGTGGCTTGAGGATTTGGCCCATTACCGCTTCTTTATACACTTTTAAAAAGAAATGCCAACTCGATAGTTTAGGCTTTAACTGGAACATGGCAAGTAATTGTATGTTTTGGCGGACCCCTAGTAATGTTGCAGAATCTTTCTCAGAAGTTGTTCCATGGGATAGCCGATTCCTCAGGTAAGAGCTACTTGTTTGTTCAATCCTCCATCTTAGGCCTGCTCCTCAGGTGCATCCTCCTTCTCGCAGCGATTTCCTAGGAACAGATTTCGAAGAACAGCTCTGATCACAGAATCACAGATTGGTTAGGGTTGGAAAGGAGCTCTGGAGATCATGTAGTGCAACCCCCCTGCCAGAGCAGGGTCACCTACAGCAGGTTGCACAGGATGACCTCCAGGCGGGTTTTGAATATCTCTGGGGTGGGAGACTCTACCGCCTCCCTGGGCAGCCTGTTCCAGCGCTCTGCCACCCTCAAAGTAAAGAAGTTCCTCCTCATGCTTTGATAGAAGTTCCTACGTTCCAGTTTGTACCCGTTACCTCTTGTCCTGGATCATCTTTGATGATCCAGGCCAAGAGGTAACGGGCACCAATTGGAACGTAGGAACTTGAACTTGAACTGGAACGTAGGAACTTGAACATAGGATTATCCTTGATGATTCAGGATAGCTGTGTGTCTGACCAGTCTGTCTTTCGAAGGAGGTCCTGGGCCAGCTCCAGCCATGCTGTGCTGAGCAGAGCCCCTGGCAGCAGCCCCACACCTCACTCCCAGTGTGCCTGAATGGAAAAGGTACCAAAGTTGCTCCAACACTTTCTGAAAAACTCTATAGTGTTACCCCACAAGCGCAAAGCGACGGCAAAGCCCGTGAAATGACACCGGTGCTTCCAGAAAATGTCAAGCTTCCTGCCCAAGGGTGACATGCCATGCGGTGGGGTCAGGGCCACGCGCTGAGCACCCGGTGCGCTGGGGTTGCCCCAGCGGTTCCTGAGCAGCTCCTGCAGTGCTGCCGCCGGTACCGTTCTGGCGGCTGTAGTTGTTTAAAAAGCCGTTGTTGTTTCCGGCGTAATCTGACGGCAGTTTTCTCGGGCATTTGGGCCTCTTCTAATAAGTGTGCTGTGAGTACATCTGCAAGCATTCACCTGTCGAGGTCAAATGACTGGTGGTGCTCATCTGCCCCCGTGCTACTGCTGCTGCCTCCCGTGAATGCTCATGTGCCTGCGTGCCCCTGTACAGGCACAGATACAAGCGCGCAACACCTGATCCCGCATCCTAATTATTTTTCGCCCGGTTCTCGGAGTTGTTCTGCTTCCGGCTGATGAATGGGAAAGTGTAGTAGTGCTGTTTCATTTCACCAGCCTCTCAAGTGTGGAAATTATGGTAAATTTGAGAACGAGCGAGATTAGATTGATAGTTACACCTCCTCCTTTAATTAGCCAACCACAGGATCTGTGGAGGCAAAGGCCGGGGGGGTGTGTCGGTGTATATAACGTGTATTGTCTATGTGAAAGATTAATCAAAAGGAGTTGCTTGAGGTGGGAAGGCTTTTCCGGAGAGGTTCCACATGTTGTCAGGTAGTCCCTCTGAATGGCAGCTTCCGGTTCGGTCCCTTAGCTTTCGGAAGTGACATTTAGTCTGATATGTGCCAGCCGTGCAATCTACCTAGCCCTGCAAAGTGCAAATATTAACCTAAATGCATATTAAGATACTGTGTGTTAGCTCCTGAACTGAAATAGAGAGCGGGTGTTCCAGCGGAGGCAAGCAAATCGTGTTGATTTAGAGTGGCTTGAGGATTTGGCCCATTACCGCTTCTTTATACACTTTTAAAAAGAAATGCCAACTCGATAGTTTAGGCTTTAACTGGAACATGGCAAGTAATTGTATGTTTTGGCGGACCCCTAGTAATGTTGCAGAATCTTTCTCAGAAGTTGTTCCATGGGATAGCCGATTCCTCAGGTAAGAGCTACTTGTTTGTTCAATCCTCCATCTTAGGCCTGCTCCTCAGGTGCATCCTCCTTCTCGCAGCGATTTCCTAGGAACAGATTTCGAAGAACAGCTCTGATCACAGAATCACAGATTGGTTAGGGTTGGAAAGGAGCTCTGGAGATCATCCAGTCCAACCCCCCTCCCAGAGCAGGGTCACCTACAGCAGGTTGCACAGGATGACCTCCAGGCGGGTTTTGAATGTCTCTGGGGTGGGAGACTCTACTGCCTCCCTGGGCAGCCTGTTCCAGTGCTCTGCCACCCTCAAAGTAAAGAAGTTCCTCCTCATGCTTTGATAGAAGTTCCTACGTTCCAGTTTGTACCCGTTACCTCTTGTCCTGGATCATCTTTGATGATCCAGGCCAAGAGGTAACGGGCACCAATTGGAACGTAGGAACTTGAACTTGAACTGGAACGTAGGAACTTGAACATAGGATTATCCTTGATGATTCAGGATAGCTGTGTGTCTGACCAGTCTGTCTTTCGAAGGAGGTCCTGGGCCAGCTCCAGCCATGCTGTGCTGAGCAGAGCCCCTGGCAGCAGCCCCACAGCTCACTCCCAGTGTGCCTGAATGGAAAAGGTACCAAAGTTGCTCCAACACTTTCTGAAAAACTCTATAGTGTTAACCCACAAACGCAAAGCGACGGCAAAGCCCGTGAAATGACACCGGTGCTTCCAGAAAATGTCAAGCTTCCTGCCCAAGGGTGACATGCCATGCGGTGGGGTCAGGGCCACGCGCTGAGCACCCGGTGCGCTGGGGTTGCCCCAGCGGTTCCTGAGCAGCTCCTGCAGTGCTGCCGCCGGTACCGTTCTGGCGGCTGTAGTTGTTTAAAAAGCCGTTGTTGTTTCCGGCGTAATCTGACGGCAGTTTTCTCGGGCATTTGGGCCTCTTCTAATAAGTGTGCTGTGAGTACATCTGCAAGCATTCACCTGTCGAGGTCAAATGACTGGTGGTGCTCATCTGCCCCCGTGCTACTGCTGCTGCCTCCCGTGAATGCTCATGTGCCTGCGTGCCCCTGTACAGGCACAGATGCACGCGCGCAACACCTGATCCCGCATCCTAATTATTTTTCGCCCGGTTCTCTGAGTTGTTCTGCTTCCGGCTGATGAATGGGAAAGTGTAGTAGTGCTGTTTCATTTCACCAGCCTCTCAAGTGTGGAAATTATGGTAAATTTGAGAACAAGCCAGATTAGATTGATAGTTACACCTCCTCCTTTAATTAGCCAACCACAGGATCTGTGGAGGCAAAGGCCGGGGGGGTGTGTCGGTGTATATAACGTGTATTGTCTATGTGAAAGATGAATCAAAAGGAGTTGCTTGAGGTGGGAAGGCTTTTCCGGAGAGGTTCCACATGTTGTCAGGTAGTCCCTCTGAATGGCAGCTTCCGGTTCGGTCCCTTAGCTTTCGGAAGTGACATTTAGTCTGATATGTGCCAGCCGTGCAATCTACCTAGCCCTGCAAAGTGCAAATATTAACCTAAATGCATATTAAGATACTGTGTGTTAGCTCCTGAACTGAAATAGAGAGCGGGTGTTCCAGCGGAGGCAAGCAAATCGTGTTGATTTACAGTGGCTTGAGGATTTGGCCCATTACCGCTTCTTTATACACTTTTAAAAAGAAATGCCAACTCGATAGTTTAGGCTTTAACTGGAACATGGCAAGTAATTGTATGTTTTGGCGGACCCCTAGTAATGTTGCAGAATCTTTCTCAGAAGTTGTTCCATGGGATAGCCGATTCCTCAGGTAAGAGCTACTTGTTTGTTCAATCCTCCATCTTAGGCCTGCTCCTCAGGTGCATCCTCCTTCTCGCAGCGATTTCCTAGGAACAGATTTCGAAGAACAGCTCTGATCACAGAATCACAGATTGGTTAGGGTTGGAAAGGAGCTCTGGAGATCATGTAGTGCAACCCCCCTGCCAGAGCAGGGTCACCTACAGCAGGTTGCACAGGATGACCTCCAGGCGGGTTTTGAATGTCTCTGGGGTGGGAGACTCTACCGCCTCCCTGGGCAGCCTGTTCCAGCGCTCTGCCACCCTCAAAGTAAAGAAGTTCCTCCTCATGCTTTGATAGAAGTTCCTAGGTTCCAGTTTGCACCCGTTACCTCTTGTCCTGGATCATCTTTGATGATCCAGGACAAGAGGTAACGGGCACCAATTGGAACGTAGGAACTTGAACTTGAACTGGAACGTAGGAGCTTGAACATAGGATTATCCTTGATGATTCAGGATAGCTGTGTGTCTGACCAGTCTGTCTTTCGAAGGAGGTCCTGGACCAGCTCCAGCCATGCTGTGCTGAGCAGAGCCCCTGGCAGCAGCCCCACAGCTCACTCCCAGTGTGCCTGAATGGAAAAGGTACCAAAGTTGCTCCAACACTTTCTGAAAAACTCTATAGTGTTACCCCACAAGCGCAAAGCGACGGCAAAGCCCGTGAAATGACACCGGTGCTTCCAGAAAATGTCAAGCTTCCTGCCCAAGGGTGACATGCCATGCGGTGGGGTCAGGGCCACGCGCTGAGCACCCGGTGCGCTGGGGTTGCCCCAGCGGTTCCTGAGCAGCTCCTGCAGTGCTGCCGCCGGTACCGTTCTGGCGGCTGTAGTTGTTTAAAAAGCCGTTGTTGTTTCCGGCGTAATCTGACGGCAGTTTTCTCGGGCATTTGGGCCTCTTCTAATAAGTGTGCTGTGAGTACATCTGCAAGCATTCACCTGTCGAGGTCAAATGACTGGTGGTGCTCATCTGCCCCCGTGCTACTGCTGCTGCCTCCCGTGAATGCTCATGTGCCTGCGTGCCCCTGTACAGGCACAGATACAAGCGCGCAACACCTGATCCCGCATCCTAATTATTTTTCGCCCGGTTCTCGGAGTTGTTCTGCTTCCGGCTGATGAATGGGAAAGTGTAGTAGTGCTGTTTCATTTCACCAGCCTCTCAAGTGTGGAAATTATGGTAAATTTGAGAACAAGCCAGATTAGATTGATAGTTACACCTCCTCCTTTAATTAGCCAACCACAGGATCTGTGGAGGCAAAGGCCGGGGGGGTGTGTCGGTGTATATAAGGTGTATTGTCTATGTGAAAGATTAATCAAAAGGAGTTGCTTGAGGTGGGAAGGCTTTTCCGGAGAGGTTCCACATGTTGTCAGGTAGTCCCTCTGAATGGCAGCTTCCGGTTCGGTCCCTTAGCTTTCGGAAGTGACATTTAGTCTGATATGTGCCAGCCGTGCAATCTACCTAGCCCTGCAAAGTGCAAATATTAACCTAAATGCATATTAAGATACTGTGTGTTAGCTCCTGAACTGAAATAGAGAGCGGGTGTTCCAGCGGAGGCAAGCAAATCGTGTTGATTTACAGTGGCTTGAGGATTTGGCCCATTACCGCTTCTTTATACACTTTTAAAAAGAAATGCCAACTCGATAGTTTAGGCTTTAACTGGAACATGGCAAGTAATTGTATGTTTTGGCGGACCCCTAGTAATGTTGCAGAATCTTTCTCAGAAGTTGTTCCATGGGATAGCCGATTCCTCAGGTAAGAGCTACTTGTTTGTTCAATCCTCCATCTTAGGCCTGCTCCTCAGGTGCATCCTCCTTCTCGCAGCGATTTCCTAGGAACAGATTTCGAAGAACAGCTCTGATCACAGAATCACAGATTGGTTAGGGTTGGAAAGGAGCTCTGGAGATCATCCAGTCCAACCCCCCTGCCAGAGCAGGGTCACCTACAGCAGGTTGCACAGGATGACCTCCAGGCGGGTTTTGAATATCTCTGGGGTGGGAGACTCTACCGCCTCCCTGGGCAGCCTGTTCCAGCGCTCTGCCACCCTCAAAGTAAAGAAGTTCCTCCTCATGCTTTGATAGAAGTTCCTACGTTCCAGTTTGTACCCGTTACCTCTTGTCCTGGATCATCTTTGATGATCCAGGCCAAGAGGTAACGGGCACCAATTGGAACGTAGGAACTTGAACTTGAACTGGAACGTAGGAACTTGAACATAGGATTATCCTTGATGATTCAGGATAGCTGTGTGTCTGACCAGTCTGTCTTTCGAAGGAGGTCCTGGGCCAGCTCCAGCCATGCTGTGCTGAGCAGAGCCCCTGGCAGCAGCCCCAGAGCTCACTCCCAGTGTGCCTGAATGGAAAAGGTACCAAAGTTGCTCCAACACTTTCTGAAAAACTCTATAGTGTTAACCCACAAACGCAAAGCGACGGCAAAGCCCGTGAAATGACACCGGTGCTTCCAGAAAATGTCAAGCTTCCTGCCCAAGGGTGACATGCCATGCGGTGGGGTCAGGGCCACGCGCTGAGCACCCGGTGCGCTGGGGTTGCCCCAGCGGTTCCTGAGCAGCTCCTGCAGTGCTGCCGCCGGTACCGTTCTGGCGGCTGTAGTTGTTTAAAAAGCCGTTGTTGTTTCCGGCGTAATCTGACGGCAGTTTTCTCGGGCATTTGGGCCTCTTCTAATAAGTGTGCTGTGAGTACATCTGCAAGCATTCACCTGTCGAGGTCAAATGACTGGTGGTGCTCATCTGCCCCCGTGCTACTGCTGCTGCCTCCCGTGAATGCTCATGTGCCTGCGTGCCCCTGTACAGGCACAGATGCACGCGCGCAACACCTGATCCCGCATCCTAATTATTTTTCGCCCGGTTCTCTGAGTTGTTCTGCTTCCGGCTGATGAATGGGAAAGTGTAGTAGTGCTGTTTCATTTCACCAGCCTCTCAAGTGTGGAAATTATGGTAAATTTGAGAACAAGCCAGATTAGATTGATAGTTACACCTCCTCCTTTAATTAGCCAACCACAGGATCTGTGGAGGCAAAGGCCGGGGGGGTGTGTCGGTGTATATAACGTGTATTGTCTATGTGAAAGATGAATCAAAAGGAGTTGCTTGAGGTGGGAAGGCTTTTCCGGAGAGGTTCCACATGTTGTCAGGTAGTCCCTCTGAATGGCAGCTTCCGGTTCGGTCCCTTAGCTTTCGGAAGTGACATTTAGTCTGATATGTGCCAGCCGTGCAATCTACCTAGCCCTGCAAAGTGCAAATATTAACCTAAATGCATATTAAGATACTGTGTGTTAGCTCCTGAACTGCAATAGAGAGCGGGTGTTCCAGCGGAGGCAAGCAAATCGTGTTGATTTACAGTGGCTTGAGGATTTGGCCCATTACCGCTTCTTTATACACTTTTAAAAAGAAATGCCAACTCGATAGTTTAGGCTTTAACTGGAACATGGCAAGTAATTCTATGTTTTGGCGGACCCCTAGTAATGTTGCAGAATCTTTCTCAGAAGTTGTTCCATGGGATAGCCGATTCCTCAGGTAAGAGCTACTTGTTTGTTCAATCCTCCATCTTAGGCCTGCTCCTCAGGTGCATCCTCCTTCTCGCAGCGATTTCCTAGGAACAGATTTCGAAGAACAGCTCTGATCACAGAATCACAGATTGGTTAGGGTTGGAAAGGAGCTCTGGAGATCATGTAGTGCAACCCCCCTGCCAGAGCAGGGTCACCTACAGCAGGTTGCACAGGATGACCTCCAGGCGGGTTTTGAATGTCTCTGGGGTGGGAGACTCTACCGCCTCCCTGGGCAGCCTGTTCCAGCGCTCTGCCACCCTCAAAGTAAAGAAGTTCCTCCTCATGCTTTGATAGAAGTTCCTAGGTTCCAGTTTGCACCCGTTACCTCTTGTCCTGGATCATCTTTGATGATCCAGGACAAGAGGTAACGGGCACCAATTGGAACGTAGGAACTTGAACTTGAACTGGAACGTAGGAGCTTGAACATAGGATTATCCTTGATGATTCAGGATAGCTGTGTGTCTGACCAGTCTGTCTTTCGAAGGAGGTCCTGGACCAGCTCCAGCCATGCTGTGCTGAGCAGAGCCCCTGGCAGCAGCCCCACAGCTCACTCCCAGTGTGCCTGAATGGAAAAGGTACCAAAGTTGCTCCAACACTTTCTGAAAAACTCTATAGTGTTACCCCACAAGCGCAAAGCGACGGCAAAGCCCGTGAAATGACACCGGTGCTTCCAGAAAATGTCAAGCTTCCTGCCCAAGGGTGACATGCCATGCGGTGGGGTCAGGGCCACGCGCTGAGCACCCGGTGCGCTGGGGTTGCCCCAGCGGTTCCTGAGCAGCTCCTGCAGTGCTGCCGCCGGTACCGTTCTGGCGGCTGTAGTTGTTTAAAAAGCCGTTGTTGTTTCCGGCGTAATCTGACGGCAGTTTTCTCGGGCATTTGGGCCTCTTCTAATAAGTGTGCTGTGAGTACATCTGCAAGCATTCACCTGTCGAGGTCAAATGACTGGTGGTGCTCATCTGCCCCCGTGCTACTGCTGCTGCCTCCCGTGAATGCTCATGTGCCTGCGTGCCCCTGTACAGGCACAGATGCACGCGCGCAACACCTGATCCCGCATCCTAATTATTTTTCGCCCGGTTATCGGAGTTGATCTGCTTCCGGCTGATGAATGGGAAAGTGTAGTAGTGCTGTTTCATTTCACCAGCCTCTCAAGTGTGGAAATTATGGTAAATTTGAGAACAAGCCAGATTAGATTGATAGTTACACCTCCTCCTTTAATTAGCCAACCACAGGATCTGTGGAGGCAAAGGCCGGGGGTGTGTGTCGGTGTATATAACGTGTATTGTCTATGTGAAAGATGAATCAAAAGGAGTTGCTTGAGGTGGGAAGGCTTTTCCGGAGAGGTTCCACATGTTGTCAGGTAGTCCCTCTGAATGGCAGCTTCCGGTTTGGTCCCTTAGCTTTCGGAAGTGACATTTAGTCTGATATGTGCCAGCCGTGCAATCTACCTAGCCCTGCAAAGTGCAAATATTAACCTAAATGCATATTAAGATAGTGTGTGTTAGCTCCTGAACTGCAATAGAGAGCGGGTGTTCCAGCGGAGGCAAGCAAATCGTGTTGATTTACAGTGGCTTGAGGATTTGGCCCATTACCGCTTCTTTATACACTTTTAAAAAGAAATGCCAACTCGATAGTTTAGGCTTTAACTGGAACATGGCAAGTAATTGTATGTTTTGGCGGACCCCTAGTAATGTTGCAGAATCTTTCTCAGAAGTTGTTACGTGGGATAGCCGATTCCTCAGGTAAGAGCTACTTGTTTGTTCAATCCTCCATCTTCGGCCTGCTCCTCAGGTGCATCCTCCTTCTCGCAGCGATTTCCTAGGAACAGATTTCGAAGAACAGCTCTGATCACAGAATCACAGATTGGTTAGGGTTGGAAAGGAGCTCTGGAGATCATCCAGTCCAACCCCCCTGCCAGAGCAGGGTCACCTACAGCAGGTTGCACAGGATGACCTCCAGGCGGGTTTTGAATGTCTCTGGGGTGGGAGACTCTACCGCCTCCCTGGGCAGCCTGTTCCAGCGCTCTGCCACCCTCAAAGTAAAGAAGTTCCTCCTCATGCTTTGATAGAAGTTCCTAGGTTCCAGTTTGTACCCGTTACCTCTTGTCCTGGATCATCTTTGATGATCCAGGCCAAGAGGTAACGGGCACCAATTGGAACGTAGGAACTTGAACTTGAACTGGAACGTAGGAACTTGAACATAGGATTATCCTTGATGATTCAGGATAGCTGTGTGTCTGACCAGTCTGTCTTTCGAAGGAGGTCCTGGGCCAGCTCCAGCCATGCTGTGCTGAGCAGAGCCCCTGGCAGCAGCCCCAGAGCTCACTCCCAGTGTGCCTGAATGGAAAAGGTACCAAAGTTGCTCCAACACTTTCTGAAAAACTCTATAGTGTTAACCCACAAACGCAAAGCGACGGCAAAGCCCGTGAAATGACACCGGTGCTTCCAGAAAATGTCAAGCTTCCTGCCCAAGGGTGACATGCCATGCGGTGGGGTCAGGGCCACACGCTGAGCACCCGGTGCGCTGGGGTTGCCCCAGCGGTTCCTGAGCAGCTCCTGCAGTGCTGCCGCCGGTACCGTTCTGGCGGCTGTAGTTGTTTAAAAAGCCGTTGTTGTTTCCGGCGTAATCTGACGGCAGTTTTCTCGGGCATTTGGGCCTCTTCTAATAAGTGTGCTGTGAGTACATCTGCAAGCATTCACCTGTCGAGGTCAAATGACTGGTGGTGCTCATCTGCCCCCGTGCTACTGCTGCTGCCTCCCGTGAATGCTCATGTGCCTGCGTGCCCCTGTACAGGCACAGATGCACGCGCGCAACACCTGATCCCGCATCCTAATTATTTTTCGCCCGGTTCTCTGAGTTGTTCTGCTTCCGGCTGATGAACGGGAAAGTGTAGTAGTGCTGTTTCATTTCACCAGCCTCTCAAGTGTGGAAATTATGGTAAATTTGAGAACAAGCCAGATTAGATTGATAGTTACACCTCCTCCTTTAATTAGCCAACCACAGGATTTGTGGAGGCAAAGGCCGGGGGTGTTTTTCGGTGTATATAACGTGTATTGTCTATGTGAAAGATTAATCAAAAGGAGTTGCTTGAGGTGGGAAGGCTTTTCCGGAGAGGTTCCACATGTTGTCAGGTAGTCCCTCTGAATGGCAGCTTCCGGTTTGGTCCCTTAGCTTTCGGAAGTGACATTTAGTCTGATATGTGCCAGCCGTGCAATCTACCTAGCCCTGCAAAGTGCAAATATTAACCTAAATGCATATTAAGATAGTGTGTGTTAGCTCCTGAACTGCAATAGAGAGCGGGTGTTCCAGCGGAGGCAAGCAAATCGTGTTGATTTACAGTGGCTTGAGGATTTGGCCCATTACCGCTTCTTTATACACTTTTAAAAAGAAATGCCAACTCGATAGTTTAGGCTTTAACTGGAACATGGCAAGTAATTCTATGTTTTGGCGGACCCCTAGTAATGTTGCAGAATCTTTCTCAGAAGTTGTTCCATGGGATAGCCGATTCCTCAGGTAAGAGCTACTTGTTTGTTCAATCCTCCATCTTAGGCCTGCTCCTCAGGTGCATCCTCCTTCTCGCAGCGATTTCCTAGGAACAGATTTCGAAGAACAGCTCTGATCACAGAATCACAGATTGGTTAGGGTTGGAAAGGAGCTCTGGAGATCATCCAGCCCAACCCCCC
Source organism: Vanellus vanellus (assembly GCF_965231255.1). Lineage (NCBI taxonomy): Eukaryota > Metazoa > Chordata > Aves > Charadriiformes > Charadriidae > Vanellus > Vanellus vanellus. Next base: position 686,701 of record NW_028126680.1, read on the forward strand.
TGCCAGAGCAGGGTCACCTACAGCAGGTTGCACAGGATGACCTCCAGGCGGGTTTTGAATGTCTCTGGGGTGGGAGACTCTACCGCCTCCCTGGGCAGCCTGTTCCAGCGCTCTGCCACCCTCAAAGTAAAGAAGTTCCTCCTCATGCTTTGATAGAAGTTCCTAGGTTCCAGTTTGCACCCGTTACCTCTTGTCCTGGATCATCTTTGATGATCCAGGACAAGAGGTAACGGGCACCAATTGGAACGTAGGAACTTGAACTTGAACTGGAACGTAGGAGCTTGAACATAGGATTATCCTTGATGATTCAGGATAGCTGTGTGTCTGACCAGTCTGTCTTTCGAAGGAGGTCCTGGACCAGCTCCAGCCATGCTGTGCTGAGCAGAGCCCCTGGCAGCAGCCCCACAGCTCACTCCCAGTGTGCCTGAATGGAAAAGGTACCAAAGTTGCTCCAACACTTTCTGAAAAACTCTATAGTGTTACCCCACAAGCGCAAAGCGACGGCAAAGCCCGTGAAATGACACCGGTGCTTCCAGAAAATGTCAAGCTTCCTGCCCAAGGGTGACATGCCATGCGGTGGGGTCAGGGCCACGCGCTGAGCACCCGGTGCGCTGGGGTTGCCCCAGCGGTTCCTGAGCAGCTCCTGCAGTGCTGCCGCCGGTACCGTTCTGGCGGCTGTAGTTGTTTAAAAAGCCGTTGTTGTTTCCGGCGTAATCTGACGGCAGTTTTCTCGGGCATTTGGGCCTCTTCTAATAAGTGTGCTGTGAGTACATCTGCAAGCATTCACCTGTCGAGGTCAAATGACTGGTGGTGCTCATCTGCCCCCGTGCTACTGCTGCTGCCTCCCGTGAATGCTCATGTGCCTGCGTGCCCCTGTACAGGCACAGATGCACGCGCGCAACACCTGATCCCGCATCCTAATTATTTTTCGCCCGGTTATCGGAGTTGATCTGCTTCCGGCTGATGAATGGGAAAGTGTAGTAGTGCTGTTTCATTTCACCAGCCTCTCAAGTGTGGAAATTATGGTAAATTTGAGAACAAGCCAGATTAGATTGATAGTTACACCTCCTCCTTTAATTAGCCAACCACAGGATCTGTGGAGGCAAAGGCCGGGGGTGTGTGTCGGTGTATATAACGTGTATTGTCTATGTGAAAGATGAATCAAAAGGAGTTGCTTGAGGTGGGAAGGCTTTTCCGGAGAGGTTCCACATGTTGTCAGGTAGTCCCTCTGAATGGCAGCTTCCGGTTTGGTCCCTTAGCTTTCGGAAGTGACATTTAGTCTGATATGTGCCAGCCGTGCAATCTACCTAGCCCTGCAAAGTGCAAATATTAACCTAAATGCATATTAAGATAGTGTGTGTTAGCTCCTGAACTGCAATAGAGAGCGGGTGTTCCAGCGGAGGCAAGCAAATCGTGTTGATTTACAGTGGCTTGAGGATTTGGCCCATTACCGCTTCTTTATACACTTTTAAAAAGAAATGCCAACTCGATAGTTTAGGCTTTAACTGGAACATGGCAAGTAATTGTATGTTTTGGCGGACCCCTAGTAATGTTGCAGAATCTTTCTCAGAAGTTGTTACGTGGGATAGCCGATTCCTCAGGTAAGAGCTACTTGTTTGTTCAATCCTCCATCTTCGGCCTGCTCCTCAGGTGCATCCTCCTTCTCGCAGCGATTTCCTAGGAACAGATTTCGAAGAACAGCTCTGATCACAGAATCACAGATTGGTTAGGGTTGGAAAGGAGCTCTGGAGATCATCCAGTCCAACCCCCCTGCCAGAGCAGGGTCACCTACAGCAGGTTGCACAGGATGACCTCCAGGCGGGTTTTGAATGTCTCTGGGGTGGGAGACTCTACCGCCTCCCTGGGCAGCCTGTTCCAGCGCTCTGCCACCCTCAAAGTAAAGAAGTTCCTCCTCATGCTTTGATAGAAGTTCCTACGTTCCAGTTTGTACCCGTTACCTCTTGTCCTGGATCATCTTTGATGATCCAGGCCAAGAGGTAACGGGCACCAATTGGAACGTAGGAACTTGAACTTGAACTGGAACGTAGGAACTTGAACATAGGATTATCCTTGATGATTCAGGATAGCTGTGTGTCTGACCAGTCTGTCTTTCGAAGGAGGTCCTGGGCCAGCTCCAGCCATGCTGTGCTGAGCAGAGCCCCTGGCAGCAGCCCCACAGCTCACTCCCAGTGTGCCTGAATGGAAAAGGTACCAAAGTTGCTCCAACACTTTCTGAAAAACTCTATAGTGTTAACCCACAAACGCAAAGCGACGGCAAAGCCCGTGAAATGACACCGGTGCTTCCAGAAAATGTCAAGCTTCCTGCCCAAGGGTGACATGCCATGCGGTGGGGTCAGGGCCACACGCTGAGCACCCGGTGCGCTGGGGTTGCCCCAGCGGTTCCTGAGCAGCTCCTGCAGTGCTGCCGCCGGTACCGTTCTGGCGGCTGTAGTTGTTTAAAAAGCCGTTGTTGTTTCCGGCGTAATCTGACGGCAGTTTTCTCGGGCATTTGGGCCTCTTCTAATAAGTGTGCTGTGAGTACATCTGCAAGCATTCACCTGTCGAGGTCAAATGACTGGTGGTGCTCATCTGCCCCCGTGCTACTGCTGCTGCCTCCCGTGAATGCTCATGTGCCTGCGTGCCCCTGTACAGGCACAGATGCACGCGCGCAACACCTGATCCCGCATCCTAATTATTTTTCGCCCGGTTCTCTGAGTTGTTCTGCTTCCGGCTGATGAACGGGAAAGTGTAGTAGTGCTGTTTCATTTCACCAGCCTCTCAAGTGTGGAAATTATGGTAAATTTGAGAACAAGCCAGATTAGATTGATAGTTACACCTCCTCCTTTAATTAGCCAACCACAGGATTTGTGGAGGCAAAGGCCGGGGGTGTTTTTCGGTGTATATAACGTGTATTGTCTATGTGAAAGATTAATCAAAAGGAGTTGCTTGAGGTGGGAAGGCTTTTCCGGAGAGGTTCCACATGTTGTCAGGTAGTCCCTCTGAATGGCAGCTTCCGGTTTGGTCCCTTAGCTTTCGGAAGTGACATTTAGTCTGATATGTGCCAGCCGTGCAATCTACCTAGCCCTGCAAAGTGCAAATATTAACCTAAATGCATATTAAGATAGTGTGTGTTAGCTCCTGAACTGAAATAGAGAGCGGGTGTTCCAGCGGAGGCAAGCAAATCGTGTTGATTTACAGTGGCTTGAGGATTTGGCCCATTACCGCTTCTTTATACACTTTTAAAAAGAAATGCCAACTCGATAGTTTAGGCTTTAACTGGAACATGGCAAGTAATTGTATGTTTTGGCGGACCCCTAGTAATGTTGCAGAATCTTTCTCAGAAGTTGTTACGTGGGATAGCCGATTCCTCAGGTAAGAGCTACTTGTTTGTTCAATCCTCCATCTTCGGCCTGCTCCTCAGGTGCATCCTCCTTCTCGCAGCGATTTCCTAGGAACAGATTTCGAAGAACAGCTCTGATCACAGAATCACAGATTGGTTAGGGTTGGAAAGGAGCTCTGGAGATCATCCAGTCCAACCCCCCTGCCAGAGCAGGGTCACCTACAGCAGGTTGCACAGGATGACCTCCAGGCGGGTTTTGAATGTCTCTGGGGTGGGAGACTCTACCGCCTCCCTGGGCAGCCTGTTCCAGCGCTCTGCCACCCTCAAAGTAAAGAAGTTCCTCCTCATGCTTTGATAGAAGTTCCTACGTTCCAGTTTGTACCCGTTACCTCTTGTCCTGGATCATCTTTGATGATCCAGGCCAAGAGGTAACGGGCACCAATTGGAACGTAGGAACTTGAACTTGAACTGGAACGTAGGAACTTGAACATAGGATTATCCTTGATGATTCAGGATAGCTGTGTGTCTGACCAGTCTGTCTTTCGAAGGAGGTCCTGGGCCAGCTCCAGCCATGCTGTGCTGAGCAGAGCCCCTGGCAGCAGCCCCAGAGCTCACTCCCAGTGTGCCTGAATGGAAAAGGTACCAAAGTTGCTCCAACACTTTCTGAAAAACTCTATAGTGTTAACCCACAAACGCAAAGCGACGGCAAAGCCCGTGAAATGACACCGGTGCTTCCAGAAAATGTCAAGCTTCCTGCCCAAGGGTGACATGCCATGCGGTGGGGTCAGGGCCACGCGCTGAGCACCCGGTGCGCTGGGGTTGCCCCAGCGGTTACTGAGCAGCTCCTGCAGTGCTGCCGCCGGTACCGTTCTGGCGGCTGTAGTTGTTTAAAAAGCCGTTGTTGTTTCCGGCGTAATCTGACGGCAGTTTTCTCGGGCATTTGGGCCTCTTCTAATAAGTGTGCTGTGAGTACATCTGCAAGCATTCACCTGTCGAGGTCAAATGACTGGTGGTGCTCATCTGCCCCCGTGCTACTGCTGCTGCCTCCCGTGAATGCTCATGTGCCTGCGTGCCCCTGTACAGGCACAGATGCACGCGCGCAACACCTGATCCCGCATCCTAATTATTTTTCGCCCGGTTCTCTGAGTTGTTCTGCTTCCGGCTGATGAACGGGAAAGTGTAGTAGTGCTGTTTCATTTCACCAGCCTCTCAAGTGTGGAAATTATGGTAAATTTGAGAACAAGCCAGATTAGATTGATAGTTACACCTCCTCCTTTAATTAGCCAACCACAGGATTTGTGGAGGCAAAGGCCGGGGGTGTTTTTCGGTGTATATAACGTGTATTGTCTATGTGAAAGATTAATCAAAAGGAGTTGCTTGAGGTGGGAAGGCTTTTCCGGAGAGGTTCCACATGTTGTCAGGTAGTCCCTCTGAATGGCAGCTTCCGGTTTGGTCCCTTAGCTTTCGGAAGTGACATTTAGTCTGATATGTGCCAGCCGTGCTATCTACCTAGCCCTGCAAAGTGCAAATATTAACCTAAATGCATATTAAGATAGTGTGTGTTAGCTCCTGAACTGCAATAGAGAGCGGGTGTTCCAGCGGAGGCAAGCAAATCGTGTTGATTTACAGTGGCTTGAGGATTTGGCCCATTACCGCTTCTTTATACACTTTTAAAAAGAAATGCCAACTCGATAGTTTAGGCTTTAACTGGAACATGGCAAGTAATTGTATGTTTTGGCGGACCCCTAGTAATGTTGCAGAATCTTTCTCAGAAGTTGTTACGTGGGATAGCCGATTCCTCAGGTAAGAGCTACTTGTTTGTTCAATCCTCCATCTTCGGCCTGCTCCTCAGGTGCATCCTCCTTCTCGCAGCGATTTCCTAGGAACAGATTTCGAAGAACAGCTCTGATCACAGAATCACAGATTGGTTAGGGTTGGAAAGGAGCTCTGGAGATCATCCAGTCCAACCCCCCTGCCAGAGCAGGGTCACCTACAGCAGGTTGCACAGGATGACCTCCAGGCGGGTTTTGAATGTCTCTGGGGTGGGAGACTCTACCGCCTCCCTGGGCAGCCTGTTCCAGCGCTCTGCCACCCTCAAAGTAAAGAAGTTCCTCCTCATGCTTTGATAGAAGTTCCTACGTTCCAGTTTGTACCCGTTACCTCTTGTCCTGGATCATCTTTGATGATCCAGGCCAAGAGGTAACGGGCACCAATTGGAACGTAGGAACTTGAACTTGAACTGGAACGTAGGAACTTGAACATAGGATTATCCTTGATGATTCAGGATAGCTGTGTGTCTGACCAGTCTGTCTTTCGAAGGAGGTCCTGGGCCAGCTCCAGCCATGCTGTGCTGAGCAGAGCCCCTGGCAGCAGCCCCAGAGCTCACTCCCAGTGTGCCTGAATGGAAAAGGTACCAAAGTTGCTCCAACACTTTCTGAAAAACTCTATAGTGTTAACCCACAAACGCAAAGCGACGGCAAAGCCCGTGAAATGACACCGGTGCTTCCAGAAAATGTCAAGCTTCCTGCCCAAGGGTGACATGCCATGCGGTGGGGTCAGGGCCACGCGCTGAGCACCCGGTGCGCTGGGGTTGCCCCAGCGGTTACTGAGCAGCTCCTGCAGTGCTGCCGCCGGTACCGTTCTGGCGGCTGTAGTTGTTTAAAAAGCCGTTGTTGTTTCCGGCGTAATCTGACGGCAGTTTTCTCGGGCATTTGGGCCTCTTCTAATAAGTGTGCTGTGAGTACATCTGCAAGCATTCACCTGTCGAGGTCAAATGACTGGTGGTGCTCATCTGCCCCCGTGCTACTGCTGCTGCCTCCCGTGAATGCTCATGTGCCTGCGTGCCCCTGTACAGGCACAGATGCACGCGCGCAACACCTGATCCCGCATCCTAATTATTTTTCGCCCGGTTCTCGGAGTTGTTCTGCTTCCGGCTGATGAACGGGAAAGTGTAGTAGTGCTGTTTCATTTCACCAGCCTCTCAAGTGTGGAAATTATGGTAAATTTGAGAACAAGCCAGATTAGATTGATAGTTACACCTCCTCCTTTAATTAGCCAACCACAGGATTTGTGGAGGCAAAGGCCGGGGGTGTTTTTCGGTGTATATAACGTGTATTGTCTATGTGAAAGATTAATCAAAAGGAGTTGCTTGAGGTGGGAAGGCTTTTCCGGAGAGGTTCCACATGTTGTCAGGTAGTCCCTCTGAATGGCAGCTTCCGGTTTGGTCCCTTAGCTTTCGGAAGTGACATTTAGTCTGATATGTGCCAGCCGTGCTATCTACCTAGCCCTGCAAAGTGCAAATATTAACCTAAATGCATATTAAGATAGTGTGTGTTAGCTCCTGAACTGCAATAGAGAGCGGGTGTTCCAGCGGAGGCAAGCAAATCGTGTTGATTTACAGTGGCTTGAGGATTTGGCCCATTACCGCTTCTTTATACACTTTTAAAAAGAAATGCCAACTCGATAGTTTAGGCTTTAACTGGAACATGGCAAGTAATTGTATGTTTTGGCGGACCCCTAGTAATGTTGCAGAATCTTTCTCAGAAGTTGTTACGTGGGATAGCCGATTCCTCAGGTAAGAGCTACTTGTTTGTTCAATCCTCCATCTTCGGCCTGCTCCTCAGGTGCATCCTCCTTCTCGCAGCGATTTCCTAGGAACAGATTTCGAAGAACAGCTCTGATCACAGAATCACAGATTGGTTAGGGTTGGAAAGGAGCTCTGGAGATCATCCAGTCCAACCCCCCTGCCAGAGCAGGGTCACCTACAGCAGGTTGCACAGGATGACCTCCAGGCGGGTTTTGAATGTCTCTGGGGTGGGAGACTCTACCGCCTCCCTGGGCAGCCTGTTCCAGCGCTCTGCCACCCTCAAAGTAAAGAAGTTCCTCCTCATGCTTTGATAGAAGTTCCTACGTTCCAGTTTGTACCCGTTACCTCTTGTCCTGGATCATCTTTGATGATCCAGGCCAAGAGGTAACGGGCACCAATTGGAACGTAGGAACTTGAACTTGAAATGGAACGTAGGAACTTGAACATAGGATTATCCTTGATGATTCAGGATAGCTGTGTGTCTGACCAGTCTGTCTTTCGAAGGAGGTCCTGGGCCAGCTCCAGCCATGCTGTGCTGAGCAGAGCCCCTGGCAGCAGCCCCAGAGCTCACTCCCAGTGTGCCTGAATGGAAAAGGTACCAAAGTTGCTCCAACACTTTCTGAAAAACTCTATAGTGTTAACCCACAAACGCAAAGCGACGGCAAAGCCCGTGAAATGACACCGGTGCTTCCAGAAAATGTCAAGCTTCCTGCCCAAGGGTGACATGCCATGCGGTGGGGTCAGGGCCACACGCTGAGCACCCGGTGCGCTGGGGTTGCCCCAGCGGTTCCTGAGCAGCTCCTGCAGTGCTGCCGCCGGTACCGTTCTGGCGGCTGTAGTTGTTTAAAAAGCCGTTGTTGTTTCCGGCGTAATCTGACGGCAGTTTTCTCGGGCATTTGGGCCTCTTCTAATAAGTGTGCTGTGAGTACATCTGCAAGCATTCACCTGTCGAGGTCAAATGACTGGTGGTGCTCATCTGCCCCCGTGCTACTGCTGCTGCCTCCCGTGAATGCTCATGTGCCTGCGTGCCCCTGTACAGGCACAGATGCACGCGCGCAACACCTGATCCCGCATCCTAATTATTTTTCGCCCGGTTCTCTGAGTTGTTCTGCTTCCGGCTGATGAACGGGAAACTGTAGTAGTGCTGTTTCATTTCACCAGCCTCTCAAGTGTGGAAATTATGGTAAATTTGAGAACAAGCCAGATTAGATTGATAGTTACACCTCCTCCTTTAATTAGCCAACCACAGGATCTGTGGAGGCAAAGGCCGGGGGTGTGTGTCGGTGTATATAACGTGTATTGTCTATGTGAAAGATTAATCAAAAGGAGTTGCTTGAGGTGGGAAGGCTTTTCCGGAGAGGTTCCACATGTTGTCAGGTAGTCCTTCTGAATGGCAGCTTCCGGTTCGGTCCCTTAGCTTTCGGAAGTGACATTTAGTCTGATATGTGCCAGCCGTGCAATCTACCTAGCCCTGCAAAGTGCAAATATTAACCTAAATGCATATTAAGATAGTGTGTGTTAGCTCCTGAACTGCAATAGAGAGCGGGTGTTCCAGCGGAGGCAAGCAAATCGTGTTGATTTACAGTGGCTTGAGGATTTGGCCCATTACCGCTTCTTTATACACTTTTAAAAAGAAATGCCAACTCGATAGTTTAGGCTTTAACTGGAACATGGCAAGTAATTGTATGTTTTGGCGGACCCCTAGTAATGTTGCAGAATCTTTCTCAGAAGTTGTTCCATGGGATAGCCGATTCCTCAGGTAAGAGCTACTTGTTTGTTCAATCCTCCATCTTAGGCCTGCTCCTCAGGTGCATCCTCCTTCTCGCAGCGATTTCCTAGGAACAGATTTCGAAGAACAGCTCTGATCACAGAATCACAGATTGGTTAGGGTTAGAAAGGACCTCTGGAGATCATCCAGCCCAACCCCCCTGCCAGAGCAGGGTCACCTACAGCAGGTTGCACAGGATGACCTCCAGGCGGGTTTTGAATGTCTCTGGGGTGGGAGACTCTACCGCCTCCCTGGGCAGCCTGTTCCAGCGCTCTGCCACCCTCAAAGTAAAGAAGTTCCTCCTCATGCTTTGATAGAAGTTCCTAGGTTCCAGTTTGTACCCGTTACCTCTTGTCCTGGATCATCTTTGATGATCCAGGACAAGAGGTAACGGGCACCAATTGGAACGTAGGAACTTGAACTTGAAATGGAACGTAGGAACTTGAACATAGGATTATCCTTGATGATTCAGGATAGCTGTGTGTCTGACCAGTCTGTCTTTCGAAGGAGGTCCTGGGCCAGCTCCAGCCATGCTGTGCTGAGCAGAGCCCCTGGCAGCAGCCCCAGAGCTCACTCCCAGTGTGCCTGAATGGAAAAGGTACCAAAGTTGCTCCAACACTTTCCGAAAAACTCTATAGTGTTACCCCACAAACGCAAAGCGACGGCAAAGCCCGTGAAATGACACCGGTGCTTCCAGAAAATGTCAAGCTTCCTGCCCAAGGGTGACATGCCATGCGGTGGGGTGAGGGCCACGCGCTGAGCACCCGGTGCGCTGGGGTTGCCCCAGCGGTTCCTGAGCAGCTCCTGCAGTGCTGCCGCCGGTACCGTTCTGGCGGCTGTAGTTGTTTAAAAAGCCGTTGTTGTTTCCGGCGTAATCTGACGGCAGTTTTCTCGGGCATTTGGGCCTCTTCTAATAAGTGTGCTGTGAGTACATCTGCAAGCATTCACCTGTCGAGGTCAAATGACTGGTGGTGCTCATCTGCCCCCGTGCTACTGCTGCTGCCTCCCGTGAATGCTCATGTGCCTGCGTGCCCCTGTACAGGCACAGATGCACGCGCGCAACACCTGATCCTGCATCCTAATTATTTTTCGCCCGGTTCTCGGAGTTGTTCTGCTTCCGGCTGATGAACGGGAAACTGTAGTAGTGCTGTTTCATTTCACCAGCCTCTCAAGTGTGGAAATTATGGTAAATTTGAGAACAAGCCAGATTAGATTGATAGTTACACCTCCTCCTTTAATTAGCCAACCACAGGATCTGTGGAGGCAAAGGCCGGGGGGGTGTGTCGGTGTATATAACGTGTATTGTCTATGTGAAAGATTAATCAAAAGGAGTTGCTTGAGGTGGGAAGGCTTTTCCGGAGAGGTTCCACAAGTTGTCAGGTAGTCCTTCTGAATGGCAGCTTCCGGTTCGGTCCCTTAGCTTTCGGAAGTGACATTTAGTCTGATATGTGCCAGCCGTGCAATCTACCTAGCCCTGCAAAGTGCAAATATTAACCTAAATGCATATTAAGATAGTGTGTGTTAGCTCCTGAACTGAAATAGAGAGCGGGTGTTCCAGCGGAGGCAAGCAAATCGTGTTGATTTAGAGTGGCTTGAGGATTTGGCCCATTACCGCTTCTTTATACACTTTTAAAAAGAAATGCCAACTCGATAGTTTAGGCTTTAACTGGAACATGGCAAGTAATTGTATGTTTTGGCGGACCCCTAGTAATGTTGCAGAATCTTTCTCAGAAGTTGTTCCATGGGATAGCCGATTCCTCAGGTAAGAGCTACTTGTTTGTTCAATCCTCCATCTTAGGCCTGCCTCTCAGGTGCGGCCTCCTTCTCGCAGCGATTTCCTAGGAACAGATTTCGAAGAACAGCTCTGATCACAGAATCACAGATTGGTTAGGGTTGGAAAGGAGCTCTGGAGATCATCCAGTCCAACCCCCCTGACAGAGCAGGGTCACTTACAGCAGGTTGTACAGGATGACCTCCAGGCGGGTTTTGAATGTCTCTGGGGTGGGAGACTCTACCGCCTCCCTGGGCAGCCTGTTCCAGCGCTCTGCCACCCTCAAAGTAAAGAAGTCCCTCCTCATGCTTTGATAGAAGTTCCTAGGTTCCAGTTTGTACCCGTTACCTCTTGTCCTGGATCATCTTTGATGATCCAGGACAAGAGGTAACGGGCACCAATTGGAACGTAGGAACTTGAGCTTGAACTGGAATGTAGGAACTTGAACTTGAACATAGGATTATCCTTGATGATTCAGGATAGCTGTGTGTCTGACCAGTCCGTCTTTCGAAGGAGGTCCTGGGCCAGCTCCAGCCATGCTGTGCTGAGCAGAGCCCCTGGCAGCAGCCCCACAGCTCACTCCCAGTGTGCCTGAATGGAAAAGGTACCAAAGTTGCTCCAACACTTTCTGAAAAACTCTACAGTGTTACCCCACAAGCGCAAAGCGACGGCAAAGCCCGTGAAATGACACCGGTGCTTCCAGAAAATGTCAAGCTTCCTGCCCAAGGGTGACATGCCATGCGGTGGGGTCAGGGCCACGCGCTGAGCACCCGGTGCGCTGGGGTTGCCCCAGCGGTTCCTGAGCAGCTCCTGCAGTGCTGCCGCCGGTACCGTTCTGGCGGCTGTAGTTGTTTAAAAAGCCGTTGTTGTTTCCGGCGTAATCTGACGGCAGTTTTCTCGGGCATTTGGGCCTCTTCTAATAAGTGTGCTGTGAGTACATCTGCAAGCATTCACCTGTCGAGGTCAAATGACTGGTGGTGCTCATCTGCCCCCGTGCTACTGCTGCTGCCTCCCGTGAATGCTCATGTGCCTGCGTGCCCCTGTACAGGCACAGATGCACGCGCGCAACACCTGATCCCGCATCCTAATTATTTTTCGCCCGGTTCTCGGAGTTGTTCTGCTTCCGGCTGATGAATGGGAAAGTGTAGTAGTGCTATTTCATTTCACCAGCCTCTCAAGTGTGGAAATTATGGTAAATTTGAGAACAAGCCAGATTAGATTGATAGTTACACCTCCTCCTTTAATTAGCCAACCACAGGATCTGTGGAGGCAAAGGCCGGGGGGGTGTGTCGGTGTATATAACGTGTATTGTCTATGTGAAAGATTAATCAAAAGGAGTTGCTTGAGGTGGGAAGGCTTTTCCGGAGAGGTTCCACATGTTGTCAGGTAGTCCCTCTGAATGGCAGCTTCCGGTTCGGTCCCTTAGCTTTCGGAAGTGACATTTAGTCTGATATGTGCCAGCCGTGCAATCTACCTAGCCCTGCAAAGTGCAAATATTAACCTAAATGCATATTAAGATACTGTGTGTTAGCTCCTGAACTGAAATAGAGAGCGGGTGTTCCAGCGGAGGCAAGCAAATCGTGTTGATTTACAGTGGCTTGAGGATTTGGCCCATTACCGCTTCTTTATACACTTTTAAAAAGAAATGCCAACTCGATAGTTTAGGCTTTAACTGGAACATGGCAAGTAATTGTATGCTTTGGCGGACCCCTAGTAATGTTGCAGAATCTTTCTCAGAAGTTGTTTCATGGGATAGCCGATTCCTCAGGTAAGAGCTACTTGTTTGTTCAATCCTCCATCTTAGGCCTGCTCCTCAGGTGCATCCTCCTTCTCGCAGCGATTTCCTAGGAACAGATTTCGAAGAACAGCTCTGATCACAGAATCACAGATTGGTTAGGGTTGGAAAGGAGCTCTGGAGATCATCCAGTCCAACCCCCCTGCCAGAGCAGGGTCACCTACAGCAGGTTGCACAGGATGACCTCCAGGCGGGTTTTGAATGTTTCTGGGGTGGGAGACTCTACCGCCTACCTGGGCAGCCTGTTCCAGCGCTCTGCCACCCTCAAAGTAAAGAAGTTCCTCCTCATGCTTTGATAGAAGTTCCTACGTTCCAGTTTGTACCCGTTACCTCTTGTCCTGGATCATCTTTGATGATCCAGGACAAGAGGTAACGGGCACCAATTGGAACGTAGGAACTTGAACTTGAACTGGAACGTAGGAGCTTGAACATAGGATTATCCTTGATGATTCAGGATAGCTGTGTGTCTGACCAGTCTGTCTTTCGAAGGAGGTCCTGGGCCAGCTCCAGCCATGCTGTGCTGAGCAGAGCCCCTGGCAGCAGCCCCACAGCTCACTCCCAGTGTGCTTAAAAGGAAAAGGTACCAAAGTTGCTCCAACACTTTCTGAAAAACTCTATAGTGTTACCCCACAAGCGCAAAGCAACGGCAAAGCCCATGAAATGACTCCGGTGCTTCCAGAAAACGTCAAGCTTCCTGCCCAAGGGTGACATGCCATGCGGTGGGGTCAGGGCCACGCGCTGAGCACCCGGTGCGCTGGGGTTGCCCCAGCGGTTCCTGAGCAGCTCCTGCAGTGCTGCCGCCGGTACCGTTCTGGCGGCTGTAGTTGTTTAAAAAGCCGTTGTTGTTTCCGGCGTAATCTGACGGCAGTTTTCTCGGGCATTGGGGCCTCTTCTAATAAGTGTGCTGTGAGTACATCTGCAAGCATTCACCTGTCGAGGTCAAATGACTGGTGGTGCTCATCTGCCCCCGTGCTGCTGCTGCTGCCTCCCGTGAATGCTCATGTGCCTGCGTGCCCCTGTACAGGCACAGATGCACGCGCGCAACACCTGATCCCGCATCCTAATTATTTTTCGCCCGGTTCTCTGAGTTGTTCTGCTTCCGGCTGATGAATGGGAAAGTGTAGTAGTGCTGTTTCATTTCACCAGCCTCTCAAGTGTGGAAATTATGGTAAATTTGAGAACAAGCCAGATTAGATTGATAGTTACACCTCCTCCTTTAATTAGCCAACCACAGGATCTGTGGAGGCAAAGGCCGGGGGGGTGTGTCGGTGTATATAACGTGTATTGTCTATGTGAAAGATTAATCAAAAGGAGTTGCTTGAGGTGGGAAGGCTTTTCCGGAGAGGTTCCACATGTTGTCAGGTAGTCCCTCTGAATGGCAGCTTCCGGTTCGGTCCCTTAGCTTTCGGAAGTGACATTTAGTCTGATATGTGCCAGCCGTGCAATCTACCTAGCCCTGCAAAGTGCAAATATTAACCTAAATGCATATTAAGATAGTGTGTGTTAGCTCCTGAACTGAAATAGAGAGCGGGTGTTCCAGCGGAGGCAAGCAAATCGTGTTGATTTAGAGTGGCTTGAGGATTTGGCCCATTACCGCTTCTTTATACACTTTTAAAAAGAAATGCCAACTCGATAGTTTAGGCTTTAACTGGAACATGGCAAGTAATTCTGTGTTTTGGCGGACCCCTAGTAATGTTGCAGAATCTTTCTCAGAAGTTGTTCCATGGGATAGCCGATTCCTCAGGTAAGAGCTACTTGTTTGTTCAATCCTCCATCTTAGGCCTGCTCCTCAGGTGCATCCTCCTTCTCGCAGCGATTTCCTAGGAACAGATTTCGAAGAACAGCTCTGATCACAGAATCACAGATTGGTTAGGGTTGGAAAGGAGCTCTGGAGATCATGTAGTCCAACCCCCCTGCCAGAGCAGGGTCACCTACAGCAGGTTGCACAGGATGACCTCCAGGCGGGTTTTGAATGTCTCTGGGGTGGGAGACTCTACCGCCTCCCTGGGCAGCCTGTTCCAGCGCTCTGCCACCCTCAAAGTAAAGAAGTTCCTCCTCATGCTTTGATAGAAGTTCCTAGGTTCCAGTTTGTACCCGTTACCTCTTGTCCTGGATCATCTTTGATGATCCAGGACAAGAGGTAACGGGCACCAATTGGAACGTAGGAACTTGAACTTGAACTGGAACGTAGGAACTTGAACTTGAACATAGGATTATCCTTGATGATTCAGGATAGCTGTGTGTCTGACCAGTCTGTCTTTCGAAGGAGGTCCTGGGCCAGCTCCAGCCATGCTGTGCTGAGCAGAGCCCCTGGCAGCAGCCCCACACCTCACTCCCAGTGTGCCTGAATGGAAAAGGTACAAAAGTTGCTCCAACACTTTCTGAAAAAATCTATAGTGTTACCCAACAAGCGCAAAGCGACGGCAAAGCCCCTGAAATGACACCGGTGCTTCCAGAAAACGTCAAGCTTCCTGCCCAAGGGTGACATGCCATGCGGTGGGGTCAGGGCCACGCGCTGAGCACCCGGTGCGCTGGGGTTGCCCCAGCGGTTCCTGAGCAGCTCCTGCAGTGCTGCCGCCGGTACCGTTCTGGCGGCTGTAGTTGTTTAAAAAGCCGTTGTTGTTTCCGGCGTAATCTGACGGCAGTTTTCTCGGGCATTTGGGCCTCTTCTAATAAGTGTGCTGTGAGTACATCTGCAAGCATTCACCTGTCGAGGTCAAATGACTGGTGGTGCTCATCTCCCCCCGTGCTACTGCTGCTGCCTCCCGTGAATGCTCATGTGCCTGCGTGCCCCTGTACAGGCACAGATGCACGCGCGCAACACCTGATCCCGCATCCTAATTATTTTTCGCCCGGTTCTCGGAGTTGTTCTGCTTCCGGCTGATGAATGGGAAAGTGTAGTAGTGCTGTTTCATTTCACCAGCCTCTCAAGTGTGGAAATTATGGTAAATTTGAGAACAAGCCAGATTAGATTGATAGTTACACCTCCTCCTTTAATTAGCCAACCACAGGATCTGTGGAGGCAAAGGCCGGGGGGGTGTGTCGGTGTATATAACGTGTATTGTCTATGTGAAAGATTAATCAAAAGGAGTTGCTTGAGGTGGGAAGGCTTTTCCGGAGAGGTTCCACATGTTGTCAGGTAGTCCCTCTGAATGGCAGCTTCCGGTTCGGTCCCTTAGCTTTCGGAAGTGACATTTAGTCTGATATGTGCCAGCCGTGCAATCTACCTAGCCCTGCAAAGTGCAAATATTAACCTAAATGCATATTAAGATAGTGTGTGTTAGCTCCTGAACTGAAATAGAGAGCGGGTGTTCCAGCGGAGGCAAGCAAATCGTGTTGATTTACAGTGGCTTGAGGATTTGGCCCATTACCGCTTCTTTATACACTTTTAAAAAGAAATGCCAACTCGATAGTTTAGGCTTTAACTGGAACATGGCAAGTAATTGTATGTTTTGGCAGACCCCTAGTAATGTTGCAGAATCTTTCTCAGAAGTTGTTCCATGGGATAGCCGATTCCTCAGGTAAGAGCTACTTCTTTGTTCAATCCTCCATCTTAGGCCTGCTCCTCAGGTGCATCCTCCTTCTCGCAGCGATTTCCTAGGAACAGATTTCGAAGAACAGCTCTGATCACAGAATCACAGATTAGTTAGGGTTGGAAAGGACCTCTGGAGATCATCCAGCCCAACCCCCCTGCCAGAGCAGGGTCACCTACAGCAGGTTGCACAGGATGACCTCCAGGCGGGTTTTGAATGTCTCTGGGGTGGGAGACTCTACCGCCTCCCTGGGCAGCCTGTTCCAGCGCTCTGCCACCCTCAAAGTAAAGAAGTTCCTCCTCATGCTTTGATAGAAGTTCCTACGTTCCAGTTTGTACCCGTTACCTCTTGTCCTGGATCATCTTTGATGATCCAGGACAAGAGGTAACGGGCACCAATTGGAACGTAGGAACTTGAACTTGAACTGGAACGTAGGAACTTGAACATAGGATTATCCTTGATGATTCAGGATAGCTGTGTGTCTGACCAGTCTGTCTTTCGAAGGAGTTCCTGGACCAGCTCCAGCCATGCTGTGCTGAGCAGAGCCCCTGGCAGCAGCCCCACACCTCACTCCCAGTGTGCCTGAATGGAAAAGGTACCAAAGTTGCTCCAACACTTTCTGAAAAACTCTATAGTGTTACCCCACAAGCGCAAAGCGACGGCAAAGCCCGTGAAATGACACCGGTGCTTCCAGAAAATGTCAAGCTTCCTGCCCAAGGGTGACATGCCATGCGGTGGGGTCAGGGCCACGCGCTGAGCACCCGGTGCGCTGGGGTTGCCCCAGCGGTTCCTGAGCAGCTCCTGCAGTGCTGCCGCCGGTACCGTTCTGGCGGCTGTAGTTGTTTAAAAAGCCGTTGTTGTTTCCGGCGTAATCTGACGGCAGTTTTCTCGGGCATTTGGGCCTCTTCTAATAAGTGTGCTGTGAGTACATCTGCAAGCATTCACCTGTCGAGGTCAAATGACTGGTGGTGCTCATCTGCCCCCGTGCTACTGCTGCTGCCTCCCGTGAATGCTCATGTGCCTGCGTGCCCCTGTACAGGCACAGATGCACGCGCGCAACACCTGATCCCGCATCCTAATTATTTTTCGCCCGGTTCTCTGAGTTGTTCTGCTTCCGGCTGATGAATGGGAAAGTGTAGTAGTGCTGTTTCATTTCACCAGCCTCTCAAGTGTGGAAATTATGGTAAATTTGAGAACAAGCCAGATTAGATTGATAGTTACACCTCCTCCTTTAATTAGCCAACCACAGGATCTGTGGAGGCAAAGGCCGGGGGGCGTGTCGGTGGGGGGGCATTTGATTTTACCATGGCGAGATTGCTGGAGGTTCTTTCTTGTCTGTTCTTTCTTGTCTTGTAAATTGGTATGAGGTTCTGCCAGTCTTCCTCACGTAGCACAATCGCTCTTGATTTCTGGAGGTTCCTCACAGGGTAAGCTAATGTTTAACATCAATAAGGGTTACCGAATCTTGTCCTTGAGAAGCAGGAGTCTGGAAGCTGTTGTCAATCCAACTGCTGTATTCCTGACCAGCAAGCCCGCTCGATTCAGGGTTAATTAACTGATTACTTAGAGCGGAAGTGTTGTGGAAGAGCCCGATCATTACCATTTCTATTCATTCTAATATGATGTATTTCAACTCCCCCTCCCTCACGCCTTCCAGAGAGTGATCTGGTGAAGGAGGATGACAAGTCTTTGTGAAACCATCTCGAGTTCTGCCAGATACTCGTAGTTGAAGTTGTCTAGCGGTGCGAGATTAGACACCGTGTGAAAGGCAATACTGCACAGATTCTTTATTCCAGACCATTTTGTAAGTTCGCATGATACAAAACCTCACGGTTACTGGGCAGCTCTCCCACTTTTCACGTCAACCTTTGCTACCTCGCCCGCTGCAACGTGCAGGAAAGAAACATTGATTTGAATTGCGCCGTGGTGCCGTGCATCTTAATGACACTCTGGAGTGACTGGCAGTGTGTCTGGGTCCTGGGGTTGGACCCGGTCTAGCTGCCAGGAGGCAACATTGCAGAGAGGGGCTACAGCTGTGGTCTCTGAAGGGACCTGGCTACTCTATGTAGGCCTTCTCTCCCTGCGTCTCAGAGTGCTTGAAGATGCTAATTGGTTCATATTTTCCTCTGTTCGTTAAGGTATTCTGTCCTTAAAAATTCAGCTTTTTAAAATAGTAACGTGTATTGTCTATGTGAAAGATTAATCAAAAGGAGTTGCTTGAGGTGGGAAGGCTTTTCCGGAGAGGTTCCACATGTTGTCAGGTAGTCCCTCTGAATGGCAGCTTCCGGTTCGGTCCCTTAGCTTTCGGAAGTGACATTTAGTCTGATATGTGCCAGCCGTGCAATCTACCTAGCCCTGCAAAGTGCAAATATTAACCTAAATGCATATTAAGATACTGTGTGTTAGCTCCTGAACTGAAATAGAGAGCGGGTGTTCCAGCGGAGGCAAGCAAATCGTGTTGATTTACAGTGGCTTGCGGATTTGGCCCATTACTGCTTCTTTATACACTTTTAAAAAGAAATGCCAACTCGATAGTTTAGGCTTTAACTGGAACATGGCAAGTAATTCTATGTTTTGGCGGACCCCTAGTAATGTTGCAGAATCTTTCTCTGAAGTTGTTCCATGGGATAGCCGATTCCTCAGGTAAGAGCTACTTGTTTGTTCAATCCTCCATCTTAGGCCTGCTCCTCAGGTGCATCCTCCTTCTCGCAGCGATTTCCTAGGAACAGATTTCGAAGAACAGCTCTGATCACAGAATCACAGATTGGTTAGGGTTGGAAAGGAGCTCTGGAGATCATGTAGTGCAACCACCCTGCCAGAGCAGGGTCACCTACAGCAGGTTGCACAGGATGACCTCCAGGCGGGTTTTGAATGTTTCTGGGGTCGGAGACTCTACCGCCTCCCTGGGCAGCCTGTTCCAGCGCTCTGCCACCCTCAAAGTAAAGAAGTTCCTCCTCATGCTTTGATAGAAGTTCCTAGGTTCCAGTTTGTACCCGTTACCTCTTGTCCTGGATCATCTTTGATGATCCAGGACAAGAGGTAACGGGCACCAATTGGAACGTAGGAACTTGAACTTGAACTGGAAGGTAGGAACTTGAACTTGAACATAGGATTATCCTTGATGATTCAGGATAGCTGTGTGTCTGACCAGTCTGTCTTTCGAAGGAGGTCCTGGGCCAGCTCCAGCCATGCTGTGCTGAGCAGAGCCCCTGGCAGCAGCCCCACACCTCACTCCCAGTGTGCCTGAATGGAAAAGGTACCAAAGTTGCTCCAACACTTTCTGAAAAACTCTATAGTGTTACCCCACAAGCGCAAAGCGACAGCAAAGCCCGTGAAATGACACCGGTGCTTCCAGAAAATGTCAAGCTTCCTGCCCAAGGGTGACATGCCATGCGGTGGGGTCAGGGCCACGCGCTGAGCACCCGGTGCGCTGGGGTTGCCCCAGCGGTTCCTGAGCAGCTCCTGCAGTGCTGCCGCCGGTACCGTTCTGGCGGCTGTAGTTGTTTAAAAAGCCGTTGTTGTTTCCGGCGTAATCTGACGGCAGTTTTCTCGGGCATTTGGGCCTCTTCTAATAAGTGTGCTGTGAGTACATCTGCAAGCATTCACCTGTCGAGGTCAAATGACTGGTGGTGCTCATCTGCCCCCGTGCTACTGCTGCTGCCTCCCGTGAATGCTCATGTGCCTGCATGCCCCTGTACAGGCACAGATGCACGCGCGCAACACCTGATCCCGCATCCTAATTATTTTTCGCCCGGTTCTCGGAGTTGTTCTGCTTCCGGCTGATGAATGGGAAAGTGTAGTAGTGCTGTTTCATTTCACCAGCCTCTCAAGTGTGGAAATTATGGTAAATTTGAGAACAAGCCAGATTAGATTGATAGTTACACCTCCTCCTTTAATTAGCCAACCACAGGATCTGTGGAGGCAAAGGCCGGGGGGGTGTGTCGGTGTATATAACGTGTATTGTCTATGTGAAAGATTAATCAAAAGGAGTTGCTTGAGGTGGGAAGGCTTTTCCGGAGAGGTTCCACATGTTGTCAGGTAGTCCCTCTGAATGGCAGCTTCCGGTTCGGTCCCTTAGCTTTCGGAAGTGACATTTAGTCTGATATGTGCCAGCCGTGCAATCTACCTAGCCCTGCAAAGTGCAAATATTAACCTAAATGCATATTAAGATAGTGTGTGTTAGCTCCTGAACTGAAATAGAGAGCGGGTGTTCCAGCGGAGGCAAGCAAATCGTGTTGATTTACAGTGGCTTGCGGATTTGGCCCATTACTGCTTCTTTATACACTTTTAAAAAGAAATGCCAACTCGATAGTTTAGGCTTTAACTGGAACATGGCAAGTAATTGTATGTTTTGGCGGACCCCTAGTAATGTTGCAGAATCTTTCTCAGAAGTTGTTCCATGGGATAGCCGATTCCTCAGGTAAGAGCTACTTGTTTGTTCAATCCTCCATCTTAGGCCTGCTCCTCAGGTGCATCCTCCTTCTCGCAGCGATTTCCTTGGAACAGATTTCAAAGAACAGCTCTGATCACAGAATCACAAATTGGTTAGGGTTGGAAAGGAGCTCTGGAGATCATCCAGTCAAACCCCCTGCCAGAGCAGGGTCACCTACAGCAGGTTGCACATGATGACCTCCAGGCGGGTTTTGAATGTCTCTGGGGTGGGAGAATCTACCGCCTCCCCGGGCAGCCTGTTCCAGCGCTCTGCCACCCTCAAAGTAAAGAAGTTCCTCCTCATGCTTTGATAGAAGTTCCTAGGTTCCAGTTTGTACCCGTTACCTCTTGTCCTGGATCATCTTTGATGATCCAGGACAAGAGGTAACGGGCACCAATTGGAACGTAGGAACTTGAACTTGAACTGGAATGTAGGAACTTGAACTTGAACATAGGATTATCCTTGATGATTCAGGATAGCTGTGTGTCTGACCAGTCTGTCTTTCGAAGGAGTTCCTGGGCCAGCTCCAGCCATGCTGTGCTGAGCAGAGCCCCTGGCAGCAGCCCCACAGCTCACTCCCAGTGTGCCTGAATGGAAAAGGTACCAAAGATGCTCCAACACTTTCTGAAAAACTCTATAGTGTTACCCAACAAGCGCAAAGCGACAGCAAAGCCCGTGAAATGACACCGGTGCTTCCAGAAAATGTCAAGCTTCCTGCCCAAGGGTGGCATGCCATGCGGTGGGGTCAGGGCCACGCGCTGAGCACCCGGTGCGCTGGGGTTGCCCCAGCGGTTCCTGAGCAGCTCCTGCAGTGCTGCCGCCGGTACCGTTCTGGCGGCTGTAGTTGTTTAAAAAGCCGTTGTTGTTTCCGGCGTAATCTGACGGCAGTTTTCTCGGGCATTTGGGCCTCTTCTAATAAGTGTGCTGTGAGTACATCTGCAAGCATTCACCTGTCGAGGTCAAATGACTGGTGGTGCTCATCTGCCCCCGTGCTACTGCTGCTGCCTCCCGTGAATGCTCATGTGCCTGCGTGCCCCTGTACAGGCACAGATGCACGCGCGCAACACCTGATCCCGCATCCTAATTATTTTTCGCCCGGTTCTCGGAGTTGTTCTGCTTCCGGCTGATGAATGGGAAAGTGTAGTAGTGCTGTTTCATTTCACCAGCCTCTCAAGTGTGGAAATTATGGTAAATTTGAGAACAAGCCAGATTAGATTGATAGTTACACCTCCTCCTTTAATTAGCCAACCACAGGATCTGTGGAGGCAAAGGCCGGGGGGCGTGTCGGTGGGGGGGCATTTGATTTTACCATGGCGAGATTGCTGGAGGTTCTTTCTTGTCTGTTCTTTCTTGTCTTGTAAATTGGTATGAGGTTCTGCCAGTCTTCCTCACGTAGCACAATCGCTCTTGATTTCTGGAGGTTCCTCACAGGGTGAGCTAATGTTTAACATCAATAAGGGTTACCGAATCTTGTCCTTGAGAAGCAGGAGTCTGGAAGCTGTTGTCAATCCAACTGCTGTATTCCTGACCAGCAAGCCCGCTCGATTCAGGGTTAATTAACTGATTACTTAGAGCGGAAGTGTTGTGGAAGAGCCCGATCATTACCATTTCTATTCATTCTAATATGATGTATTTCAACTCCCCCTCCCTCACGCCTTCCAGAGAGTGATCTGGTGAAGGAGGATGACAAGTCTTTGTGAAACCATCTCGAGTTCTGCCAGATACTCGTAGTTGAAGTTGTCTAGCGGTGCGAGATTAGACACCGTGTGAAAGGCAATACTGCACAGATTCTTTATTCCAGACCATTTTGTAAGTTCGCATGATACAAAACCTCACGGTTACTGGGCAGCTCTCCCACTTTTCACGTCAACCTTTGCTACCTCGCCCGCTGCAACGTGCAGGAAAGAAACATTGATTTGAATTGCGCCGTGGTGCCGTGCATCTTAATGACACTCTGGAGTGACTGGCAGTGTGTCTGGGTCCTGGGGTTGGACCCGGTCTAGCTGCCAGGAGGCAACATTGCAGAGAGGGGCTACAGCTGTGGTCTCTGAAGGGACCTGGCTACTCTATGTAGGCCTTCTCTCCCTGCGTCTCAGAGTGCTTGAAGATGCTAATTGGTTCATATTTTCCTCTGTTCGTTAAGGTATTCTGTCCTTAAAAATTCAGCTTTTTAAAATAGTAACGTGTATTGTCTATGTGAAAGATTAATCAAAAGGAGTTGCTTGAGGTGGGAAGGCTTTTCCGGAGAGGTTCCACATGTTGTCAGGTAGTCCCTCTGAATGGCAGCTTCCGGTTCGGTCCCTTAGCTTTCGGAAGTGACATTTAGTCTGATATGTGCCAGCCGTGCAATCTACCTAGCCCTGCAAAGTGCAAATATTAACCTAAATGCATATTAAGATACTGTGTGTTAGCTCCTGAACTGAAATAGAGAGCGGGTGTTCCAGCGGAGGCAAGCAAATCGTGTTGATTTACAGTGGCTTGCGGATTTGGCCCATTACTGCTTCTTTATACACTTTTAAAAAGAAATGCCAACTCGATAGTTTAGGCTTTAACTGGAACATGGCAAGTAATTGTATGTTTTGGCGGACCCCTAGTAATGTTGCAGAATCTTTCTCTGAAGTTGTTCCATGGGATAGCCGATTTCTCAGCTAAGAGCTACTTGTTTGTTCAATCCTCCATCTTAGGCCTGCTCCTCAGGTGCATCCTCCTTCTCGCAGCGATTTCCTAGGAACAGATTTCGAAGAACAGCTCTGATCACAGAATCACAGATTGGTTAGGGTTGGAAAGGAGCTCTGGAGATCATCCAGTCCAACCCCCCTGCCAGAGCAGGGTCACCTACAGCAGGTTGCACATGATGACCTCCAGGCGGGTTTTGAATGTCTCTGGGGTGGGAGAATCTACCGCCTCCCCGGGCAGCCTGTTCCAGCGCTCTGCCACCCTCAAAGTAAAGAAGTTCCTCCTCATGCTTTGATAGAAGTTCCTAGGTTCCAGTTTGTACCCGTTACCTCTTGTCCTGGATCATCTTTGATGATCCAGGACAAGAGGTAACGGGCACCAATTGGAACGTAGGAACTTGAACTTGAACTGGAACGTAGGAACTTGAACTTGAACATAGGATTATCCTTGATGATTCAGGATAGCTGTGTGTCTGACCAGTCTGTCTTTCGAAGGAGGTCCTGGGCCAGCTCCAGCCATGCTGTGCTGAGCAGAGCCCCTGGCAGCAGCCCCACAGCTCACTCCCAGTGTGCCTGAATGGAAAAGGTACCAAAGTTGCTCCAACACTTTCTGAAAAACTCTATAGTGTTACCCCACAAGCGCAAAGCGACGGCAAAGCCCGTGAAATGACACCGGTGCTTCCAGAAAATGTCAAGCTTCCTGCCCAAGGGTGGCATGCCATGCGGTGGGGTCAGGGCCACGCGCTGAGCACCCGGTGCGCTGGGGTTGCCCCAGCGGTTCCTGAGCAGCTCCTGCAGTGCTGCCGCCGGTACCGTTCTGGCGGCTGTAGTTGTTTAAAAAGCCGTTGTTGTTTCCGGCGTAATCTGACGGCAGTTTTCTCGGGCATTTGGGCCTCTTCTAATAAGTGTGCTGTGAGTACATCTGCAAGCATTCACCTGTCGAGGTCAAATGACTGGTGGTGCTCATCTGCCCCCGTGCTACTGCTGCTGCCTCCCGTGAATGCTCATGTGCCTGCGTGCCCCTGTACAGGCACAGATGCACGCGCGCAACACCTGATCCCGCATCCTAATTATTTTTCGCCCGGTTCTCGGAGTTGTTCTGCTTCCGGCTGATGAATGGGAAAGTGTAGTAGTGCTGTTTCATTTCACCAGCCTCTCAAGTGTGGAAATTATGGTAAATTTGAGAACAAGCCAGATTAGATTGATAGTTACACCTCCTCCTTTAATTAGCCAACCACAGGATCTGTGGAGGCAAAGGCCGGGGGGCGTGTCGGTGGGGGGGCATTTGATTTTACCATGGCGAGATTGCTGGAGGTTCTTTCTTGTCTGTTCTTTCTTGTCTTGTAAATTGGTATGAGGTTCTGCCAGTCTTCCTCACGTAGCACAATCGCTCTTGATTTCTGGAGGTTCCTCACAGGGTGAGCTAATGTTTAACATCAATAAGGGTTACCGAATCTTGTCCTTGAGAAGCAGGAGTCTGGAAGCTGTTGTCAATCCAACTGCTGTATTCCTGACCAGCAAGCCCGCTCGATTCAGGGTTAATTAACTGATTACTTAGAGCGGAAGTGTTGTGGAAGAGCCCGATCATTACCATTTCTATTCATTCTAATATGATGTATTTCAACTCCCCCTCCCTCACGCCTTCCAGAGAGTGATCTGGTGAAGGAGGATGACAAGTCTTTGTGAAACCATCTCGAGTTCTGCCAGATACTCGTAGTTGAAGTTGTCTAGCGGTGCGAGATTAGACACCGTGTGAAAGGCAATACTGCACAGATTCTTTATTCCAGACCATTTTGTAAGTTCGCATGATACAAAACCTCACGGTTACTGGGCAGCTCTCCCACTTTTCACGTCAACCTTTGCTACCTCGCCCGCTGCAACGTGCAGGAAAGAAACATTGATTTGAATTGCGCCGTGGTGCCGTGCATCTTAATGACACTCTGGAGTGACTGGCAGTGTGTCTGGGTCCTGGGGTTGGACCCGGTCTAGCTGCCAGGAGGCAACATTGCAGAGAGGGGCTACAGCTGTGGTCTCTGAAGGGACCTGGCTACTCTATGTAGGCCTTCTCTCCCTGCGTCTCAGAGTGCTTGAAGATGCTAATTGGTTCATATTTTCCTCTGTTCGTTAAGGTATTCTGTCCTTAAAAATTCAGCTTTTTAAAATAGTAACGTGTATTGTCTATGTGAAAGATTAATCAAAAGGAGTTGCTTGAGGTGGGAAGGCTTTTCCGGAGAGGTTCCACATGTTGTCAGGTAGTCCCTCTGAATGGCAGCTTCCGGTTCGGTCCCTTAGCTTTCGGAAGTGACATTTAGTCTGATATGTGCCAGCCGTGCAATCTACCTAGCCCTGCAAAGTGCAAATATTAACCTAAATGCATATTAAGATACTGTGTGTTAGCTCCTGAACTGAAATAGAGAGCGGGTGTTCCAGCGGAGGCAAGCAAATCGTGTTGATTTACAGTGGCTTGCGGATTTGGCCCATTACTGCTTCTTTATACACTTTTAAAAAGAAATGCCAACTCGATAGTTTAGGCTTTAACTGGAACATGGCAAGTAATTGTATGTTTTGGCGGACCCCTAGTAATGTTGCAGAATCTTTCTCTGAAGTTGTTCCATGGGATAGCCGATTTCTCAGCTAAGAGCTACTTGTTTGTTCAATCCTCCATCTTAGGCCTGCTCCTCAGGTGCATCCTCCTTCTCGCAGCGATTTCCTAGGAACAGATTTCGAAGAACAGCTCTGATCACAGAATCACAGATTGGTTAGGGTTGGAAAGGAGCTCTGGAGATCATCCAGTCCAACCCCCCTGCCAGAGCAGGGTCACCTACAGCAGGTTGCACATGATGACCTCCAGGCGGGTTTTGAATGTCTCTGGGGTGGGAGAATCTACCGCCTCCCCGGGCAGCCTGTTCCAGCGCTCTGCCACCCTCAAAGTAAAGAAGTTCCTCCTCATGCTTTGATAGAAGTTCCTAGGTTCCAGTTTGTACCCGTTACCTCTTGTCCTGGATCATCTTTGATGATCCAGGACAAGAGGTAACGGGCACCAATTGGAACGTAGGAACTTGAACTTGAACTGGAACGTAGGAACTTGAACTTGAACATAGGATTATCCTTGATGATTCAGGATAGCTGTGTGTCTGACCAGTCTGTCTTTCGAAGGAGGTCCTGGGCCAGCTCCAGCCATGCTGTGCTGAGCAGAGCCCCTGGCAGCAGCCCCACAGCTCACTCCCAGTGTGCCTGAATGGAAAAGGTACCAAAGTTGCTCCAACACTTTCTGAAAAACTCTATAGTGTTACCCCACAAGCGCAAAGCGACGGCAAAGCCCGTGAAATGACACCGGTGCTTCCAGAAAATGTCAAGCTTCCTGCCCAAGGGTGGCATGCCATGCGGTGGGGTCAGGGCCACGCGCTGAGCACCCGGTGCGCTGGGGTTGCCCCAGCGGTTCCTGAGCAGCTCCTGCAGTGCTGCCGCCGGTACCGTTCTGGCGGCTGTAGTTGTTTAAAAAGCCGTTGTTGTTTCCGGCGTAATCTGACGGCAGTTTTCTCGGGCATTTGGGCCTCTTCTAATAAGTGTGCTGTGAGTACATCTGCAAGCATTCACCTGTCGAGGTCAAATGACTGGTGGTGCTCATCTGCCCCCGTGCTACTGCTGCTGCCTCCCGTGAATGCTCATGTGCCTGCGTGCCCCTGTACAGGCACAGATGCACGCGCGCAACACCTGATCCCGCATCCTAATTATTTTTCGCCCGGTTCTCGGAGTTGTTCTGCTTCCGGCTGATGAATGGGAAAGTGTAGTAGTGCTGTTTCATTTCACCAGCCTCTCAAGTGTGGAAATTATGGTAAATTTGAGAACAAGCCAGATTAGATTGATAGTTACACCTCCTCCTTTAATTAGCCAACCACAGGATCTGTGGAGGCAAAGGCCGGGGGGCGTGTCGGTGGGGGGGCATACGATTTTACCATGGCGAGATTGCTGGAGGTTCTTTCTTGTCTGTTCTTTCTTGTCTTGTAAATTGGTATGAGGTTCTGCCAGTCTTCCTCACGTAGCACAATCGCTCTTGATTTCTGGAGGTTGCTCACAGGGTAAGCTAATGTTTAACATCAATAAGGGTTACCGAATCTTGTCCTTGAGAAGCAGGAGTCTGGAAGCTGTTGTCAATCCAACTGCTGTATTCCTGACCAGCAAGCCCGCTCGATTCAGGGTTAATTAACTGATTACTTAGAGCGGAAGTGTTGTGGAAGAGCCCGATCATTACCATTTCTATTCATTCTAATATGATGTATTTCAACTCCCCCTCCCTCACGCCTTCCAGAGAGTGATCTGGTGAAGGAGGATGACAAGTCTTTGTGAAACCATCTCGAGTTCTGCCAGATACTCGTAGTTGAAGTTGTCTAGCGGTGCGAGATTAGACACCGTGTGAAAGGCAATACTGCACAGATTCTTTATTCCAGACCATTTTGTAAGTTCGCATGATACAAAACCTCACGGTTACTGGGCAGCTCTCCCACTTTTCACGTCAACCTTTGCTACCTCGCCCGCTGCAACGTGCAGGAAAGAAACATTGATTTGAATTGCGCCGTGGTGCCGTGCATCTTAATGACACTCTGGAGTGACTGGCAGTGTGTCTGGGTCCTGGGGTTGGACCCGGTCTAGCTGCCAGGAGGCAACATTGCAGAGAGGGGCTACAGCTGTGGTCTCTGAAGGGACCTGGCTACTCTATGTAGGCCTTCTCTCCCTGCGTCTCAGAGTGCTTGAAGATGCTAATTGGTTCACATTTTCCTCTGTTCGTTAAGGTATTCTGTCCTTAAAAATTCAGCTTTTTAAAATAGTAACGTGTATTGTCTATGTGAAAGATTAATCAAAAGGAGTTGCTTGAGGTGGGAAGGCTTTTCCGGAGAGGTTCCACATGTTGTCAGGTAGTCCCTCTGAATGGCAGCTTCCGGTTCGGTCCCTTAGCTTTCGGAAGTGACATTTAGTCTGATATGTGCCAGCCGTGCAATCTACCTAGCCCTGCAAAGTGCAAATATTAACCTAAATGCATATTAAGATACTGTGTGTTAGCTCCTGAACTGAAATAGAGAGCGGGTGTTCCAGCGGAGGCAAGCAAATCGTGTTGATTTACAGTGGCTTGCGGATTTGGCCCATTACTGCTTCTTTATACACTTTTAAAAAGAAATGCCAACTCGATAGTTTAGGCTTTAACTGGAACATGGCAAGTAATTGTATGTTTTGGCGGACCCCTAGTAATGTTGCAGAATCTTTCTCAGAAGTTGTTCCATGGGATAGCCGATTCCTCAGGTAAGAGCTACTTGTTTGTTCAATCCTCCATCTTAGGCCTGCTCCTCAGGTGCATCCTCCTTCTCGCAGCGATTTCCTAGGAACAGATTTCAAAGAACAGCTCTGATCACAGAATCACAGATTGGTTAGGGTTGGAAAGGAGCTCTGGAGATCATCCAGTCAACCCCCCTGCCAGAGCAGGGTCACCTACAGCAGGTTGCACATGATGACCTCCAGGCGGGTTTTGAATGTCTCTGGGGTGGGAGAATCTACCGCCTCCCCGGGCAGCCTGTTCCAGCGCTCTGCCACCCTCAAAGTAAAGAAGTTCCTCCTCATGCTTTGATAGAAGTTCCTAGGTTCCAGTTTGTACCCGTTACCTCTTGTCCTGGATCATCTTTGATGATCCAGGACAAGAGGTAACGGGCACCAATTGGAACGTAGGAACTTGAACTTGAACTGGAACGTAGGAACTTGAACTTGAACATAGGATTATCCTTGATGATTCAGGATAGCTGTGTGTCTGACCAGTCTGTCTTTCGAAGGAGGTCCTGGGCCAGCTCCAGCCATGCTGTGCTGAGCAGAGCCCCTGGCAGCAGCCCCACAGCTCACTCCCAGTGTGCCTGAATGGAAAAGGTACCAAAGTTGCTCCAACACTTTCTGAAAAACTCTATAGTGTTACCCCACAAGCGCAAAGCGACAGCAAAGCCCGTGAAATGACACCGGTGCTTCCAGAAAATGTCAAGCTTCCTGCCCAAGGGTGACATGCCATGCGGTGGGGTCAGGGCCACGCGCTGAGCACCCGGTGCGCTGGGGTTGCCCCAGCGGTTCCTGAGCAGCTCCTGCAGTGCTGCCGCCGGTACCGTTCTGGCGGCTGTAGTTGTTTAAAAAGCCGTTGTTGTTTCCGGCGTAATCTGACGGCAGTTTTCTCGGGCATTTGGGCCTCTTCTAATAAGTGTGCTGTGAGTACATCTGCAAGCATTCACCTGTCGAGGTCAAATGACTGGTGGTGCTCATCTCCCCCCGTGCTACTGCTGCTGCCTCCCGTGAATGCTCATGTGCCTGCGTGCCCCTGTACAGGCACAGATGCACGCGCGCAACACCTGATCCCGCATCCTAATTATTTTTCGCCCGGTTCTCGGAGTTGTTCTGCTTCCGGCTGATGAATGGGAAAGTGTAGTAGTGCTGTTTCATTTCACCAGCCTCTCAAGTGTGGAAATTATGGTAAATTTGAGAACAAGCGAGATTAGATTGATAGTTACACCTCCTCCTTTAATTAGCCAACCACAGGATTTGTGGAGGCAAAGGCCGGGGGGGTGTGTCGGTGTATATAACGTGTATTGTCTATGTGAAAGATTAATCAAAAGGAGTTGCTTGAGGTGGGAAGGCTTTTCCGGAGAGGTTCCACATGTAGTCAGGTAGTCCATCTGAATGGCAGCTTCCGGTTCGGTCCCTTAGCTTTCGGACGTGACATTTAGTCTGATATGTGCCAGCCGTGCAATCTACCTAGCCCTGCAAAGTGCAAATATTAACCTAAATGCATAATAAGATACTGTGTGTTAGCTCCTGAACTGAAATAGAGAGCGGGTGTTCCAGCGGAGGCAAGCAAATCATGTTGATTTACAGTGGCTTGAGGATTTGGCCCATTACCGCTTCTTTATACACTTTTAAAAAGAAATGCCAACTCGATAGTTTAGGCTTTAACTGGAACATGACAAGTAATTGTATGTTTTGGCGGACCCCTAGTAATGTTGCAGAATCTTTCTCAGAAGTTGTTCCATGGGATAGCCGATTCCTCAGGTAAGAGCTACTTGTTTGTTCAATCCTCCATCTTAGGCCTGCTCCTCAGGTGCGTCCGCCTTCTCGCAGCGATTTCCTAGGAACAGATTTCGAAGAACAGCTCTGATCACAGAATCACAGATTGGTTAGGGTTGGAAAGGAGCTCTGGAGATCATCCAGTCCAACCCCCCTGCCAGAGCAGGGTCACCTACAGCAGGTTGCACAGGATGACCTCCAGGCGGATTTTGAATGTCTCTGGGGTGGGAGAATCTACCGCCTCCCTGGGCAGCCTGTTCCAGGGCTCTGCCACCCTCAAAGTAAAGAAGTTCCTCCTCATGCTTTGATAGAAGTTCCTAGGTTCCAGTTTGTACCCGTTACACCGTTACGTAACGGGCACCAATTGGAACGTAGGAACTTGAACTTGAACTGGAACGTAGGAGCTTGAACATAGGATTATCCTTGATGATTCAGGATAGCTGTGTGTCTGACCAGTCTGTCTTTCGAAGGAGGTCCTGGACCAGCTCCAGCCATGCTGTGCTGAGCAGAGCCCCTGGCAGCAGCCCCACAGCTCACTCCCAGTGTGCCTGAATGGAAAAGATACCAAATTTGCTCCAACACTTTCCGAAAAACTCTATAGTGTTACCCCACAAGCGCAAAGCGACGGCAAAGCCCGTGAAATGACACCGGTGCTTCCAGAAAATGTCAAGCTTCCTGCCCAAGGGTGACATGCCATGCGGTGGGGTCAGGGCCACGCGCTGAGCACCCGGTGCGCTGGGGTTGCCCCAGCAGTTCCTGAGCAGCTCCTGCAGTGCTGCCGCCTGTACCGTTCTGGCGGCTGTAGTTGTTTAAAAAGCCGTTGTTGATTCCGGCGTAATCTGACGGCAGTTTTCTCGGGCATTTGGGCCTCTTCTAATAAGTGTGCTGTGAGTACATCTGCAAGCATTCACCTGTCGAGGTCAAATGACTGGTGGTGCTCATCTGCCCCCGTGCTACTGCTGCTGCCTCCCGTGAATGCTCATGTGCCTGCGTGCCCCTGTACAGGCACAGATGCACGCGCGCAACACCTGATCCCGCATCCTAATTATTTTTCGCCCGGTTCTCTGAGTTGTTCTGCTTCCGGCTGATGAACGGGAAAGTGTAGTAGTGCTGTTTCATTTCACCAGCCTCTCAAGTGTGGAAATTATGGTAAATTTGAGAACAAGCCAGATTAGATTGATAGTTACACCTCCTCCTTTAATTAGCCAACCACAGGATCTGTGGAGGCAAAGGCCGGGGGGGTGTGTCGGTGTATATAACGTGTATTGTCTATGTGAAAGATTAATCAAAAGGAGTTGCTTGAGGTGGGAAGGCTTTTCCGGAGAGGTTCCACATGTTGTCAGGTAGTCCCTCTGAATGGCAGCTTCCGGTTCGGTCCCTTAGCTTTCGGAAGTGACATTTAGTCTGATATGTGCCAGCCGTGCAATCTACCTAGCCCTGCAAAGTGCAAATATTAACCTAAATGCATATTAAGATAGTGTGTGTTAGCTCCTGAACTGAAATAGAGAGCGGGTGTTCCAGCGGAGGCAAGCAAATCGTGTTGATTTACAGTGGCTTGAGGATTTGGCCCATTACCGCTTCTTTATACACTTTTAAAAAGAAATGCCAACTCGATAGTTTAGGCTTTAACTGGAACATGGCAAGTAATTGTATGTTTTGGCGGACCCCTAGTAATGTTGCAGAATCTTTCTCTGAAGTTGTTCCATGGGATAGCCGATTCCTCAGGTAAGAGCTACTTGTTTGTTCAATCCTCCATCTTAGGCCTGCTCCTCAGGTGCATCCTCCTTCTCGCAGCGATTTCCTAGGAACAGATTTCGAAGAACAGCTCTGATCACAGAATCACAGATTGGTTAGGGTTTGAAAGGAGCTCTGGAGATCATGTAGTGCAACCCCCCCGCCAGAGCAGGGTCACCTACAGCAGGTTGCACAGGATGACCTCCAGGCGGGTTTTGAATGTCTCTGGGGTGGGAGACTCTACCGCCTCCCTGGGCAGCCTGTTCCAGCGCTCTGCCACCCTCAAAGTAAAGAAGTTCCTCCTCATGCTTTGATAGAAGTTCCTAGGTTCCAGTTTGTACCCGTTACCTCTTGTCCTGGATCATCTTTGATGATCCAGGACAAGAGGTAACGGGCACCAATTGGAACGTAGGAACTTGAACTTGAACTGGAACGTAGGAGCTTGAACATAGGATTATCCTTGATGATTCAGGATAGCTGTGTGTCTGACCAGTCTGTCTTTCGAAGGAGGTCCTGGGCCAGCTCCAGCTATGCTGTGCTGAGCAGAGCCCCTGGCAGCAGCCCCACAGCTCACTCCCAGTGTGCCTGAATGGAAAAGGTACCAAAGATGCTCCAACACTTTCTGAAAAACTCTATAGTGTTACCCCACAAGCGCAAAGCGACAGCAAAGCCCGTGAAATGACACCGGTGCTTCCAGAAAATGTCAAGCTTCCTGCCCAAGGGTGACATGCCATGCGGTGGGGTCAGGCCCACGCGCTGAGCACCCGGTGCGCTGGGGTTGCCCCAGCGGTTCCTGAGCAGCTCCTGCAGTGCTGCCGCCGGTACCGTTCTGGCGGCTGTAGTTGTTTAAAAAGCCGTTGTTGTTTCCGGCGTAATCTGACGGCAGTTTTCTCGGGCATTTGGGCCTCTTCTAATAAGTGTGCTGTGAGTACATCTGCAAGCATTCACCTGTCGAGGTCAAATGACTGGTGGTGCTCATCTGCCCCCGTGCTACTGCTGCTGCCTCCCGTGAATGCTCATGTGCCTGCGTGCCCCTGTACAGGCACAGATGCACGCGCGCAACACCTGATCCCGCATCCTAATTATTTTTCGCCCGGTTCTCGGAGTTGTTCTGCTTCCGGCTGATGAATGGGAAAGTGTAGTAGTGCTGTTTCATTTCACCAGCCTCTCAAGTGTGGAAATTATGGTAAATTTGAGAACAAGCCAGATTAGATTGATAGTTACACCTCCTCCTTTAATTAGCCAACCACAGGATCTGTGGAGGCAAAGGCCGGGGGGGTGTGTCGGTGTATATAACGTGTATTGTCTATGTGAAAGATTAATCAAAAGGAGTTGCTTGAGGTGGGAAGGCTTTTCCGGAGAGGTTCCACATGTTGTCAGGTAGTCCCTCTGAATGGCAGCTTCCGGTTCGGTCCTTTAGCTTTCGGAAGTGACATTTAGTCTGATATGTGCCAGCCGTGCAATCTACCTAGCCCTGCAAAGTGCAAATATTAACCTAAATGCATATTAAGATAGTGTGTGTTAGCTCCTGAACTGAAATAGAGAGCGGGTGTTCCAGCGGAGGCAAGCAAATCGTGTTGATTTACAGTGGCTTGAGGATTTGGCCCATTACCGCTTCTTTATACACTTTTAAAAAGAAATGCCAACTCGATAGTTTAGGCTTTAACTGGAACATGGCAAGTAATTGTATGTTTTGGCAGACCCCTAGTAATGTTGCAGAATCTTTCTCAGAAGTTGTTCCATGGGATAGCCGATTCCTCAGGTAAGAGCTACTTCTTTGTTCAATCCTCCATCTTAGGCCTGCTCCTCAGGTGCATCCTCCTTCTCGCAGCGATTTCCTAGGAACAGATTTCGAAGAACAGCTCTGATCACAGAATCACAGATTAGTTAGGGTTGGAAAGGACCTCTGGAGATCATCCAGCCCAACCCCCCTGCCAGAGCAGGGTCACCTACAGCAGGTTGCACAGGATGACCTCCAGGCGGGTTTTGAATGTCTCTGGGGTGGGAGACTCTACCGCCTCCCTGGGCAGCCTGTTCCAGCGCTCTGCCACCCTCAAAGTAAAGAAGTTCCTCCTCATGCTTTGATAGAAGTTCCTACGTTCCAGTTTGTACCCGTTACCTCTTGTCCTGGATCATCTTTGATGATCCAGGACAAGAGGTAACGGGCACCAATTGGAACGTAGGAACTTGAACTTGAACTGGAACGTAGGAACTTGAACATAGGATTATCCTTGATGATTCAGGATAGCTGTGTGTCTGACCAGTCTGTCTTTCGAAGGAGTTCCTGGACCAGCTCCAGCCATGCTGTGCTGAGCAGAGCCCCTGGCAGCAGCCCCACACCTCACTCCCAGTGTGCCTGAATGGAAAAGGTACCAAAGTTGCTCCAACACTTTCTGAAAAACTCTATAGTGTTACCCCACAAGCGCAAAGCGACGGCAAAGCCCGTGAAATGACACCGGTGCTTCCAGAAAATGTCAAGCTTCCTGCCCAAGGGTGACATGCCATGCGGTGGGGTCAGGGCCACGCGCTGAGCACCCGGTGCGCTGGGGTTGCCCCAGCGGTTCCTGAGCAGCTCCTGCAGTGCTGCCGCCGGTACCGTTCTGGCGGCTGTAGTTGTTTAAAAAGCCGTTGTTGTTTCCGGCGTAATCTGACGGCAGTTTTCTCGGGCGTTTGGGCCTCTTCTAATAAGTGTGCTGTGAGTACATCTGCAAGCATTCACCTGTCGAGGTCAAATGACTGGTGGTGCTCATCTGCCCCCGTGCTACTGCTGCTGCCTCCCGTGAATGCTCATGTGCCTGCGTGCCCCTGTACAGGCACAGATGCACGCGCGCAACACCTGATCCCGCATCCTAATTATTTTTCGCCCGGTTCTCTGAGTTGTTCTGCTTCCGGCTGATGAATGGGAAAGTGTAGTAGTGCTGTTTCATTTCACCAGCCTCTCAAGTGTGGAAATTATGGTAAATTTGAGAACAAGCCAGATTAGATTGATAGTTACACCTCCTCCTTTAATTAGCCAACCACAGGATCTGTGGAGGCAAAGGCCGGGGGGCGTGTCGGTGGGGGGGCATTTGATTTTACCATGGCGAGATTGCTGGAGGTTCTTTCTTGTCTGTTCTTTCTTGTCTTGTAAATTGGTATGAGGTTCTGCCAGTCTTCCTCACGTAGCACAATCGCTCTTGATTTCTGGAGGTTCCTCACAGGGTAAGCTAATGTTTAACATCAATAAGGGTTACCGAATCTTGTCCTTGAGAAGCAGGAGTCTGGAAGCTGTTGTCAATCCAACTGCTGTATTCCTGACCAGCAAGCCCGCTCGATTCAGGGTTAATTAACTGATTACTTAGAGCGGAAGTGTTGTGGAAGAGCCCGATCATTACCATTTCTATTCATTCTAATATGATGTATTTCAACTCCCCCTCCCTCACGCCTTCCAGAGAGTGATCTGGTGAAGGAGGATGACAAGTCTTTGTGAAACCATCTCGAGTTCTGCCAGATACTCGTAGTTGAAGTTGTCTAGCGGTGCGAGATTAGACACCGTGTGAAAGGCAATACTGCACAGATTCTTTATTCCAGACCATTTTGTAAGTTCGCATGATACAAAACCTCACGGTTACTGGGCAGCTCTCCCACTTTTCACGTCAACCTTTGCTACCTCGCCCGCTGCAACGTGCAGGAAAGAAACATTGATTTGAATTGCGCCGTGGTGCCGTGCATCTTAATGACACTCTGGAGTGACTGGCAGTGTGTCTGGGTCCTGGGGTTGGACCCGGTCTAGCTGCCAGGAGGCAACATTGCAGAGAGGGGCTACAGCTGTGGTCTCTGAAGGGACCTGGCTACTCTATGTAGGCCTTCTCTCCCTGCGTCTCAGAGTGCTTGAAGATGCTAATTGGTTCATATTTTCCTCTGTTCGTTAAGGTATTCTGTCCTTAAAAATTCAGCTTTTTAAAATAGTAACGTGTATTGTCTATGTGAAAGATTAATCAAAAGGAGTTGCTTGAGGTGGGAAGGCTTTTCCGGAGAGGTTCCACATGTTGTCAGGTAGTCCCTCTGAATGGCAGCTTCCGGTTCGGTCCCTTAGCTTTCGGAAGTGACATTTAGTCTGATATGTGCCAGCCGTGCAATCTACCTAGCCCTGCAAAGTGCAAATATTAACCTAAATGCATATTAAGATACTGTGTGTTAGCTCCTGAACTGAAATAGAGAGCGGGTGTTCCAGCGGAGGCAAGCAAATCGTGTTGATTTACAGTGGCTTGCGGATTTGGCCCATTACTGCTTCTTTATACACTTTTAAAAAGAAATGCCAACTCGATAGTTTAGGCTTTAACTGGAACATGGCAAGTAATTCTATGTTTTGGCGGACCCCTAGTAATGTTGCAGAATCTTTCTCTGAAGTTGTTCCATGGGATAGCCGATTCCTCAGGTAAGAGCTACTTGTTTGTTCAATCCTCCATCTTAGGCCTGCTCCTCAGGTGCATCCTCCTTCTCGCAGCGATTTCCTAGGAACAGATTTCGAAGAACAGCTCTGATCACAGAATCACAGATTGGTTAGGGTTGGAAAGGAGCTCTGGAGATCATGTAGTGCAACCACCCTGCCAGAGCAGGGTCACCTACAGCAGGTTGCACAGGATGACCTCCAGGCGGGTTATGAATGTCTCTGGGGTGGGAGACTCTACCGCCTCCCTGGGCAGCCTGTTCCAGCGCTCTGCCACCCTCAAAGTAAAGAAGTTCCTCCTCATGCTTTGATAGAAGTTCCTAGGTTCCAGTTTGTACCCGTTACCTCTTGTCCTGGATCATCTTTGATGATCCAGGACAAGAGGTAACGGGCACCAATTGGAACGTAGGAACTTGAACTTGAACTGGAAGGTAGGAACTTGAACTTGAACATAGGATTATCCTTGATGATTCAGGATAGCTGTGTGTCTGACCAGTCTGTGTTTCGAAGGAGGTCCTGGGCCAGCTCCAGCCATGCTGTGCTGAGCAGAGCCCCTGGCAGCAGCCCCACACCTCACTCCCAGTGTGCCTGAATGGAAAAGGTACCAAAGTTGCTCCAACACTTTCTGAAAAACTCTATAGTGTTACCCCACAAGCGCAAAGCGACAGCAAAGCCCGTGAAATGACACCGGTGCTTCCAGAAAATGTCAAGCTTCCTGCCCAAGGGTGACATGCCATGCGGTGGGGTCAGGGCCACGCGCTGAGCACCCGGTGCGCTGGGGTTGCCCCAGCGGTTCCTGAGCAGCTCCTGCAGTGCTGCCGCCGGTACCGTTCTGGCGGCTGTAGTTGTTTAAAAAGCCGTTGTTGTTTCCGGCGTAATCTGACGGCAGTTTTCTCGGGCATTTGGGCCTCTTCTAATAAGTGTGCTGTGAGTACATCTGCAAGCATTCACCTGTCGAGGTCAAATGACTGGTGGTGCTCATCTGCCCCCGTGCTACTGCTGCTGCCTCCCGTGAATGCTCATGTGCCTGCGTGCCCCTGTACAGGCACAGATGCACGCGCGCAACACCTGATCCCGCATCCTAATTATTTTTCGCCCGGTTCTCGGAGTTGTTCTGCTTCCGGCTGATGAATGGGAAAGTGTAGTAGTGCTGTTTCATTTCACCAGCCTCTCAAGTGTGGAAATTATGGTAAATTTGAGAACAAGCCAGATTAGATTGATAGTTACACCTCCTCCTTTAATTAGCCAACCACAGGATCTGTGGAGGCAAAGGCCGGGGGGGTGTGTCGGTGTATATAACGTGTATTGTCTATGTGAAAGATGAATCAAAAGGAGTTGCTTGAGGTGGGAAGGCTTTTCCGGAGAGGTTCCACATGTTGTCAGGTAGTCCCTCTGAATGGCAGCTTCCGGTTCGGTCCCTTAGCTTTCGGAAGTGACATTTAGTCTGATATGTGCCAGCCGTGCAATCTACCTAGCCCTGCAAAGTGCAAATATTAACCTAAATGCATATTAAGATACTGTGTGTTAGCTCCTGAACTGAAATAGAGAGCGGGTGTTCCAGCGGAGGCAAGCAAATCGTGTTGATTTACAGTGGCTTGCGGATTTGGCCCATTACTGCTTCTTTATACACTTTTAAAAAGAAATGCCAACTCGATAGTTTAGGCTTTAACTGGAACATGGCAAGTAATTGTATGTTTTGGCGGACCCCTAGTAATGTTGCAGAATCTTTCTCAGAAGTTGTTCCATGGGATAGCCGATTCCTCAGGTAAGAGCTACTTGTTTGTTCAATCCTCCATCTTAGGCCTGCTCCTCAGGTGCGTCCTCCTTCTCGCAGCGATTTCCTAGGAACAGATTTCAAAGAACAGCTCTGATCACAGAATCACAAATTGGTTAGGGTTGGAAAGGAGCTCTGGAGATCATCCAGTCAAACCCCCTGCCAGAGCAGGGTCACCTACAGCAGGTTGCACATGATGACCTCCAGGCGGGTTTTGAATGTCTCTGGGGTGGGAGAATCTACCGCCTCCCCGGGCAGCCTGTTCCAGCGCTCTGCCACCCTCAAAGTAAAGAAGTTCCTCCTCATGCTTTGATAGAAGTTCCTAGGTTCCAGTTTGTACCCGTTACCTCTTGTCCTGGATCATCTTTGATGATCCAGGACAAGAGGTAACGGGCACCAATTGGAACGTAGGAACTTGAACTTGAACTGGAATGTAGGAACTTGAACTTGAACATAGGATTATCCTTGATGATTCAGGATAGCTGTGTGTCTGACCAGTCTGTCTTTCGAAGGAGTTCCTGGGCCAGCTCCAGCCATGCTGTGCTGAGCAGAGCCCCTGGCAGCAGCCCCACAGCTCACTCCCAGTGTGCCTGAATGGAAAAGGTACCAAAGATGCTCCAACACTTTCTGAAAAACTCTATAGTGTTACCCAACAAGCGCAAAGCGACAGCAAAGCCCGTGAAATGACACCGGTGCTTCCAGAAAATGTCAAGCTTCCTGCCCAAGGGTGGCATGCCATGCGGTGGGGTCAGGGCCACGCGCTGAGCACCCGGTGCGCTGGGGTTGCCCCAGCGGTTCCTGAGCAGCTCCTGCAGTGCTGCCGCCGGTACCGTTCTGGCGGCTGTAGTTGTTTAAAAAGCCGTTGTTGTTTCCGGCGTAATCTGACGGCAGTTTTCTCGGGCATTTGGGCCTCTTCTAATAAGTGTGCTGTGAGTACATCTGCAAGCATTCACCTGTCGAGGTCAAATGACTGGTGGTGCTCATCTGCCCCCGTGCTACTGCTGCTGCCTCCCGTGAATGCTCATGTGCCTGCGTGCCCCTGTACAGGCACAGATGCACGCGCGCAACACCTGATCCCGCATCCTAATTATTTTTCGCCCGGTTCTCGGAGTTGTTCTGCTTCCGGCTGATGAATGGGAAAGTGTAGTAGTGCTGTTTCATTTCACCAGCCTCTCAAGTGTGGAAATTATGGTAAATTTGAGAACAAGCCAGATTAGATTGATAGTTACACCTCCTCCTTTAATTAGCCAACCACAGGATCTGTGGAGGCAAAGGCCGGGGGGCGTGTCGGTGGGGGGGCATTTGATTTTACCATGGCGAGATTGCTGGAGGTTCTTTCTTGTCTGTTCTTTCTTGTCTTGTAAATTGGTATGAGGTTCTGCCAGTCTTCCTCACGTAGCACAATCGCTCTTGATTTCTGGAGGTTCCTCACAGGGTGAGCTAATGTTTAACATCAATAAGGGTTACCGAATCTTGTCCTTGAGAAGCAGGAGTCTGGAAGCTGTTGTCAATCCAACTGCTGTATTCCTGACCAGCAAGCCCGCTCGATTCAGGGTTAATTAACTGATTACTTAGAGCGGAAGTGTTGTGGAAGAGCCCGATCATTACCATTTCTATTCATTCTAATATGATGTATTTCAACTCCCCCTCCCTCACGCCTTCCAGAGAGTGATCTGGTGAAGGAGGATGACAAGTCTTTGTGAAACCATCTCGAGTTCTGCCAGATACTCGTAGTTGAAGTTGTCTAGCGGTGCGAGATTAGACACCGTGTGAAAGGCAATACTGCACAGATTCTTTATTCCAGACCATTTTGTAAGTTCGCATGATACAAAACCTCACGGTTACTGGGCAGCTCTCCCACTTTTCACGTCAACCTTTGCTACCTCGCCCGCTGCAACGTGCAGGAAAGAAACATTGATTTGAATTGCGCCGTGGTGCCGTGCATCTTAATGACACTCTGGAGTGACTGGCAGTGTGTCTGGGTCCTGGGGTTGGACCCGGTCTAGCTGCCAGGAGGCAACATTGCAGAGAGGGGCTACAGCTGTGGTCTCTGAAGGGACCTGGCTACTCTATGTAGGCCTTCTCTCCCTGCGTCTCAGAGTGCTTGAAGATGCTAATTGGTTCATATTTTCCTCTGTTCGTTAAGGTATTCTGTCCTTAAAAATTCAGCTTTTTAAAATAGTAACGTGTATTGTCTATGTGAAAGATTAATCAAAAGGAGTTGCTTGAGGTGGGAAGGCTTTTCCGGAGAGGTTCCACATGTTGTCAGGTAGTCCCTCTGAATGGCAGCTTCCGGTTCGGTCCCTTAGCTTTCGGAAGTGACATTTAGTCTGATATGTGCCAGCCGTGCAATCTACCTAGCCCTGCAAAGTGCAAATATTAACCTAAATGCATATTAAGATACTGTGTGTTAGCTCCTGAACTGAAATAGAGAGCGGGTGTTCCAGCGGAGGCAAGCAAATCGTGTTGATTTACAGTGGCTTGCGGATTTGGCCCATTACTGCTTCTTTATACACTTTTAAAAAGAAATGCCAACTCGATAGTTTAGGCTTTAACTGGAACATGGCAAGTAATTGTATGTTTTGGCGGACCCCTAGTAATGTTGCAGAATCTTTCTCAGAAGTTGTTCCATGGGATAGCCGATTCCTCAGGTAAGAGCTACTTGTTTGTTCAATCCTCCATCTTAGGCCTGCTCCTCAGGTGCATCCTCCTTCTCGCAGCGATTTCCTAGGAACAGATTTCGAAGAACAGCTCTGATCACAGAATCACAGATTGGTTAGGGTTGGAAAGGAGCTCTGGAGATCATCCAGTCCAACCCCCCTGCCAGAGCAGGGTCACCTACAGCAGGTTGCACATGATGACCTCCAGGCGGGTTTTGAATGTCTCTGGGGTGGGAGAATCTACCGCCTCCCCGGGCAGCCTGTTCCAGCGCTCTGCCACCCTCAAAGTAAAGAAGTTCCTCCTCATGCTTTGATAGAAGTTCCTAGGTTCCAGTTTGTACCCGTTACCTCTTGTCCTGGATCATCTTTGATGATCCAGGACAAGAGGTAACGGGCACCAATTGGAACGTAGGAACTTGAACTTGAACTGGAATGTAGGAACTTGAACTTGAACATAGGATTATCCTTGATGATTCAGGATAGCTGTGTGTCTGACCAGTCTGTCTTTCGAAGGAGTTCCTGGGCCAGCTCCAGCCATGCTGTGCTGAGCAGAGCCCCTGGCAGCAGCCCCACAGCTCACTCCCAGTGTGCCTGAATGGAAAAGGTACCAAAGATGCTCCAACACTTTCTGAAAAACTCTATAGTGTTACCCAACAAGCGCAAAGCGACAGCAAAGCCCGTGAAATGACACCGGTGCTTCCAGAAAATGTCAAGCTTCCTGCCCAAGGGTGGCATGCCATGCGGTGGGGTCAGGGCCACGCGCTGAGCACCCGGTGCGCTGGGGTTGCCCCAGCGGTTCCTGAGCAGCTCCTGCAGTGCTGCCGCCGGTACCGTTCTGGCGGCTGTAGTTGTTTAAAAAGCCGTTGTTGTTTCCGGCGTAATCTGACGGCAGTTTTCTCGGGCATTTGGGCCTCTTCTAATAAGTGTGCTGTGAGTACATCTGCAAGCATTCACCTGTCGAGGTCAAATGACTGGTGGTGCTCATCTGCCCCCGTGCTACTGCTGCTGCCTCCCGTGAATGCTCATGTGCCTGCGTGCCCCTGTACAGGCACAGATGCACGCGCGCAACACCTGATCCCGCATCCTAATTATTTTTCGCCCGGTTCTCGGAGTTGTTCTGCTTCCGGCTGATGAATGGGAAAGTGTAGTAGTGCTGTTTCATTTCACCA
This sequence comes from Vanellus vanellus, assembly GCF_965231255.1. Lineage (NCBI taxonomy): Eukaryota > Metazoa > Chordata > Aves > Charadriiformes > Charadriidae > Vanellus > Vanellus vanellus. Next base: position 728,453 of record NW_028126680.1, read on the forward strand.
GCCTCTCAAGTGTGGAAATTATGGTAAATTTGAGAACAAGCCAGATTAGATTGATAGTTACACCTCCTCCTTTAATTAGCCAACCACAGGATCTGTGGAGGCAAAGGCCGGGGGGCGTGTCGGTGGGGGGGCATTTGATTTTACCATGGCGAGATTGCTGGAGGTTCTTTCTTGTCTGTTCTTTCTTGTCTTGTAAATTGGTATGAGGTTCTGCCAGTCTTCCTCACGTAGCACAATCGCTCTTGATTTCTGGAGGTTCCTCACAGGGTGAGCTAATGTTTAACATCAATAAGGGTTACCGAATCTTGTCCTTGAGAAGCAGGAGTCTGGAAGCTGTTGTCAATCCAACTGCTGTATTCCTGACCAGCAAGCCCGCTCGATTCAGGGTTAATTAACTGATTACTTAGAGCGGAAGTGTTGTGGAAGAGCCCGATCATTACCATTTCTATTCATTCTAATATGATGTATTTCAACTCCCCCTCCCTCACGCCTTCCAGAGAGTGATCTGGTGAAGGAGGATGACAAGTCTTTGTGAAACCATCTCGAGTTCTGCCAGATACTCGTAGTTGAAGTTGTCTAGCGGTGCGAGATTAGACACCGTGTGAAAGGCAATACTGCACAGATTCTTTATTCCAGACCATTTTGTAAGTTCGCATGATACAAAACCTCACGGTTACTGGGCAGCTCTCCCACTTTTCACGTCAACCTTTGCTACCTCGCCCGCTGCAACGTGCAGGAAAGAAACATTGATTTGAATTGCGCCGTGGTGCCGTGCATCTTAATGACACTCTGGAGTGACTGGCAGTGTGTCTGGGTCCTGGGGTTGGACCCGGTCTAGCTGCCAGGAGGCAACATTGCAGAGAGGGGCTACAGCTGTGGTCTCTGAAGGGACCTGGCTACTCTATGTAGGCCTTCTCTCCCTGCGTCTCAGAGTGCTTGAAGATGCTAATTGGTTCATATTTTCCTCTGTTCGTTAAGGTATTCTGTCCTTAAAAATTCAGCTTTTTAAAATAGTAACGTGTATTGTCTATGTGAAAGATTAATCAAAAGGAGTTGCTTGAGGTGGGAAGGCTTTTCCGGAGAGGTTCCACATGTTGTCAGGTAGTCCCTCTGAATGGCAGCTTCCGGTTCGGTCCCTTAGCTTTCGGAAGTGACATTTAGTCTGATATGTGCCAGCCGTGCAATCTACCTAGCCCTGCAAAGTGCAAATATTAACCTAAATGCATATTAAGATACTGTGTGTTAGCTCCTGAACTGAAATAGAGAGCGGGTGTTCCAGCGGAGGCAAGCAAATCGTGTTGATTTACAGTGGCTTGCGGATTTGGCCCATTACTGCTTCTTTATACACTTTTAAAAAGAAATGCCAACTCGATAGTTTAGGCTTTAACTGGAACATGGCAAGTAATTCTATGTTTTGGCGGACCCCTAGTAATGTTGCAGAATCTTTCTCAGAAGTTGTTCCATGGGATAGCCGATTTCTCAGCTAAGAGCTACTTGTTTGTTCAATCCTCCATCTTAGGCCTGCTCCTCAGGTGCATCCTCCTTCTCGCAGCGATTTCCTAGGAACAGATTTCGAAGAACAGCTCTGATCACAGAATCACAGATTGGTTAGGGTTGGAAAGGAGCTCTGGAGATCATCCAGTCCAACCCCCCTGCCAGAGCAGGGTCACCTACAGCAGGTTGCACATGATGACCTCCAGGCGGGTTTTGAATGTCTCTGGGGTGGGAGAATCTACCGCCTCCCCGGGCAGCCTGTTCCAGCGCTCTGCCACCCTCAAAGTAAAGAAGTTCCTCCTCATGCTTTGATAGAAGTTCCTAGGTTCCAGTTTGTACCCGTTACCTCTTGTCCTGGATCATCTTTGATGATCCAGGACAAGAGGTAACGGGCACCAATTGGAACGTAGGAACTTGAACTTGAACTGGAACGTAGGAACTTGAACTTGAACATAGGATTATCCTTGATGATTCAGGATAGCTGTGTGTCTGACCAGTCTGTCTTTCGAAGGAGGTCCTGGGCCAGCTCCAGCCATGCTGTGCTGAGCAGAGCCCCTGGCAGCAGCCCCACAGCTCACTCCCAGTGTGCCTGAATGGAAAAGGTACCAAAGTTGCTCCAACACTTTCTGAAAAACTCTATAGTGTTACCCCACAAGCGCAAAGCGACGGCAAAGCCCGTGAAATGACACCGGTGCTTCCAGAAAATGTCAAGCTTCCTGCCCAAGGGTGGCATGCCATGCGGTGGGGTCAGGGCCACGCGCTGAGCACCCGGTGCGCTGGGGTTGCCCCAGCGGTTCCTGAGCAGCTCCTGCAGTGCTGCCGCCGGTACCGTTCTGGCGGCTGTAGTTGTTTAAAAAGCCGTTGTTGTTTCCGGCGTAATCTGACGGCAGTTTTCTCGGGCATTTGGGCCTCTTCTAATAAGTGTGCTGTGAGTACATCTGCAAGCATTCACCTGTCGAGGTCAAATGACTGGTGGTGCTCATCTGCCCCCGTGCTACTGCTGCTGCCTCCCGTGAATGCTCATGTGCCTGCGTGCCCCTGTACAGGCACAGATGCACGCGCGCAACACCTGATCCCGCATCCTAATTATTTTTCGCCCGGTTCTCGGAGTTGTTCTGCTTCCGGCTGATGAATGGGAAAGTGTAGTAGTGCTGTTTCATTTCACCAGCCTCTCAAGTGTGGAAATTATGGTAAATTTGAGAACAAGCCAGATTAGATTGATAGTTACACCTCCTCCTTTAATTAGCCAACCACAGGATCTGTGGAGGCAAAGGCCGGGGGGCGTGTCGGTGGGGGGGCATACGATTTTACCATGGCGAGATTGCTGGAGGTTCTTTCTTGTCTGTTCTTTCTTGTCTTGTAAATTGGTATGAGGTTCTGCCAGTCTTCCTCACGTAGCACAATCGCTCTTGATTTCTGGAGGTTGCTCACAGGGTAAGCTAATGTTTAACATCAATAAGGGTTACCGAATCTTGTCCTTGAGAAGCAGGAGTCTGGAAGCTGTTGTCAATCCAACTGCTGTATTCCTGACCAGCAAGCCCGCTCGATTCAGGGTTAATTAACTGATTACTTAGAGCGGAAGTGTTGTGGAAGAGCCCGATCATTACCATTTCTATTCATTCTAATATGATGTATTTCAACTCCCCCTCCCTCACGCCTTCCAGAGAGTGATCTGGTGAAGGAGGATGACAAGTCTTTGTGAAACCATCTCGAGTTCTCCCAGATACTCGTAGTTGAAGTTGTCTAGCGGTGCGAGATTAGACACCGTGTGAAAGGCAATACTGCACAGATTCTTTATTCCAGACCATTTTGTAAGTTCGCATGATACAAAACCTCACGGTTACTGGGCAGCTCTCCCACTTTTCACGTCAACCTTTGCTACCTCGCCCGCTGCAACGTGCAGGAAAGAAACATTGATTTGAATTGCGCCGTGGTGCCGTGCATCTTAATGACACTCTGGAGTGACTGGCAGTGTGTCTGGGTCCTGGGGTTGGACCCGGTCTAGCTGCCAGGAGGCAACATTGCAGAGAGGGGCTACAGCTGTGGTCTCTGAAGGGACCTGGCTACTCTATGTAGGCCTTCTCTCCCTGCGTCTCAGAGTGCTTGAAGATGCTAATTGGTTCACATTTTCCTCTGTTCGTTAAGGTATTCTGTCCTTAAAAATTCAGCTTTTTAAAATAGTAACGTGTATTGTCTATGTGAAAGATTAATCAAAAGGAGTTGCTTGAGGTGGGAAGGCTTTTCCGGAGAGGTTCCACATGTTGTCAGGTAGTCCCTCTGAATGGCAGCTTCCGGTTCGGTCCCTTAGCTTTCGGAAGTGACATTTAGTCTGATATGTGCCAGCCGTGCAATCTACCTAGCCCTGCAAAGTGCAAATATTAACCTAAATGCATATTAAGATACTGTGTGTTAGCTCCTGAACTGAAATAGAGAGCGGGTGTTCCAGCGGAGGCAAGCAAATCGTGTTGATTTACAGTGGCTTGCGGATTTGGCCCATTACTGCTTCTTTATACACTTTTAAAAAGAAATGGCAACTCGATAGTTTAGGCTTTAACTGGAACATGGCAAGTAATTGTATGTTTTGGCGGACCCCTAGTAATGTTGCAGAATCTTTCTCAGAAGTTGTTCCATGGGATAGCCGATTCCTCAGGTAAGAGCTACTTGTTTGTTCAATCCTCCATCTTAGGCCTGCTCCTCAGGTGCATCCTCCTTCTCGCAGCGATTTCCTAGGAACAGATTTCAAAGAACAGCTCTGATCACAGAATCACAGATTGGTTAGGGTTGGAAAGGAGCTCTGGAGATCATCCAGTCAACCCCCCTGCCAGAGCAGGGTCACCTACAGCAGGTTGCACATGATGACCTCCAGGCGGGTTTTGAATGTCTCTGGGGTGGGAGAATCTACCGCCTCCCCGGGCAGCCTGTTCCAGCGCTCTGCCACCCTCAAAGTAAAGAAGTTCCTCCTCATGCTTTGATAGAAGTTCCTAGGTTCCAGTTTGTACCCGTTACCTCTTGTCCTGGATCATCTTTGATGATCCAGGACAAGAGGTAACGGGCACCAATTGGAACGTAGGAACTTGAACTTGAACTGGAACGTAGGAACTTGAACTTGAACATAGGATTATCCTTGATGATTCAGGATAGCTGTGTGTCTGACCAGTCTGTCTTTCGAAGGAGGTCCTGGGCCAGCTCCAGCCATGCTGTGCTGAGCAGAGCCCCTGGCAGCAGCCCCACAGCTCACTCCCAGTGTGCCTGAATGGAAAAGGTACCAAAGTTGCTCCAACACTTTCTGAAAAACTCTATAGTGTTACCCCACAAGCGCAAAGCGACAGCAAAGCCCGTGAAATGACACCGGTGCTTCCAGAAAATGTCAAGCTTCCTGCCCAAGGGTGACATGCCATGCGGTGGGGTCAGGGCCACGCGCTGAGCACCCGGTGCGCTGGGGTTGCCCCAGCGGTTCCTGAGCAGCTCCTGCAGTGCTGCCGCCGGTACCGTTCTGGCGGCTGTAGTTGTTTAAAAAGCCGTTGTTGTTTCCGGCGTAATCTGACGGCAGTTTTCTCGGGCATTTGGGCCTCTTCTAATAAGTGTGCTGTGAGTACATCTGCAAGCATTCACCTGTCGAGGTCAAATGACTGGTGGTGCTCATCTCCCCCCGTGCTACTGCTGCTGCCTCCCGTGAATGCTCATGTGCCTGCGTGCCCCTGTACAGGCACAGATGCACGCGCGCAACACCTGATCCCGCATCCTAATTATTTTTCGCCCGGTTCTCGGAGTTGTTCTGCTTCCGGCTGATGAATGGGAAAGTGTAGTAGTGCTGTTTCATTTCACCAGCCTCTCAAGTGTGGAAATTATGGTAAATTTGAGAACAAGCGAGATTAGATTGATAGTTACACCTCCTCCTTTAATTAGCCAACCACAGGATTTGTGGAGGCAAAGGCCGGGGGGGTGTGTCGGTGTATATAACGTGTATTGTCTATGTGAAAGATTAATCAAAAGGAGTTGCTTGAGGTGGGAAGGCTTTTCCGGAGAGGTTCCACATGTAGTCAGGTAGTCCATCTGAATGGCAGCTTCCGGTTCGGTCCCTTAGCTTTCGGACGTGACATTTAGTCTGATATGTGCCAGCCGTGCAATCTACCTAGCCCTGCAAAGTGCAAATATTAACCTAAATGCATAATAAGATACTGTGTGTTAGCTCCTGAACTGAAATAGAGAGCGGGTGTTCCAGCGGAGGCAAGCAAATCGTGTTGATTTACAGTGGCTTGAGGATTTGGCCCATTACCGCTTCTTTATACACTTTTAAAAAGAAATGCCAACTCGATAGTTTAGGCTTTAACTGGAACATGACAAGTAATTGTATGTTTTGGCGGACCCCTAGTAATGTTGCAGAATCTTTCTCAGAAGTTGTTCCATGGGATAGCCGATTCCTCAGGTAAGAGCTACTTGTTTGTTCAATCCTCCATCTTAGGCCTGCTCCTCAGGTGCGTCCTCCTTCTCGCAGCGATTTCCTAGGAACAGATTTCGAAGAACAGCTCTGATCACAGAATCACAGATTGGTTAGGGTTGGAAAGGAGCTCTGGAGATCATGTAGTGCAACCCCCCCGCCAGAGCAGGGTCACCTACAGCAGGTTGCACAGGATGACCTCCAGGCGGGTTTTGAATGTCTCTGGGGTGGGAGACTCTACCGCCTCCCTGGGCAGCCTGTTCCAGCGCTCTGCCACCCTCAAAGTAAAGAAGTTCCTCCTCATGCTTTGATAGAAGTTCCTAGGTTCCAGTTTGTACCCGTTACCTCTTGTCCTGGATCATCTTTGATGATCCAGGACAAGAGGTAACGGGCACCAATTGGAACGTAGGAACTTGAACTTGAACTGGAACGTAGGAGCTTGAACATAGGATTATCCTTGATGATTCAGGATAGCTGTGTGTCTGACCAGTCTGTCTTTCGAAGGAGGTCCTGGACCAGCTCCAGCCATGCTGTGCTGAGCAGAGCCCCTGGCAGCAGCCCCACAGCTCACTCCCAGTGTGCCTGAATGGAAAAGGTACCAAAGTTGCTCCAACACTTTCTGAAAAACTCTATAGTGTTACCCCACAAGCGCAAAGCGACGGCAAAGCCCGTGAAATGACACCGGTGCTTCCAGAAAATGTCAAGCTTCCTGCCCAAGGGTGACATGCCATGCGGTGGGGTCAGGGCCACGCGCTGAGCACCCGGTGCGCTGGGGTTGCCCCAGCGGTTCCTCAGCAGCTCCTGCAGTGCTTCTGCTGGTACCGTTCTGGCAGCTGTATTTGTTTAAAAAGCCGTTGTTGTTTCCGGCGTAATCTGACGGCAGTTTTCTCGGGCATTTGGGCCTCTTCTAATAAGTGTGCTGTGAGTACATCTGCAAGCATTCACCTGTCGAGGTCAAATGACTGGTGGTGCTCATCTGCCCCCAGCTACTGCTGCTGCCTCCCGTGAATGCTCATGTGCCTGCGTGCCCCTGTACAGGCACAGATGCACGCGCGCAACACCTGATCCCACATCCTAATTATTTTTCGCCCGGTTCTCGGAGTTGTTCTGCTTCCGGCTGATGAATGGGAAAGTGTAGTAGTGCTGTTTCATTTCACCAGCCTCTCAAGTGTGGAAATTATGGTAAATTTGAGAACAAGCCAGATTAGATTGATAGTTACACCTCCTCCTTTAATTAGCCAACCACAGGATCTGTGGAGGCAAAGGCCGGGGGGGTGTGTCGGTGTATATAACGTGTATTGTCTATGTGAAAGATTAATCAAAAGGAGTTGCTTGAGGTGGGAAGGCTTTTCCGGAGAGGTTCCACATGTTGTCAGGTAGTCCTTCTGAATGGCAGCTTCCGGTTCGGTCCCTTAGCTTTCGGACGTGACATTTAGTCTGATATGTGCCAGCCGTGCAATCTACCTAGCCCTGCAAAGTGCAAATATTAACCTAAATGCATATTAAGATACTGTGTGTTAGCTCCTGAACTGAAATAGAGAGCGGGTGTTCCAGCGGAGGCAAGCAAATCGTGTTGATTTACAGTGGCTTGAGGATTTGGCCCATTACCGCTTCTTTATACACTTTTAAAAAGAAATGCCAACTCGATAGTTTAGGCTTTAACTGGAACATGACAAGTAATTGTATGTTTTGGCGGACCCCTAGTAATGTTGCAGAATCTTTCTCAGAAGTTGTTCCATGGGATAGCCGATTCCTCAGGTAAGAGCTACTTGTTTGTTCAATCCTCCATCTTAGGCCTGCTCCTCAGGTGCGTCCTTCTTCTCGCAGCGATTTCCTAGGAACAGATTTCGAAGAACAGCTCTGATCACAGAATCACAGATTGGTTAGGGTTGGAAAGGAGCTCTGGAGATCATCCAGTCCAACCCCCCTGCCAGAGCAGGGTCACCTACAGCAGGTTGCACAGGATGACCTCCAGGCGGGTTTTGAATGTCTCTGGGGTGGGAGACTCTACCGCCTCCCTGGGCAGCCTGTTCCAGCGCTCTGCCACCCTCAAAGTAAAGAAGTTCCTCCTCATGCTTTGATAGAAGTTCCTAGGTTCCAGTTTGTACCCGTTACACCGTTACGTAACGGGCACCAATTGGAACGTAGGAACTTGAACTTGAACTGGAACGTAGGAGCTTGAACATAGGATTATCCTTGATGATTCAGGATAGCTGTGTGTCTGACCAGTCTGTCTTTCGAAGGAGGTCCTGGGCCAGCTCCAGCTATGCTGTGCTGAGCAGAGCCCCTGGCAGCAGCCCCACAGCTCACTCCCAGTGTGCCTGAATGGAAAAGGTACCAAAGATGCTCCAACACTTTCTGAAAAACTCTATAGTGTTACCCCACAAGCGCAAAGCGACGGCAAAGCCCGTGAAATGACACCGGTGCTTCCAGAAAATGTCAAGCTTCCTGCCCAAGGGTGACATGCCATGCGGTGGGGTCAGGGCCACGCGCTGAGCACCCGGTGCGCTGGGGTTGCCCCAGCGGTTCCTGAGCAGCTCCTGCAGTGCTGCCGCCGGTACCGTTCTGGCGGCTGTAGTTGTTTAAAAAGCCGTTGTTGTTTCCGGCGTAATCTGACGGCAGTTTTCTCGGGCATTTGGGCCTCTTCTAATAAGTGTGCTGTGAGTACATCTGCAAGCATTCACCTGTCGAGGTCAAATGACTGGTGGTGCTCATCTCCCCCCGTGCTACTGCTGCTGCCTCCCGTGAATGCTCATGTGCCTGCGTGCCCCTGTACAGGCACAGATGCACGCGCGCAACACCTGATCCCGCATCCTAATTATTTTTCGCCCGGTTCTCTGAGTTGTTCTGCTTCCGGCTGATGAATGGGAAAGTGTAGTAGTGCTGTTTCATTTCACCAGCCTCTCAAGTGTGGAAATTATGGTAAATTTGAGAACAAGCGAGATTAGATTGATAGTTACACCTCCTCCTTTAATTAGCCAACCACAGGATCTGTGGAGGCAAAGGCCGGGGGGGTGTGTCGGTGTATATAACGTGTATTGTCTATGTGAAAGATTAATCAAAAGGAGTTGCTTGAGGTGGGAAGGCTTTTCCGGAGAGGTTCCACATGTTGTCAGGTAGTCCCTCTGAATGGCAGCTTCCGGTTCGGTCCCTTAGCTTTCGGAAGTGACATTTAGTCTGATATGTGCCAGCCGTGCAATCTACCTAGCCCTGCAAAGTGCAAATATTAACCTAAATGCATATTAAGATACTGTGTGTTAGCTCCTGAACTGAAATAGAGAGCGGGTGTTCCAGCGGAGGCAAGCAAATCGTGTTGATTTAGAGTGGCTTGAGGATTTGGCCCATTACCGCTTCTTTATACACTTTTAAAAAGAAATGCCAACTCGATAGTTTAGGCTTTAACTGGAACATGGCAAGTAATTGTATGTTTTGGCGGACCCCTAGTAATGTTGCAGAATCTTTCTCAGAAGTTGTTCCATGGGATAGCCGATTCCTCAGGTAAGAGCTACTTGTTTGTTCAATCCTCCATCTTAGGCCTGCTCCTCAGGTGCATCCTCCTTCTCGCAGCGATTTCCTAGGAACAGAATTCAAAGAGCAGCTCTGGTCACAGAATCACAGATTGGTTAAGGTTGGAAAGGAGCTCTGGAGATCATCCAGTCCAACCCCCCTGCCAGAGCAGGGTCACCTACAGCAGGTTGCACAGGATGACCTCCAGGCGGGTTTTGAATGTTTCTGGGGTGGGAGACTCTACCGCCTCCCTGGGCAGCCTGTTCCAGCGCTCTGCCACCCTCAAAGTAAAGAAGTTCCTCCTCATGCTTTGATAGAAGTTCCTAGGTTCCAGTTTGTACCCGTTACCTCTTGTCCTGGATCATCTTTGATGATCCAGGACAAGAGGTAACGGGCACCAATTGGAACGTAGGAACTTGAACTTGAACTGGAACGTAGGAACTTGAACATAGGATTATCCTTGATGATTCAGGATAGCTGTGTGTCTGACCAGTCTGTCTTTCGAAGGAGGTCCTGGGCCAGCTCCAGCCATGCTGTGCTGAGCAGAGCCCCTGGCAGCAGCCCCACAGGTCACTCCCAGTGTGCTTAAATGGAAAAGGTACCAAAGTTGCTCCAACACTTTCTGAAAAACTCTATAGTGTTACCCCACAAGCGCAAAGCGACGGCAAAGCCCGTGAAATGACACCGGTGCTTCCAGAAAATGTCAAGCTTCCTGCCCAAGGGTGACATGCCATGCGGTGGGGTCAGGGCCACGCGCTGAGCACCCGGTGCGCTGGGGTTGCCCCAGCGGTTCCTGAGCAGCTCCTGCAGTGCTGCCGCCGGTACCGTTCTGGCGGCTGTAGTTGTTTAAAAAGCCGTTGTTGTTTCCGGCGTAATCTGACGGCAGTTTTCTCGGGCATTTGGGCCTCTTCTAATAAGTGTGCTGTGAGTACATCTGCAAGCATTCACCTGTCGAGGTCAAATGACTGGTGGTGCTCATCTGCCCCCGTGCTACTGCTGCTGCCTCCCGTGAATGCTCATGTGCCTGCGTGCCCCTGTACAGGCACAGATGCACGCGCGCAACACCTGATCCCGCATCCTAATTATTTTTCGCCCGGTTCTCTGAGTTGTTCTGCTTCCGGCTGATGAATGGGAAAGTGTAGTAGTGCTGTTTCATTTCACCAGCCTCTCAAGTGTGGAAATTATGGTAAATTTGAGAACAAGCCAGATTAGATTGATAGTTACACCTCCTCCTTTAATTAGCCAACCACAGGATCTGTGGAGGCAAAGGCCGGGGGGGTGTGTCGGTGTATATAACGTGTATTGTCTATGTGAAAGATTAATCAAAAGGAGTTGCTTGAGGTGGGAAGGCTTTTCCGGAGAGGTTCCACATGTTGTCAGGTAGTCCCTCTGAATGGCAGCTTCCGGTTCGGTCCCTTAGCTTTCGGAAGTGACATTTAGTCTGATATGTGCCAGCCGTGCAATCTACCTAGCCCTGCAAAGTGCAAATATTAACCTAAATGCATATTAAGATACTGTGTGTTAGCTCCTGAACTGAAATAGAGAGCGGGTGTTCCAGCGGAGGCAAGCAAATCGTGTTGATTTACAGTGGCTTGAGGATTTGGCCCATTACCGCTTCTTTATACACTTCTAAAAAGAAATGCCAACTCGATAGTTTAGGCTTTAACTGGAACATGGCAAGTAATTGTATGTTTTGGCGGACCCCTAGTAATGTTGCAGAATCTTTCTCAGAAGTTGTTCCATGGGATAGCCGATTCCTCAGGTAAGAGCTACTTGTTTGTTCAATCCTCCATCTTAGGCCTGCTCCTCAGGTGCATCCTCCTTCTCGCAGCGATTTCCTAGGAACAGATTTCGAAGAACAGCTCTGATCACAGAATCACAGATTGGTTAGGGTTGGAAAGGAGCTCTGGAGATCATCCAGCCCAACCCCCTGCCAGAGCAGGGTCACCTACAGCAGGTTGCACAGGATGACCTCCAGGCGGGTTTTGAATGTCTCTGGGGTCGGAGACTCTACCGCCTCCCTGGGCAGCCTGTTCCAGCGCTCTGCCACCCTCAAAGTAAAGAAGTTCCTCCTCATGCTTTGATAGAAGTTCCTAGGTTCCAGTTTGTACCCGTTACCTCTTGTCCTGGATCATCTTTGATGATCCAGGACAAGAGGTAACGGGCACCAATTGGAACGTAGGAACTTGAACTTGAACTGGAACGTAGGAACTTGAACATAGGATTATCCTTGATGATTCAGGATAGCTGTGTGTCTGACCAGTCTGTCTTTCGAAGGAGGTCCTGGACCAGCTCCAGCCATGCTGTGCTTAGCAGAGCCCCTGGCAGCAGCCCCACACCTCACTCCCAGTGTGCCTGAATGGAAAAGGTACCAAAGTTGCTCCAACACTTTCTGAAAAACTCTATAGTGTTACCCCACAAGCGCAAAGCGACGGCAAAGCCCGTGAAATGACACCGGTGCTTCCAGAAAATGTCAAGCTTCCTGCCCAAGGGTGACATGCCATGCGGTGGGGTCAGGGCCACGCGCTGAGCACCCGGTGCGCTGGGGTTGCCCCAGCGGTTCCTGAGCAGCTCCTGCAGTGCTGCCGCCGGTACCGTTCTGGCGGCTGTAGTTGTTTAAAAAGCCGTTGTTGTTTCCGGCGTAATCTGACGGCAGTTTTCTCGGGCATTTGGGCCTCTTCGAATAAGTGTGCTGTGAGTACATCTGCAAGCATTCACCTGTCGAGGTCAAATGACTGGTGGTGCTCATCTGCCCCCGTGCTACTGCTGCTGCCTCCCGTGAATGCTCATGTGCCTGCGTGCCCCTGTACAGGCACAGATGCACGCGCGCAACACCTGATCCCGCATCCTAATTATTTTTCGCCCGGTTCTCAGAGTTGTTCTGCTTCCGGCTGATGAATGGGAAAGTGTAGTAGTGCTGTTTCATTTCACCAGCCTCTCAAGTGTGGAAATTATGGTAAATTTGAGAACAAGCCAGATTAGATTGATAGTTACACCTCCTCCTTTAATTAGCCAACCACAGGATCTGTGGAGGCAAAGGCCGGGGGGGTGTGTCGGTGTATATAACGTGTATTGTCTATGTGAAAGATTAATCAAAAGGAGTTGCTTGAGGTGGGAAGGCTTTTCCGGAGAGGTTCCACATGTTGTCAGGTAGTCCCTCTGAATGGCAGCTTCCGGTTCGGTCCCTTAGCTTTCGGAAGTGACATTTAGTCTGATATGTGCCAGCCGTGCAATCTACCTAGCCCTGCAAAGTGCAAATATTAACCTAAATGCATATTAAGATACTGTGTGTTAGCTCCTGAACTGAAATAGAGAGCGGGTGTTCCAGCGGAGGCAAGCAAATCGTGTTGATTTAGTGGCTTGCGGATTTGGCCCATTACCGCTTCTTTATACACTTTTAAAAAGAAATGCCAACTCGATAGTTTAGGCTTTAACTGGAACATGGCAAGTAATTGTATGTTTTGGCGGACCCCTAGTAATGTTGCAGAATCTTTCTCAGAAGTTGTTCCATGGGATAGCCGATTCCTCAGGTAAGAGCTACTTGTTTGTTCAATCCTCCATCTTAGGCCTGCTCCTCAGGTGCATCCTCCTTCTCGCAGCGATTTCCTAGGAACAGATTTCGAAGAACAGCTCTGATCACAGAATCACAGATTGGTTAGGGTTGGAAAGGAGCTCTGGAGATCATCCAGCCCAACCCCCCTGCCAGAGCAGGGTCACCTACAGCAGGTTGCACAGGATGACCTCCAGGCGGGTTTTGAATGTTTCTGGGGTCGGAGACTCTACCGCCTCCCTGGGCAGCCTGTTCCAGCGCTCTGCCACCCTCAAAGTAAAGAAGTTCCTCCTCATGCTTTGATAGAAGTTCCTACGTTCCAGTTTGTACCCGTTACCTCTTGTCCTGGATCATCTTTGATGATCCAGGACAAGAGGTAACGGGCACCAATTGGAACGTAGGAACTTGAACTTGAACTGGAACGTAGGAACTTGAACATAGGATTATCCTTGATGATTCAGGATAGCTGTGTGTCTGACCAGTCTGTCTTTCGAAGGAGGTCCTGGACCAGCTCCAGCCATGCTGTGCTGAGCAGAGCCCCTGGCAGCAGCCCCACACCTCACTCCCAGTGTGCCTGAATGGAAAAGGTACCAAAGTTGCTCCAACACTTTCTGAAAAACTCTATAGTGTTACCCCACAAGCGCAAAGCGACGGCAAAGCCCGTGAAATGACACCGGTGCTTCCAGAAAATGTCAAGCTTCCTGCCCAAGGGTGACATGCCATGCGGTGGGGTCAGGGCCACGCGCTGAGCACCCGGTGCGCTGGGGTTGCCCCAGCGGTTCCTGAGCAGCTCCTGCAGTGCTGCCGCCGGTACCGTTCTGGCAGCTGTAGTTGTTTAAAAAGCCGTTCTTGTTTCCGGCGTAATCTGACGGCAGTTTTCTCGGGCATTTGGGCCTCTTCGAATAAGTGTGCTGTGAGTACATCTGCAAGCATTCACCTGTCGAGGTCAAATGACTGGTGGTGCTCATCTGCCCCCGTGCTACTGCTGCTGCCTCCCGTGAATGCTCATGTGCCTGCGTGCCCCTGTACAGGCACAGATGCACGCGCGCAACACCTGATCCCGCATCCTAATTATTTTTCGCCCGGTTCTCGGAGTTGTTCTGCTTCCGGCTGATGAATGGGAAAGTGTAGTAGTGCTGTTTCATTTCACCAGCCTCTCAAGTGTGGAAATTATGGTAAATTTGAGAACAAGCCAGATTAGATTGATAGTTACACCTCCTCCTTTAATTAGCCAACCACAGGATCTGTGGAGGCAAAGGCCGGGGGGGTGTGTCGGTGTATATAAGGTGTATTGTCTATGTGAAAGATTAATCAAAAGGAGTTGCTTGAGGTGGGAAGGCTTTTCCGGAGAGGTTCCACATGTTGTCAGGTAGTCCCTCTGAATGGCAGCTTCCGGTTCGGTCCCTTAGCTTTCGGAAGTGACATTTAGTCTGATATGTGCCAGCCGTGCAATCTACCTAGCCCTGCAAAGTGCAAATATTAACCTAAATGCATATTAAGATACTGTGTGTTAGCTCCTGAACTGAAATAGAGAGCGGGTGTTCCAGCGGAGGCAAGCAAATCGTGTTGATTTAGAGTGGCTTGAGGATTTGGCCCATTACCGCTTCTTTATACACTTTTAAAAAGAAATGCCAACTCGATAGTTTAGGCTTTAACTGGAACATGGCAAGTAATTGTATGTTTTGGCGGACCCCTAGTAATGTTGCAGAATCTTTCTCAGAAGTTGTTCCATGGGATAGCCGTTTCCTCAGGTAAGAGCTACTTGTTTGTTCAATCCTCCATCTTAGGCCTGCTCCTCAGGTGCATCCTCCTTCTCGCAGCGATTTCCTAGGAACAGATTTCGAAGAACAGCTCTGATCACAGAATCACAGATTGGTTAGGGTTGGAAAGGAGCTCTGGAGATCATCCAGCCCAACCCCCCTGCCAGAGCAGGGTCACCTACAGCAGGTTGCACAGGATGACCTCCAGGCGGGTTTTGAATGTTTCTGGGGTCGGAGACTCTACCGCCTCCCTGGGCAGCCTGTTCCAGCGCTCTGCCACCTTCAAAGTAAAGAAGTTCCTCCTCATGCTTTGATAGAAGTTCCTAGGTTCCAGTTTGTACCCGTTACCTCTTGTCCTGGATCATCTTTGATGATCCAGGCCAAGAGGTAACGGGCACCAATTGGAACGTAGGAACTTGAACTTGAACTGGAACGTAGGAACTTGAACATAGGATTATCCTTGATGATTCAGGATAGCTGTGTGTCTGACCAGTCTGTCTTTCGAAGGAGGTCCTGGACCAGCTCCAGCCATGCTGTGCTGAGCAGAGCCCCTGGCAGCAGCCCCACAGCTCACTCCCAGTGTGCCTGAATGGAAAAGGTACCAAAGTTGCTCCAACACTTTCTGAAAAACTCTATAGTGTTACCCCACAAGCGCAAAGCGACGGCAAAGCCCGTGAAATGACACCGGTGCTTCCAGAAAATGTCAAGCTTCCTGCCCAAGGGTGACATGCCATGCGGTGGGGTCAGGGCCACGTGCTGAGCACCCGGTGCGCTGGGGTTGCCCCAGCGGTTCCTGAGCAGCTCCTGCAGTGCTGCCGCCGGTACCGTTCTGGCGGCTGTAGTTGTTTAAAAAGCCGTTGTTGTTTCCGGCGTAATCTGACGGCAGTTTTCTCGGGCATTTGGGCCTCTTCGAATAAGTGTGCTGTGAGTACATCTGCAAGCATTCACCTGTCGAGGTCAAATGACTGGTGGTGCTCATCTGCCCCCGTGCTACTGCTGCTGCCTCCCGTGAATGCTCATGTGCCTGCGTGCCCCTGTACAGGCACAGATGCACGCGCGCAACACCTGATCCCGCATCCTAATTATTTTTCGCCCGTTTCTCGGAGTTGTTCTGCTTCCGGCTGATGAATGGGAAAGTGTAGTAGTGCTGTTTCATTTCACCAGCCTCTCAAGTGTGGAAATTATGGTAAATTTGAGAACAAGCCAGATTAGATTGATAGTTACACCTCCTCCTTTAATTAGCCAACCACAGGATCTGTGGAGGCAAAGGCCGGGGGGGTGTGTCGGTGTATATAACGTGTATTGTCTATGTGAAAGATTAATCAAAAGGAGTTGCTTGAGGTGGGAAGGCTTTTCCGGAGAGATTCCACATGTTGTCAGGTAGTCCCTCTGAATGGCAGCTTCTGGTTCGGTCCCTTAGCTTTCGGAAGTGACATTTAGTCTGATATGTGCCAGCCGTGCAATCTACCTAGCCCTGCAAAGTGCAAATATTAACCTAAATGCATATTAAGATACTGTGTGTTAGCTCCTGAACTGAAATAGAGAGCGGGTGTTCCAGCGGAGGCAAGCAAATCGTGTTGATTTAGTGGCTTGCGGATTTGGCCCATTACCGCTTCTTTATACACTTTTAAAAAGAAATGCCAACTCGATAGTTTAGGCTTTAACTGGAACATGGCAAGTAATTGTATGTTTTGGCGGACCCCTAGTAATGTTGCAGAATCTTTCTCAGAAGTTGTTCCATGGGATAGCCGTTTCCTCAGGTAAGAGCTACTTGTTTGTTCAATCCTCCATCTTAGGCCTGCTCCTCAGGTGCATCCTCCTTCTCGCAGCGATTTCCTAGGAACAGATTTCGAAGAACAGCTCTGATCACAGAATCACAGATTGGTTAGGGTTGGAAAGGAGCTCTGGAGATCATCCAGCCCAACCCCCCTGCCAGAGCAGGGTCACCTACAGCAGGTTGCACAGGATGACCTCCAGGCGGGTTTTGAATGTTTCTGGGGTCGGAGACTCTACCGCCTCCCTGGGCAGCCTGTTCCAGCGCTCTGCCACCCTCAAAGTAAAGAAGTTCCTCCTCATGCTTTGATAGAAGTTCCTAGGTTCCAGTTTGTACCCGTTACCTCTTGTCCTGGATCATCTTTGATGATCCAGGCCAAGAGGTAACGGGCACCAATTGGAACGTAGGAACTTGAACTTGAACTGGAACGTAGGAACTTGAACATAGGATTATCCTTGATGATTCAGGATAGCTGTGTGTCTGACCAGTCTGTCTTTCGAAGGAGGTCCTGGGCCAGCTCCAGCCATGCTGTGCTGAGCAGAGCCCCTGGCAGCAGCCCCACAGCTCACTCCCAGTGTGCCTGAATGGAAAAGGTACCAAAGTTGCTCCAACACTTTCTGAAAAACTCTATAGTGTTACCCCACAAGCGCAAAGCGACGGCAAAGCCCGTGAAATGACACCGGTGCTTCCAGAAAATGTCAAGCTTCCTGCCCAAGGGTGACATGCCATGCGGTGGGGTCAGGGCCACGCGCTGAGCACCCGGTGCGCTGGGGTTGCCCCAGCGGTTCCTGAGCAGCTCCTGCAGTGCTGCCGCCGGTACCGTTCTGGCGGCTGTAGTTGTTTAAAAAGCCGTTGTTGTTTCCGGCGTAATCTGACGGCAGTTTTCTCGGGCATTTGGGCCTCTTCTAATAAGTGTGCTGTGAGTACATCTGCAAGCATTCACCTGTCGAGGTCAAATGACTGGTGGTGCTCATCTGCCCCCGTGCTACTGCTGCTGCCTCCCGTGAATGCTCATGTGCCTGCGTGCCCCTGTACAGGCACAGATGCACGCGCGCAACACCTGATCCCGCATCCTAATTATTTTTCGCCCGGTTCTCGGAGTTGTTCTGCTTCCGGCTGATGAATGGGAAAGTGTAGTAGTGCTGTTTCATTTCACCAGCCTCTCAAGTGTGGAAATTATGGTAAATTTGAGAACAAGCCAGATTAGATTGATAGTTACACCTCCTCCTTTAATTAGCCAACCACAGGATCTGTGGAGGCAAAGGCCGGGGGGGTGTGTCGGTGTATATAACGTGTATTGTCTATGTGAAAGATGAATCAAAAGGAGTTGCTTGAGGTGGGAAGGCTTTTCCGGAGAGGTTCCACATGTTGTCAGGTAGTCCCTCTGAATGGCAGCTTCCGGTTCGGTCCCTTAGCTTTCGGAAGTGACATTTAGTCTGATATGTGCCAGCCGTGCAATCTACCTAGCCCTGCAAAGTGCAAATATTAACCTAAATGCATATTAAGATACTGTGTGTTAGCTCCTGAACTGAAATAGAGAGCGGGTGTTCCAGCGGAGGCAAGCAAATCGTGTTGATTTAGTGGCTTGCGGATTTGGCCCATTACCGCTTCTTTATACACTTTTAAAAAGAAATGCCAACTCGATAGTTTAGGCTTTAACTGGAACATGGCAAGTAATTGTATGTTTTGGCGGACCCCTAGTAATGTTGCAGAATCTTTCTCAGAAGTTGTTCCATGGGATAGCCGTTTCCTCAGGTAAGAGCTACTTGTTTGTTCAATCCTCCATCTTAGGCCTGCTCCTCAGGTGCATCCTCCTTCTCGCAGCGATTTCCTAGGAACAGATTTCGAAGAACAGCTCTGATCACAGAATCACAGATTGGTTAGGGTTGGAAAGGAGCTCTGGAGATCATCCAGCCCAACCCCCCTGCCAGAGCAGGGTCACCTACAGCAGGTTGCACAGGATGACCTCCAGGCGGGTTTTGAATGTCTCTGGGGTGGGAGACTCTACCGCCTCCCTGGGCAGCCTGTTCCAGCGCTCTGCCACCCTCAAAGTAAAGAAGTTCCTCCTCATGCTTTGATAGAAGTTCCTAGGTTCCAGTTTGTACCCGTTACCTCTTGTCCTGGATCATCTTTGATGATCCAGGACAAGAGGTAACGGGCACCAATTGGAACGTAGGAACTTGAACTTGAACTGGAACGTAGGAACTTGAACATAGGATTATCCTTGATGATTCAGGATAGCTGTGTGTCTGACCAGTCTGTCTTTCGAAGGAGGTCCTGGACCAGCTCCAGCCATGCTGTGCTGAGCAGAGCCCCTGGCAGCAGCCCCACACCTCACTCCCAGTGTGCCTGAATGGAAAAGGTACCAAAGTTGCTCCAACACTTTCTGAAAAACTCTATAGTGTTACCCCACAAGCGCAAAGCGACGGCAAAGCCCGTGAAATGACACCGGTGCTTCCAGAAAATGTCAAGCTTCCTGCCCAAGGGTGACATGCCATGCGGTGGGGTCAGGGCCACGCGCTGAGCACCCGGTGCGCTGGGGTTGCCCCAGCGGTTCCTGAGCAGCTCCTGCAGTGCTGCCGCCGGTACCGTTCTGGCGGCTGTAGTTGTTTAAAAAGCCGTTGTTGTTTCCGGCGTAATCTGACGGCAGTTTTCTCGGGCATTTGGGCCTCTTCTAATAAGTGTGCTGTGAGTACATCTGCAAGCATTCACCTGTCGAGGTCAAATGACTGGTGGTGCTCATCTGCCCCCGTGCTACTGCTGCTGCCTCCCGTGAATGCTCATGTGCCTGCGTGCCCCTGTACAGGCACAGATGCACGCGCGCAACACCTGATCCCGCATCCTAATTATTTTTCGCCCGGTTCTCGGAGTTGTTCTGCTTCCGGCTGATGAATGGGAAAGTGTAGTAGTGCTGTTTCATTTCACCAGCCTCTCAAGTGTGGAAATTATGGTAAATTTGAGAACAAGCCAGATTAGATTGATAGTTACACCTCCTCCTTTAATTAGCCAACCACAGGATCTGTGGAGGCAAAGGCCGGGGGGGTGTGTCGGTGTATATAACGTGTATTGTCTATGTGAAAGATTAATCAAAAGGAGTTGCTTGAGGTGGGAAGGCTTTTCCGGAGAGGTTCCACATGTTGTCAGGTAGTCCCTCTGAATGGCAGCTTCTGGTTCGGTCCCTTAGCTTTCGGAAGTGACATTTAGTCTGATATGTGCCAGCCGTGCAATCTACCTAGCCCTGCAAAGTGCAAATATTAACCTAAATGCATATTAAGATACTGTGTGTTAGCTCCTGAACTGAAATAGAGAGCGGGTGTTCCAGCGGAGGCAAGCAAATCGTGTTGATTTAGTGGCTTGCGGATTTGGCCCATTACCGCTTCTTTATACACTTTTAAAAAGAAATGCCAACTCGATAGTTTAGGCTTTAACTGGAACATGACAAGTAATTGTATGTTTTGGCGGACCCCTAGTAATGTTGCAGAATCTTTCTCAGAAGTTGTTCCATGGGATAGCCGTTTCCTCAGGTAAGAGCTACTTGTTTGTTCAATCCTCCATCTTAGGCCTGCTCCTCAGGTGCATCCTCCTTCTCGCAGCGATTTCCTAGGAACAGATTTCGAAGAACAGCTCTGATCACAGAATCACAGATTGGTTAGGGTTGGAAAGGAGCTCTGGAGATCATCCAGCCCAACCCCCCTGCCAGAGCAGGGTCACCTACAGCAGGTTGCACAGGATGACCTCCAGGCGGGTTTTGAATGTTTCTGGGGTCGGAGACTCTACCGCCTCCCTGGGCAGCCTGTTCCAGCGCTCTGCCACCCTCAAAGTAAAGAAGTTCCTCCTCATGCTTTGATAGAAGTTCCTAGGTTCCAGTTTGTACCCGTTACCTCTTGTCCTGGATCATCTTTGATGATCCAGGCCAAGAGGTAACGGGCACCAATTGGAACGTAGGAACTTGAACTTGAACTGGAACGTAGGAACTTGAACATAGGATTATCCTTGATGATTCAGGATAGCTGTGTGTCTGACCAGTCTGTCTTTCGAAGGAGGTCCTGGGCCAGCTCCAGCCATGCTGTGCTGAGCAGAGCCCCTGGCAGCAGCCCCACAGCTCACTCCCAGTGTGCCTGAATGGAAAAGGTACCAAAGTTGCTCCAACACTTTCTGAAAAACTCTATAGTGTTACCCCACAAGCGCAAAGCGACGGCAAAGCCCGTGAAATGACACCGGTGCTTCCAGAAAATGTCAAGCTTCCTGCCCAAGGGTGACATGCCATGCGGTGGGGTCAGGGCCACGCGCTGAGCACCCGGTGCGCTGGGGTTGCCCCAGCGGTTCCTGAGCAGCTCCTGCAGTGCTGCCGCCGGTACCGTTCTGGCGGCTGTAGTTGTTTAAAAAGCCGTTGTTGTTTCCGGCGTAATCTGACGGCAGTTTTCTCGGGCATTTGGGCCTCTTCTAATAAGTGTGCTGTGACTACATCTGCAAGCATTCACCTGTCAAGGTCAAATGACTGGTGGTGCTCATCTGCCCCCGTGCTACTGCTGCTGCCTCCCGTGAATGCTCATGTGCCTGCGTGCCCCTGTACAGGCACAGATGCACGCGCGCAACACCTGATCCCGCATCCTAATTATTTTTCGCCCGGTTCTCGGAGTTGTTCTGCTTCCGGCTGATGAATGGGAAAGTGTAGTAGTGCTGTTTCATTTCACCAGCCTCTCAAGTGTGGAAATTATGGTAAATTTGAGAACAAGCCAGATTAGATTGATAGTTACACCTCCTCCTTTAATTAGCCAACCACAGGATCTGTGGAGGCAAAGGCCGGGGGGGTGTGTCGGTGTATATAACGTGTATTGTCTATGTGAAAGATGAATCAAAAGGAGTTGCTTGAGGTGGGAAGGCTTTTCCGGAGAGGTTCCACATGTTGTCAGGTAGTCCCTCTGAATGGCAGCTTCCGGTTCGGTCCCTTAGCTTTCGGAAGTGACATTTAGTCTGATATGTGCCAGCCGTGCAATCTACCTAGCCCTGCAAAGTGCAAATATTAACATAAATGCATATTAAGATACTGTGTGTTAGCTCCTGAACTGCAATAGAGAGCGGGTGTTCCAGCGGAGGCAAGCAAATCGTGTTGATTTACAGTGGCTTGCGGATTTGGCCCATTACCGCTTCTTTATACACTTTTAAAAAGAAATGCCAACTCGATAGTTTAGGCTTTAACTGGAACATGGCAAGTAATTGTATGCTTTGGCGGACCCCTAGTAATGTTGCAGAATCTTTCTCAGAAGTTGTTCCATGGGATAGCCGATTCCTCAGGTAAGAGCTACTTGTTTGTTCAATCCTCCATCTTAGGCCTGCTCCTCAGGTGCATCCTCCTTCTCGCAGCGATTTCCTAGGAACAGATTTCGAAGAACAGCTCTGATCACAGAATCACAGATTGGTTAGGGTTGGAAAGGAGCTCTGGAGATCATCCAGCCCAACCCCCCTGCCAGAGCAGGGTCACCTACAGCAGGTTGCACAGGATGACCTCCAGGCGGGTTTTGAATGTTTCTGGGGTCGGAGACTCTACCGCCTCCCTGGGCAGCCTGTTCCAGCGCTCTGCCACCCTCAAAGTAAAGAAGTTCCTCCTCATGCTTTGATAGAAGTTCCTAGGTTCCAGTTTGTACCCGTTACCTCTTGTCCTGGATCATCTTTGATGATCCAGGCCAAGAGGTATCAAGCACCAATTGGAACGTAGGAACTTGAACTTGAACTGGAACGTAGGAACTTGAACATAGGATTATCCTTGATGATTCAGGATAGCTGTGTGTCTGACCAGTCTGTCTTTCGAAGGAGGTCCTGGGCCAGCTCCAGCCATGCTGTGCTGAGCAGAGCCCCTGGCAGCAGCCCCACAGCTCACTCCCAGTGTGCCTGAATGGAAAAGGTACCAAAGTTGCTCCAACACTTTCTGAAAAACTCTATAGTGTTACCCCACAAGCGCAAAGCGACGGCAAAGCCCGTGAAATGACACCGGTGCTTCCAGAAAATGTCAAGCTTCCTGCCCAAGGGTGACATGCCATGCGGTGGGGTCAGGGCCACGCGCTGAGCACCCGGTGCGCTGGGGTTGCCCCAGCGGTTCCTGAGCAGCTCCTGCAGTGCTGCCGCCGGTACCGTTCTGGCGGCTGTAGTTGTTTAAAAAGCCGTTGTTGTTTCCGGCGTAATCTGACGGCAGTTTTCTCGGGCATTTGGGCCTCTTCTAATAAGTGTGCTGTGAGTACATCTGCAAGCATTCACCTGTCGAGGTCAAATGACTGGTGGTGCTCATCTGCCCCCGTGCTACTGCTGCTGCCTCCCGTGAATGCTCATGTGCCTGCGTGCCCCTGTACAGGCACAGATGCACGCGCGCAACACCTGATCCCGCATCCTAATTATTTTTCGCCCGGTTCTCGGAGTTGTTCTGCTTCCGGCTGATGAATGGGAAAGTGTAGTAGTGCTGTTTCATTTCACCAGCCTCTCAAGTGTGGAAATTATGGTAAATTTGAGAACAAGCCAGATTAGATTGATAGTTACACCTCCTCCTTTAATTAGCCAACCACAGGATCTGTGGAGGCAAAGGCCGGGGGGGTGTGTCGGTGTATATAACGTGTATTGTCTATGTGAAAGATTAATCAAAAGGAGTTGCTTGAGGTGGGAAGGCTTTTCCGGAGAGGTTCCACATGTTGTCAGGTAGTCCCTCTGAATGGCAGCTTCCGGTTCGGTCCCTTAGCTTTCGGAAGTGACATTTAGTCTGATATGTGCCAGCCGTGCAATCTACCTAGCCCTGCAAAGTGCAAATATTAACATAAATGCATATTAAGATACTGTGTGTTAGCTCCTGAACTGAAATAGAGAGCGGGTGTTCCAGCGGAGGCAAGCAAATCGTGTTGATTTACAGTGGCTTGCGGATTTGGCCCATTACCGCTTCTTTATACACTTTTAAAAAGAAATGCCAACTCGATAGTTTAGGCTTTAACTGGAACATGGCAAGTAATTGTATGCTTTGGCGGACCCCTAGTAATGTTGCAGAATCTTTCTCAGAAGTTGTTCCATGGGATAGCCGATTCCTCAGGTAAGAGCTACTTGTTTGTTCAATCCTCCATCTTAGGCCTGCTCCTCAGGTGCATCCTCCTTCTCGCAGCGATTTCCTAGGAACAGATTTCGAAGAACAGCTCTGATCACAGAATCACAGATTGGTTAGGGTTGGAAAGGACCTCTGGAGATCATCCAGCCCAACCCCCCTGCCAGAGCAGGGTCACCTACAGCAGGTTGCACAGGATGACCTCCAGGCGGGTTTTGAATGTTTCTGGGGTCGGAGACTCTACCGCCTCCCTGGGCAGCCTGTTCCAGCGCTCTGCCACCCTCAAAGTAAAGTTCCTCCTCATGCTTTGATAGAAGTTCCTACGTCCCAGTTTGTACCCGTTACCTCTTGTCCTGGATCATCTTTGATGATCCAGGCCAAGAGGTAACGGGCACCAATTGGAACGTAGGAACTTGAACTTGAACTGGAACGTAGGAACTTGAACATAGGATTATCCTTGATGATTCAGGATAGCTGTGTGTCTGACCAGTCTGTCTTTCGAAGGAGGTCCTGGACCAGCTCCAGCCATGCTGTGCTGAGCAGAGCCCCTGGCAGCAGCCCCACACCTCACTCCCAGTGTGCCTGAATGGAAAAGGTACCAAAGTTGCTCCAACACTTTCTGAAAAACTCTATAGTGTTACCCCACAAGCGCAAAGCGACGGCAAAGCCCGTGAAATGACACCGGTGCTTCCAGAAAATGTCAAGCTTCCTGCCCAAGGGTGACATGCCATGCGGTGGGGTCAGGGCCACGTGCTGAGCACCCGGTGCGCTGGGGTTGCCCCAGCGGTTCCTGAGCAGCTCCTGCAGTGCTGCCGCCGGTACCGTTCTGGCGGCTGTAGTTGTTTAAAAAGCCGTTGTTGTTTCCGGCGTAATCTGACGGCAGTTTTCTCGGGCATTTGGGCCTCTTCTAATAAGTGTGCTGTGAGTACATCTGCAAGCATTCACCTGTCGAGGTCAAATGACTGGTGGTGCTCATCTGCCCCCGTGCTACTGCTGCTGCCTCCCGTGAATGCTCATGTGCCTGCGTGCCCCTGTACAGGCACAGATGCACGCGCGCAACACCTGATCCCGCATCCTAATTATTTTTCGCCCGGTTCTCGGAGTTGTTCTGCTTCCGGCTGATGAATGGGAAAGTGTAGTAGTGCTGTTTCATTTCACCAGCCTCTCAAGTGTGGAAATTATGGTAAATTTGAGAACAAGCCAGATTAGATTGATAGTTACACCTCCTCCTTTAATTAGCCAACCACAGGATCTGTGGAGGCAAAGGCCGGGGGGGTGTGTCGGTGTATATAAGGTGTATTGTCTATGTGAAAGATTAATCAAAAGGAGTTGCTTGAGGTGGGAAGGCTTTTCCGGAGAGGTTCCACATGTTGTCAGGTAGTCCCTCTGAATGGCAGCTTCCGGTTCGGTCCCTTAGCTTTCGGAAGTGACATTTAGTCTGATATGTGCCAGCCGTGCAATCTACCTAGCCCCGCAAAGTGCAAATATTAACCTAAATGCATATTAAGATACTGTGTGTTAGCTCCTGAACTGAAATAGAGAGCGGGTGTTCCAGCGGAGGCAAGCAAATCGTGTTGATTTACAGTGGCTTGAGGATTTGGCCCATTACCGCTTCTTTATACACTTTTAAAAAGAAATGCCAACTCGATAGTTTAGGCTTTAACTGGAACATGGCAAGTAATTGTATGTTTTGGCGGACCCCTAGTAATGTTGCAGAATCTTTCTCAGAAGTTGTTCCATGGGATAGCCGATTCCTCAGGTAAGAGCTACTTGTTTGTTCAATCCTCCATCTTAGGCCTGCTCCTCAGGTGCATCCTCCTTCTCGCAGCGATTTCCTAGGAACAGATTTCGAAGAACAGCTCTGATCACAGAATCACAGATTGGTTAGGGTTGGAAAGGACCTCTGGAGATCATCCAGCCCAACCCCCCTGCCAGAGCAGGGTCACCTACAGCAGGTTGCACAGGATGACCTCCAGGCGGGTTTTGAATGTTTCTGGGGTCGGAGACTCTACCGCCTCCCTGGGCAGCCTGTTCCAGCGCTCTGCCACCCTCAAAGTAAAGAAGTTCCTCCTCATGCTTTGATAGAAGTTCCTACGTTCCAGTTTGTACCCGTTACCTCTTGTCCTGGATCATCTTTGATGATCCAGGCCAAGAGGTATCGGGCACCAATTGGAACGTAGGAACTTGAACTTGAACTGGAACGTAGGAACTTGAACATAGGATTATCCTTGATGATTCAGGATAGCTGTGTGTCTGACCAGTCTGTCTTTCGAAGGAGGTCCTGGACCAGCTCCAGCCATGCTGTGCTGAGCAGAGCCCCTGGCAGCAGCCCCACAGCTCACTCCCAGTGTGCCTGAATGGAAAAGGTACCAAAGTTGCTCCAACACTTTCTGAAAAACTCTATAGTGTTACCCCACAAGCGCAAAGCGACGGCAAAGGCCGTGAAATGACACCGGTGCTTCCAGAAAATGTCAAGCTTCCTGCCCAAGGGTGACATGCCATGCGGTGGGGTCAGGGCCACGCGCTGAGCACCCGGTGCGCTGGGGTTGCCCCAGCGGTTCCTGAGCAGCTCCTGCAGTGCTGCCGCCGGTACCGTTCTGGCGGCTGTAGTTGTTTAAAAAGCCGTTGTTGTTTCCGGCGTAATCTGACGGCAGTTTTCTCGGGCATTTGGGCCTCTTCTAATAAGTGTGCTGTGAGTACATCTGCAAGCATTCACCTGTCGAGGTCAAATGACTGGTGGTGCTCATCTGCCCCCGTGCTACTGCTGCTGCCTCCCGTGAATGCTCATGTGCCTGCGTGCCCCTGTACAGGCACAGATGCACGCGCGCAACACCTGATCCCGCATCCTAATTATTTTTCGCCCGGTTCTCGGAGTTGTTCTGCTTCCGGCTGATGAATGGGAAAGTGTAGTAGTGCTGTTTCATTTCACCAGCCTCTCAAGTGTGGAAATTATGGTAAATTTGAGAACAAGCCAGATTAGATTGATAGTTACACCTCCTCCTTTAATTAGCCAACCACAGGATCTGTGGAGGCAAAGGCCGGGGGGGTGTGTCGGTGTATATAACGTGTATTGTCTATGTGAAAGATGAATCAAAAGGAGTTGCTTGAGGTGGGAAGGCTTTTCCGGAGAGGTTCCACATGTTGTCAGGTAGTCCCTCTGAATGGCAGCTTCCGGTTCGGTCCCTTAGCTTTCGGAAGTGACATTTAGTCTGATATGTGCCAGCCGTGCAATCTACCTAGCCCTGCAAAGTGCAAATATTAACATAAATGCATATTAAGATACTGTGTGTTAGCTCCTGAACTGCAATAGAGAGCGGGTGTTCCAGCGGAGGCAAGCAAATCGTGTTGATTTACAGTGGCTTGCGGATTTGGCCCATTACCGCTTCTTTATACACTTTTAAAAAGAAATGCCAACTCGATAGTTTAGGCTTTAACTGGAACATGGCAAGTAATTGTATGTTTTGGCGGACCCCTAGTAATGTTGCAGAATCTTTCTCAGAAGTTGTTCCATGGGATAGCCGATTCCTCAGGTAAGAGCTACTTGTTTGTTCAATCCTCCATCTTAGGCCTGCTCCTCAGGTGCATCCTCCTTCTCGCAGCGATTTCCTAGGAACAGATTTCGAAGAACAGCTCTGATCACAGAATCACAGATTGGTTAGGGTTGGAAAGGAGCTCTGGAGATCATCCAGTCCAAGCCCCCTGACAGAGCAGGGTCACTTACAGCAGGTTGCACAGGATGACCTCCAGGCGGGTTTTGAATGTTTCTGGGGTCGGAGACTCTACCGCCTCCCTGGGCAGCCTGTTCCAGCGCTCTGCCACCCTCAAAGTAAAGAAGTTCCTCCTCATGCTTTGATAGAAGTTCCTACGTTCCAGTTTGTACCCGTTACCTCTTGTCCTGGATCATCTTTGATGATCCAGGCCAAGAGGTATCGGGCACCAATTGGAACGTAGGAACTTGAACTTGAACTGGAACGTAGGAACTTGAACATAGGATTATCCTTGATGATTCAGGATAGCTGTGTGTCTGACCAGTCTGTCTTTCGAAGGAGGTCCTGGACCAGCTCCAGCCATGCTGTGCTGAGCAGAGCCCCTGGCAGCAGCCCCACAGCTCACTCCCAGTGTGCCTGAATGGAAAAGGTACCAAAGTTGCTCCAACACTTTCTGAAAAACTCTATAGTGTTACCCCACAAGCGCAAAGCGACGGCAAAGCCCGTGAAATGACACCGGTGCTTCCAGAAAATGTCAAGCTTCCTGCCCAAGGGTGACATGCCATGCGGTGGGGTCAGGGCCACGCGCTGAGCACCCGGTGCGCTGGGGTTGCCCCAGCGGTTCCTGAGCAGCTCCTGCAGTGCTGCCGCCGGTACCGTTCTGGCGGCTGTAGTTGTTTAAAAAGCCGTTGTTGTTTCCGGCGTAATCTGACGGCAGTTTTCTCGGGCATTTGGGCCTCTTCTAATAAGTGTGCTGTGAGTACATCTGCAAGCATTCACCTGTCGAGGTCAAATGACTGGTGGTGCTCATCTGCCCCCGTGCTACTGCTGCTGCCTCCCGTGAATGCTCATGTGCCTGCGTGCCCCTGTACAGGCACAGATGCACGCGCGCAACACCTGATCCCGCATCCTAATTATTTTTCGCCCGGTTCTCGGAGTTGTTCTGCTTCCGGCTGATGAATGGGAAAGTGTAGTAGTGCTGTTTCATTTCACCAGCCTCTCAAGTGTGGAAATTATGGTAAATTTGAGAACAAGCCAGATTAGATTGATAGTTACACCTCCTCCTTTAATTAGCCAACCACAGGATCTGTGGAGGCAAAGGCCGGGGGGGTGTGTCGGTGTATATAACGTGTATTGTCTATGTGAAAGATGAATCAAAAGGAGTTGCTTGAGGTGGGAAGGCTTTTCCGGAGAGGTTCCACATGTTGTCAGGTAGTCCCTCTGAATGGCAGCTTCCGGTTCGGTCCCTTAGCTTTCGGAAGTGACATTTAGTCTGATATGTGCCAGCCGTGCAATCTACCTAGCCCTGCAAAGTGCAAATATTAACATAAATGCATATTAAGATACTGTGTGTTAGCTCCTGAACTGCAATAGAGAGCGGGTGTTCCAGCGGAGGCAAGCAAATCGTGTTGATTTACAGTGGCTTGCGGATTTGGCCCATTACCGCTTCTTTATACACTTTTAAAAAGAAATGCCAACTCGATAGTTTAGGCTTTAACTGGAACATGGCAAGTAATTGTATGCTTTGGCGGACCCCTAGTAATGTTGCAGAATCTTTCTCAGAAGTTGTTCCATGGGATAGCCGATTCCTCAGGTAAGAGCTACTTGTTTGTTCAATCCTCCATCTTAGGCCTGCTCCTCAGGTGCATCCTCCTTCTCGCAGCGATTTCCTAGGAACAGATTTCGAAGAACAGCTCTGATCACAGAATCACAGATTGGTTAGGGTTGGAAAGGAGCTCTGGAGATCATCCAGCCCAACCCCCCTGCCAGAGCAGGGTCACCTACAGCAGGTTGCACAGGATGACCTCCAGGCGGGTTTTGAATGTTTCTGGGGTCGGAGACTCTACCGCCTCCCTGGGCAGCCTGTTCCAGCGCTCTGCCACCCTCAAAGTAAAGAAGTTCCTCCTCATGCTTTGATAGAAGTTCCTAGGTTCCAGTTTGTACCCGTTACCTCTTGTCCTGGATCATCTTTGATGATCCAGGACAAGAGGTAACGGGCACCAATTGGAACGTAGGAACTTGAACTTGAACTGGAACGTAGGAACTTGAACATAGGATTATCCTTGATGATTCAGGATAGCTGTGTGTCTGACCAGTCTGTCTTTCGAAGGAGGTCCTGGACCAGCTCCAGCCATGCTGTGCTGAGCAGAGCCCCTGGCAGCAGCCCCACAGCTCACTCCCAGTGTGCCTGAATGGAAAAGGTACCAAAGTTGCTCCAACACTTTCTGAAAAACTCTATAGTGTTACCCCACAAGCGCAAAGCGACGGCAAAGCCCGTGAAATGACACCGGTGCTTCCAGAAAATGTCAAGCTTCCTGCCCAAGGGTGACATGCCATGCGGTGGGGTCAGGGCCACGCGCTGAGCACCCGGTGCGCTGGGGTTGCCCCAGCGGTTCCTGAGCAGCTCCTGCAGTGCTGCCGCCGGTACCGTTCTGGCGGCTGTAGTTGTTTAAAAAGCCGTTGTTGTTTCCGGCGTAATCTGACGGCAGTTTTCTCGGGCATTTGGGCCTCTTCGAATAAGTGTGCTGTGAGTACATCTGCAAGCATTCACCTGTCGAGGTCAAATGACTGGTGGTGCTCATCTGCCCCCGTGCTACTGCTGCTGCCTCCCGTGAATGCTCATGTGCCTGCGTGCCCCTGTACAGGCACAGATGCACGCGCGCAACACCTGATCCCGCATCCTAATTATTTTTCGCCCGGTTCTCGGAGTTGTTCTGCTTCCGGCTGATGAATGGGAAAGTGTAGTAGTGCTGTTTCATTTCACCAGCCTCTCAAGTGTGGAAATTATGGTAAATTTGAGAACAAGCCAGATTAGATTGATAGTTACACCTCCTCCTTTAATTAGCCAACCACAGGATCTGTGGAGGCAAAGGCCGGGGGGGTGTGTCGGTGTATATAACGTGTATTGTCTATGTGAAAGATTAATCAAAAGGAGTTGCTTGAGGTGGGAAGGCTTTTCCGGAGAGGTTCCACATGTTGTCAGGTAGTCCCTCTGAATGGCAGCTTCCGGTTCGGTCCCTTAGCTTTCGGAAGTGACATTTAGTCTGATATGTGCCAGCCGTGCAATCTACCTAGCCCCGCAAAGTTCAAATATTAACCTAAATGCATATTAAGATACTGTGTGTTAGCTCCTGAACTGCAATAGAGAGCGGGTGTTCCAGCGGAGGCAAGCAAATCGTGTTGATTTAGTGGCTTGCGGATTTGGCCCATTACCGCTTCTTTATACATTTTTAAAAAGAAATGCCAACTCGATAGTTTAGGCTTTAACTGGAACATGGCAAGTAATTGTATGTTTTGGCGGACCCCTAGTAATGTTGCAGAATCTTTCTCAGAAGTTGTTCCATGGGATAGCCGTTTCCTCAGGTAAGAGCTACTTGTTTGTTCAATCCTCCATCTTAGGCCTGCTCCTCAGGTGCATCCTCCTTCTCGCAGCGATTTCCTAGGAACAGAATTCAAAGAACAGCTCTGATCACAGAATCACAGATTGGTTAGGGTTGGAAAGGAGCTCTGGAGATCATCCAGCCCAACCCCCCTGCCAGAGCAGGGTCACCTACAGCAGGTTGCACAGGATGACCTCCAGGCGGGTTTTGAATGTTTCTGGGGTCGGAGACTCTACCGCCTCCCTGGGCAGCCTGTTCCAGCGCTCTGCCACCCTCAAAGTAAAGAAGTTCCTCCTCATGCTTTGATAGAAGTTCCTAGGTTCCAGTTTGTACCCGTTACCTCTTGTCCTGGATCATCTTTGATGATCCAGGCCAAGAGGTAACGGGCACCAATTGGAACGTAGGAACTTGAACTTGAACTGGAACGTAGGAACTTGAACATAGGATTATCCTTGATGATTCAGGATAGCTGTGTGTCTGACCAGTCTGTCTTTCGAAGGAGGTCCTGGACCAGCTCCAGCCATGCTGTGCTGAGCAGAGCCCCTGGCAGCAGCCCCACACCTCACTCCCAGTGTGCCTGAATGGAAAAGGTACCAAAGTTGCTCCAACACTTTCTGAAAAACTCTATAGTGTTACCCCACAAGCGCAAAGCGACGGCAAAGCCCGTGAAATGACACCGGTGCTTCCAGAAAATGTCAAGCTTCCTGCCCAAGGGTGACATGCCATGCGGTGGGGTCAGGGCCACACGCTGAGCACCCGGTGCGCTGGGGTTGCCCCAGCGGTTCCTGAGCAGCTCCTGCAGTGCTGCCGCCGGTACCGTTCTGGCGGCTGTAGTTGTTTAAAAAGCCGTTGTTGTTTCCGGCGTAATCTGACGGCAGTTTTCTCGGGCATTTGGGCCTCTTCTAATAAGTGTGCTGTGAGTACATCTGCAAGCATTCACCTGTCGAGGTCAAATGACTGGTGGTGCTCATCTGCCCCCGTGCTACTGCTGCTGCCTCCCGTGAATGCTCATGTGCCTGCGTGCCCCTGTACAGGCACAGATGCACGCGCGCAACACCTGATCCCGCATCCTAATTATTTTTCGCCCGGTTCTCGGAGTTGTTCTGCTTCCGGCTGATGAATGGGAAAGTGTAGTAGTGCTGTTTCATTTCACCAGCCTCTCAAGTGTGGAAATTATGGTAAATTTGAGAACAAGCCAGATTAGATTGATAGTTACACCTCCTCCTTTAATTAGCCAACCACAGGATCTGTGGAGGCAAAGGCCGGGGGGGTGTGTCGGTGTATATAACGTGTATTGTCTATGTGAAAGATTAATCAAAAGGAGTTGCTTGAGGTGGGAAGGCTTTTCCGGAGAGGTTCCACATGTTGTCAGGTAGTCCCTCTGAATGGCAGCTTCCGGTTCGGTCCCTTAGCTTTCGGAAGTGACATTTAGTCTGATATGTGCCAGCCGTGCAATCTACCTAGCCCTGCAAAGTGCAAATATTAACCTAAATGCATATTAAGATACTGTGTGTTAGCTCCTGAACTGCAATACAGAGCGGGTGTTCCAGCGGAGGCAAGCAAATCGTGTTGATTTACAGTGGCTTGCGGATTTGGCCCATTACCGCTTCTTTATACACTTTTAAAAAGAAATGCCAACTCGATAGTTTAGGCTTTAACTGGAACATGGCAAGTAATTGTATGTTTTGGCGGACCCCTAGTAATGTTGCAGAATCTTTCTCAGAAGTTGTTCCATGGGATAGCCGATTCCTCAGGTAAGAGCTACTTGTTTGTTCAATCCTCCATCTTAGGCCTGCTCCTCAGGTGCATCCTCCTTCTCGCAGCGATTTCCTAGGAACAGATTTCGAAGAACAGCTCTGATCACAGAATCACAGATTGGTTAGGGTTGGAAAGGAGCTCTGGAGATCATCCAGTCCAACCCCCCTGCCAGAGCAGGGTCACCTACAGCAGGTTGCACAGGATGACCTCCAGGCGGGTTTTGAATGTTTCTGGGGTCGGAGACTCTACCGCCTCCCGGGCAGCCTGTTCCAGCGCTCTGCCACCCTCAAAGTAAAGAAGTTCCTCCTCATGCTTTGATAGAAGTTCCTACGTTCCAGTTTGTACCCGTTACCTCTTGTCCTGGATCATCTTTGATGATCCAGGACAAGAGGTAACGGGCACCAATTGGAACGTAGGAACTTGAACTTGAACTGGAACGTAGGAGTTTGAATATAGGATTATCCTTGATGATTCAGGATAGCTGTGTGTCTGACCAGTCTGTCTTTTGAAGGAGGTCCTGGGCCAGCTCCAGCCATGCTGTGCTGAGCAGAGCCCCTGGCAGCAGCCCCACAGCTCACTCCCAGTGTGCCTGAATGGAAAAGGTACCAAAGTTGCTCCAACACTTTCCGAAAAACTCTATAGTGTTACCCCACAAGCGCAAAGCGACGGCAAAGCCCGTGAAATGACACCGGTGCTTCCAGAAAATGTCAAGCTTCCTGCCCAAGGGTGACATGCCATGCGGTGGGGTCAGGGCCACGCGCTGAGCACCCGGTGCGCTGGGGTTGCCCCAGCGGTTCCTGAGCAGCTCCTGCAGTGCTGCCGCCGGTACCGTTCT
Source organism: Vanellus vanellus (assembly GCF_965231255.1). NCBI lineage: Eukaryota > Metazoa > Chordata > Aves > Charadriiformes > Charadriidae > Vanellus > Vanellus vanellus. Next base: position 761,731 of record NW_028126680.1, read on the forward strand.
GGCGGCTGTAGTTGTTTAAAAAGCCGTTGTTGTTTCCGGCGTAATCTGACGGCAGTTTTCTCGGGCATTTGGGCCTCTTCTAATAAGTGTGCTGTGAGTACATCTGCAAGCATTCACCTGTCGAGGTCAAATGACTGGTGGTGCTCATCTGCCCCCGTGCTACTGCTGCTGCCTCCCGTGAATGCTCATGTGCCTGCGTGCCCCTGTACAGGCACAGATGCACGCGCGCAACACCTGATCCCGCATCCTAATTATTTTTCGCCCGGTTCTCGGAGTTGTTCTGCTTCCGGCTGATGAATGGGAAAGTGTAGTAGTGCTGTTTCATTTCACCAGCCTCTCAAGTGTGGAAATTATGGTAAATTTGAGAACAAGCCAGATTAGATTGATAGTTACACCTCCTCCTTTAATTAGCCAACCACAGGATCTGTGGAGGCAAAGGCCGGGGGGGTGTGTCGGTGTATATAACGTGTATTGTCTATGTGAAAGATTAATCAAAAGGAGTTGCTTGAGGTGGGAAGGCTTTTCCGGAGAGGTTCCACATGTTGTCAGGTAGTCCCTCTGAATGGCAGCTTCCGGTTCGGTCCCTTAGCTTTCGGAAGTGACATTTAGTCTGATATGTGCCAGCCGTGCAATCTACCTAGCCCTGCAAAGTGCAAATATTAACCTAAATGCATATTAAGATACTGTGTGTTAGCTCCTGAACTGAAATAGAGAGCGGGTGTTCCAGCGGAGGCAAGCAAATCGTGTTGATTTACAGTGGCTTGAGTCTTTGGCCCATTACCGCTTCTTTATACACTTTTAAAAAGAAATGATAACTCGATAGTTTAGGCTTTAACTGGAACATGGCAAGTAATTGTATGTTTTGGCGGACCCCTAGTAATGTTGCAGAATCTTTCTCAGAAGTTGTTCCATGGGATAGCCGATTCCTCAGGTAAGAGCTACTTGTTTGTTCAATCCTCCATCTTAGGCCTGCTCCTCAGGTGCGTCCTCCTTCTCGCAGTGATTTCCTAGGAACAGATTTCGAAGAACAGCTCTGATCACAGAATCACAGATTGGTTAGGGTTGGAAAGGAGCTCTGGAGATCATGTAGTGCAACCCCCCTGCCAGAGCAGGGTCACCTACAGCAGGTTGCACAGGATGACCTCCAGGCGGGTTTTGAATGTCTCTGGTGTGGGAGACTCTACCGCCTCCCTGGGCAGCCTGTTCCAGCGCTCTGCCACCCTCAAAGTAAAGAAGTTCCTCCTCATGCTTTGATAGAAGTTCCTACGTTCCAGTTTGTACCCGTTACCTCTTGTCCTGGATCATCTTCGATGATCCAGGACAAGAGGTAACGGGCACCAATTGGAACGTAGGAACTTGAACTTGAACTGGAACGTAGGAGTTTGAATATAGGATTATCCTTGATGATTCAGGATAGCTGTGTGTCTGACCAGTCTGTCTTTTGAAGGAGGTCCTGGGCCAGCTCCAGCCATGCTGTGCTGAGCAGAGCCCCTGGCAGCAGCCCCACAGCTCACTCCCAGTGTGCCTGAATGGAAAAGGTACCAAAGTTGCTCCAACACTTTCCGAAAAACTCTATAGTGTTACCCCACAAGCGCAAAGCGACGGCAAAGCCCGTGAAATGACACCGGTGCTTCCAGAAAATGTCAAGCTTCCTGCCCAAGGGTGACATGCCATGCGGTGGGGTCAGGGCCACGCGCTGAGCACCCGGTGCGCTGGGGTTGCCCCAGCGGTTCCTGAGCAGCTCCTGCAGTGCTGCCGCCGGTACCGTTCTGGCGGCTGTAGTTGTTTAAAAAGCCGTTGTTGTTTCCGGCGTAATCTGACGGCAGTTTTCTCGGGCATTTGGGCCTCTTCTAATAAGTGTGCTGTGAGTACATCTGCAAGCATTCACCTGTCGAGGTCAAATGACTGGTGGTGCTCATCTGCCCCCGTGCTACTGCTGCTGCCTCCCGTGAATGCTCATGTGCCTGCGTGCCCCTGTACAGGCACAGATGCACGCGCGCAACACCTGATCCCGCATCCTAATTATTTTTCGCCCGGTTCTCGGAGTTGTTCTGCTTCCGGCTGATGAATGGGAAAGTGTAGTAGTGCTGTTTCATTTCACCAGCCTCTCAAGTGTGGAAATTATGGTAAATTTGAGAACAAGCCAGATTAGATTGATAGTTACACCTCCTCCTTTAATTAGCCAACCACAGGATCTGTGGAGGCAAAGGCCGGGGGGGTGTGTCGGTGTATATAACGTGTATTGTCTATGTGAAAGATTAATCAAAAGGAGTTGCTTGAGGTGGGAAGGCTTTTCCGGAGAGGTTCCACATGTTGTCAGGTAGTCCCTCTGAATGGCAGCTTCCGGTTCGGTCCCTTAGCTTTCGGAAGTGACATTTAGTCTGATATGTGCCAGCCGTGCAATCTACCTAGCCCTGCAAAGTGCAAATATTAACCTAAATGCATATTAAGATACTGTGTGTTAGCTCCTGAACTGAAATAGAGAGCGGGTGTTCCAGCGGAGGCAAGCAAATCGTGTTGATTTACAGTGGCTTGAGTCTTTGGCCCATTACCGCTTCTTTATACACTTTTAAAAAGAAATGATAACTCGATAGTTTAGGCTTTAACTGGAACATGGCAAGTAATTGTATGTTTTGGCGGACCCCTAGTAATGTTGCAGAATCTTTCTCAGAAGTTGTTCCATGGGATAGCCGATTCCTCAGGTAAGAGCTACTTGTTTGTTCAATCCTCCATCTTAGGCCTGCTCCTCAGGTGCGTCCTCCTTCTCGCAGTGATTTCCTAGGAACAGATTTCGAAGAACAGCTCTGATCACAGAATCACAGATTGGTTAGGGTTGGAAAGGAGCTCTGGAGATCATGTAGTGCAACCCCCCTGCCAGAGCAGGGTCACCTACAGCAGGTTGCACAGGATGACCTCCAGGCGGGTTTTGAATGTCTCTGGGGTGGGAGACTCTACCGCCTCCCTGGGCAGCCTGTTCCAGCGCTCTGCCACCCTCAAAGTAAAGAAGTTCCTCCTCATGCTTTGATAGAAGTTCCTAGGTTCCAGTTTGTACCCGTTACCTCTTGTCCTGGATCATCTTTGATGATCCAGGACAAGAGGTAACGGGCACCAATTGGAACGTAGGAACTTGAACTTGAACTGGAACGTAGGAGCTTGAACATAGGATTATCCTTGATGATTCAGGATAGCTGTGTGTCTGACCAGTCTGTCTTTCGAAGGAGGTCCTGGACCAGCTCCAGCCATGCTGTGCTGAGCAGAGCCCCTGGCAGCAGCCCCACAGCTCACTCCCAGTGTGCCTGAATGGAAAAGGTACCAAAGTTGCTCCAACACTTTCCGAAAAACTCTATAGTGTTACCCCACAAGCGCAAAGCGACGGCAAAGGCCGTGAAATGACACCGGTGCTTCCAGAAAATGTCAAGCTTCCTGCCCAAGGGTGACATGCCATGCGGTGGGGTCAGGGCCACGCGCTGAGCACCCGGTGCGCTGGGGTTGCCCCAGCGGTTCCTGAGCAGCTCCTGCAGTGCTGCCGCCGGTACCGTTCTGGCGGCTGTAGTTGTTTAAAAAGCCGTTGTTGTTTCCGGCGTAATCTGACGGCAGTTTTCTCGGGCATTTGGGCCTCTTCTAATAAGTGTGCTGTGAGTACATCTGCAAGCATTCACCTGTCGAGGTCAAATGACTGGTGGTGCTCATCTGCCCCTGTGCTACTGCTGCTGCCTCCCGTGAATGCTCATGTGCCTGCGTGCCCCTGTACAGGCACAGATGCACGCGCGCAACACCTGATCCCGCATCCTAATTATTTTTCGCCCGGTTCTCGGAGTTGTTCTGCTTCCGGCTGATGAATGGGAAAGTGTAGTAGTGCTGTTTCATTTCACCAGCCTCTCAAGTGTGGAAATTATGGTAAATTTGAGAACAAGCCAGATTAGATTGATAGTTACACCTCCTCCTTTAATTAGCCAACCACAGGATCTGTGGAGGCAAAGGCCGGGGGGGTGTGTCGGTGTATATAACGTGTATTGTCTATGTGAAAGATGAATCAAAAGGAGTTGCTTGAGGTGGGAAGGCTTTTCCGGAGAGGTTCCACATGTTGTCAGGTAGTCCCTCTGAATGGCAGCTTCCGGTTCGGTCCCTTAGCTTTCGGAAGTGACATTTAGTCTGATATGTGCCAGCCGTGCAATCTACCTAGCCCTGCAAAGTGCAAATATTAACCTAAATGCATATTAAGATACTGTGTGTTAGCTCCTGAACTGAAATAGAGAGCGGGTGTTCCAGCGGAGGCAAGCAAATCGTGTTGATTTAGAGTGGCTTGAGGATTTGGCCCATTACCGCTTCTTTATACACTTTTAAAAAGAAATGCCAACTCGATAGTTTAGGCTTTAACTGGAACATGGCAAGTAATTGTATGTTTTGGCGGACCCCTAGTAATGTTGCAGAATCTTTCTCAGAAGTTGTTCCATGGGATAGCCGATTCCTCAGGTAAGAGCTACTTGTTTGTTCAATCCTCCATCTTAGGCCTGCTCCTCAGGTGCATCCTCCTTCTCGCAGCGATTTCCTAGGAACAGATTTCGAAGAACAGCTCTGATCACAGAATCACAGATTGGTTAGGGTTGGAAAGGACCTCTGGAGATCATCCAGCCCAACCCCCCTGCCAGAGCAGGGTCACCTACAGCAGGTTGCACAGGATGACCTCCAGGCGGGTTTTGAATGTTTCTGGGGTCGGAGACTCTACCGCCTCCCTGGGCAGCCTGTTCCAGCGCTCTGCCACCCTCAAAGTAAAGAAGTTCCTCCTCATGCTTTGATAGAAGTTCCTAGGTTCCAGTTTGTACCCGTTACCTCTTGTCCTGGATCATCTTTGATGATCCAGGACAAGAGGTAACGGGCACCAATTGGAACGTAGGAACTTGAACTTGAACTGGAACGTAGGAGTTTGAATATAGGATTATCCTTGATGATTCAGGATAGCTGTGTGTCTGACCAGTCTGTCTTTCGAAGGAGGTCCTGGGCCAGCTCCAGCCATGCTGTGCTGAGCAGAGCCCCTTGCAGCAGCCCCACAGCTCACTCCCAGTGTGCCTGAATGGAAAAGGTACCAAAGTTGCTCCAACACTTTCTGAAAAACTCTATAGTGTTACCCCACAAGCGCAAAGCGACGGCAAAGCCCGTGAAATGACACCGGTGCTTCCAGAAAATGTCAAGCTTCCTGCCCAAGGGTGACATGCCATGCGGTGGGGTCAGGGCCACGCGCTGAGCACCCGGTGCGCTGGGGTTGCCCCAGCGGTTCCTGAGCAGCTCCTGCAGTGCTGCCGCCGGTACCTTTCTGGCGGCTGTAGTTGTTTAAAAAGCCGTTGTTGTTTCCGGCGTAATCTGACGGCAGTTTTCTCGGGCATTTGGGCCTCTTCTAATAAGTGTGCTGTGAGTACATCTGCAAGCATTCACCTGTCGAGGTCAAATGACTGGTGGTGCTCATCTGCCCCCGTGCTACTGCTGCTGCCTCCCGTGAATGCTCATGTGCCTGCGTGCCCCTGTACAGGCACAGATGCACGCGCGCAACAACTGATCCCGCATCCTAATTATTTTTCGCCCGGTTCTCGGAGTTGTTCTGCTTCTGGCTGATGAATGGGAAAGTGTAGTAGTGCTGTTTCATTTCACCAGCCTCTCAAGTGTGGAAATTATGGTAAATTTGAGAACAAGCCAGATTAGATTGATAGTTACACCTCCTCCTTTAATTAGCCAACCACAGGATCTGTGGAGGCAAAGGACAGGGGGGTGTGTCGGTGTATATAAGGTGTATTGTCTATGTGAAAGATTAATCAAAAGGAGTTGCTTGAGGTGGGAAGGCTTTTCCGGAGAGGTTCCACATGTTGTCAGGTAGTCCCTCTGAATGGCAGCTTCCGGTTCGGTCCCTTAGCTTTCGGAAGTGACATTTAGTCTGATATGTGCCAGCCGTGCAATCTACCTAGCCCTGCAAAGTGCAAATATTAACCTAAATGCATATTAAGATACTGTGTGTTAGCTCCTGAACTGAAATAGAGAGCGGGTGTTCCAGCGGAGGCAAGCAAATCGTGTTGATTTACAGTGGCTTGAGGATTTGGCCCATTACCGCTTCTTTATACACTTTTAAAAAGAAATGCCAACTCGATAGTTTAGGCTTTAACTGGAACATGGCAAGTAATTGTATGTTTTGGCGGACCCCTAGTAATGTTGCAGAATCTTTCTCAGAAGTTGTTCCATGGGATAGCCGATTCCTCAGGTAAGAGCTACTTGTTTGTTCAATCCTCCATCTTAGGCCTGCTCCTCAGGTGCATCCTCCTTCTCGCAGCGATTTCCTAGGAACAGATTTCGAAGAACAGCTCTGATCACAGAATCACAGATTGGTTAGGGTTGGAAAGGAGCTCTGGAGATCATCCAGTCCAACCCCCCTGCCAGAGCAGGGTCACCTACAGCAGGTTGCACAGGATGACCTCCAGGCGGGTTTTGAATGTCTCTGGGGTGGGAGACTCTACCGCCTCCCTGGGCAGCCTGTTCCAGCGCTCTGCCACCCTCAAAGTAAAGAAGTTCCTCCTCATGCTTTGATAGAAGTTCCTAGGTTCCAGTTTGTACCCGTTACCTCTTGTCCTGGATCATCTTTGATGATCCAGGACAAGAGGTAACGGGCACCAATTGGAACGTAGGAACTTGAACTTGAACTGGAACGTAGGAGTTTGAATATGGGATTATCCTTGATGATTCAGGATAGCTGTGTGTCTGACCAGTCTGTCTTTCGAAGGAGGTCCTGGGCCAGCTCCAGCCATGCTGTGCTGAGCAGAGCCCCTGGCAGCAGCCCCACAGCTCACTCCCAGTGTGCCTGAATGGAAAAGGTACCAAAGTTGCTCCAACACTTTCCGAAAAACTCTATAGTGTTACCCCACAAGCGCAAAGCGACGGCAAAGCCCGTGAAATGACACCGGTGCTTCCAGAAAATGTCAAGCTTCCTGCCCAAGGGTGACATGCCATGCGGTGGGGTCAGGGCCACGCGCTGAGCACCCGGTGCGCTGGGGTTGCCCCAGCGGTTCCTGAGCAGCTCCTGCAGTGCTGCCGCCGGTACCGTTCTGGCGGCTGTAGTTGTTTAAAAAGCCGTTGTTGTTTCCGGCGTAATCTGACGGCAGTTTTCTCGGGCATTTGGGCCTCTTCTAATAAGTGTGCTGTGAGTACATCTGCAAGCATTCACCTGTCGAGGTCAAATGACTGGTGGTGCTCATCTGCCCCCGTGCTACTGCTGCTGCCTCCCGTGAATGCTCATGTGCCTGCGTGCCCCTGTACAGGCACAGATGCACGCGCGCAACACCTGATCCCGCATCCTAATTATTTTTCGCCCGGTTCTCTGAGTTGTTCTGCTTCCGGCTGATGAATGGGAAAGTGTAGTAGTGCTGTTTCATTTCACCAGCCTCTCAAGTGTGGAAATTATGGTAAATTTGAGAACAAGCCAGATTAGATTGATAGTTACACCTCCTCCTTTAATTAGCCAACCACAGGATCTGTGGAGGCAAAGGCCGGGGGGGTGTGTCGGTGTATATAAGGTGTATTGTCTATGTGAAAGATTAATCAAAAGGAGTTGCTTGAGGTGGGAAGGCTTTTCTGGAGAGGTTCCACATGTTGTCAGGTAGTCCCTCTGAATGGCAGCTTCCGGTTCGGTCCCTTAGCTTTCGGACGTAACATTTAGTCTGATATGTGCCAGCCGTGCAATCTACCTAGCCCTGCAAAGTGCAAATATTAACCTAAATGCATATTAAGATACTGTGTGTTAGCTCCTGAACTGCAATAGAGAGCGGGTGTTCCAGCGGAGGCAAGCAAATCGTGTTGATTTAGAGTGGCTTGAGGATTTGGCCCATTACCGCTTCTTTATACACTTTTAAAAAGAAATGCCAACTCGATAGTTTAGGCTTTAACTGGAACATGGCAAGTAATTGTATGTTTTGGCGGACCCCTAGTAATGTTGCAGAATCTTTCTCAGAAGTTGTTCCATGGGATAGCCGATTCCTCAGGTAAGAGCTACTTGTTTGTTCAATCCTCCATCTTAGGCCTGCTCCTCAGGTGCATCCTCCTTCTCGCAGCGATTTCCTAGGAACAGATTTCGAAGAACAGCTCTGATCACAGAATCACAGATTGGTTAGGGTTGGAAAGGACCTCTGGAGATCATCCAGCCCAACCCCCCTGCCAGAGCAGGGTCACCTACAGCAGGTTGCACAGGATGACCTCCAGGCGGGTTTTGAATGTCTCTGGGGTGGGAGACTCTACCGCCTCGCTGGGCAGCCTCTTCCAGCGCTCTGCCACCCTCAAAGTAAAGAAGTTCCTCCTCATGCTTTGATAGAAGTTCCTAGGTTCCAGTTAGCACCCGTTACCTCTTGTCCTGGATCATCAAAGATGATCCAGGACAAGAGGTAACGGGCACCAATTGGAACGTAGGAACTTGAACTTGAACTGGAACGTAGGAGTTTGAATATGGGATTATCCTTGATGATTCAGGATAGCTGTGTGTCTGACCAGTCTGTCTTTCGAAGGAGGTCCTGGGCCAGCTCCAGCCATGCTGTGCTGAGCAGAGCCCCTGGCAGCAGCCCCACAGCTCACTCCCAGTGTGCCTGAATGGAAAAGGTACCAAAGTTGCTCCAACACTTTCCGAAAAACTCTATAGTGTTACCCCACAAGCGCAAAGCGACGGCAAAGCCCGTGAAATGACACCGGTGCTTCCAGAAAATGTCAAGCTTCCTGCCCAAGGGTGACATGCCATGCGGTGGGGTCAGGGCCACGCGCTGAGCACCCGGTGCGCTGGGGTTGCCCCAGCGGTTCCTGAGCAGCTCCTGCAGTGCTGCCGCCGGTACCGTTCTGGCGGCTGTAGTTGTTTAAAAAGCCGTTGTTGTTTCCGGCGTAATCTGACGGCAGTTTTCTCGGGCATTTGGGCCTCTTCTAATAAGTGTGCTGTGAGTACATCTGCAAGCATTCACCTGTCGAGGTCAAATGACTGGTGGTGCTCATCTGCCCCCGTGCTACTGCTGCTGCCTCCCGTGAATGCTCATGTGCCTGCGTGCCCCTGTACAGGCACAGATGCACGCGCGCAACACCTGATCCCGCATCCTAATTATTTTTCGCCCGGTTCTCGGAGTTGTTCTGCTTCCGGCTGATGAATGGGAAAGTGTAGTAGTGCTGTTTCATTTCACCAGCCTCTCAAGTGTGGAAATTATGGTAAATTTGAGAACAAGCCAGATTAGATTGATAGTTACACCTCCTCCTTTAATTAGCCAACCACAGGATCTGTGGAGGCAAAGGCCGGGGGGGTGTGTCGGTGTATATAAGGTGTATTGTCTATGTGAAAGATTAATCAAAAGGAGTTGCTTGAGGTGGGAAGGCTTTTCCGGAGAGGTTCCACATGTTGTCAGGTAGTCCCTCTGAATGGCAGCTTCCGGTTCGGTCCCTTAGCTTTCGGAAGTGACATTTAGTCTGATATGTGCCAGCCGTGCAATCTACCTAGCCCTGCAAAGTGCAAATATTAACCTAAATGCATATTAAGATACTGTGTGTTAGCTCCTGAACTGCAATAGAGAGCGGGTGTTCCAGCGGAGGCAAGCAAATCGTGTTGATTTAGAGTGGCTTGAGGATTTGGCCCATTACCGCTTCTTTATACACTTTTAAAAAGAAATGCCAACTCGATAGTTTAGGCTTTAACTGGAACATGGCAAGTAATTGTATGTTTTGGCGGACCCCTAGTAATGTTGCAGAATCTTTCTCAGAAGTTGTTCCATGGGATAGCCGATTCCTCAGGTAAGAGCTACTTGTTTGTTCAATCCTCCATCGTAGGCCTGCTCCTCAGGTGCATCCTCCTTCTCGCAGCGATTTCCTAGGAACAGATTTCGAAGAACAGCTCTGATCACAGAATCACAGATTGGTTAGGGTTGGAAAGGACCTCTGGAGATCATCCAGCCCAACCCCCCTGCCAGAGCAGGGTCACCTACAGCAGGTTGCACAGGATGACCTCCAGGCGGGTTTTGAATGTCTCTGGGGTGGGAGACTCTACCGCCTCGCTGGGCAGCCTCTTCCAGCGCTCTGCCACCCTCAAAGTAAAGAAGTTCCTCCTCATGCTTTGATAGAAGTTCCTAGGTTCCAGTTAGCACCCGTTACCTCTTGTCCTGGATCATCAAAGATGATCCAGGACAAGAGGTAACGGGCACCAATTGGAACGTAGGAACTTGAACTTGAACTGGAACGTAGGAGTTTGAATATGGGATTATCCTTGATGATTCAGGATAGCTGTGTGTCTGACCAGTCTGTCTTTCGAAGGAGGTCCTGGGCCAGCTCCAGCCATGCTGTGCTGAGCAGAGCCCCTGGCAGCAGCCCCACAACTCACTCCCAGTGTGCCTGAATGGAAAAGGTACCAAAGTTGCTCCAACACTTTCCGAAAAACTCTATAGTGTTACCCCACAAGCGCAAAGCGACGGCAAAGCCCGTGAAATGACACCGGTGCTTCCAGAAAATGTCAAGCTTCCTGCCCAAGGGTGACATGCCATGCGGTGGGGTCAGGGCCACGCGCTGAGCACCCGGTGCGCTGGGGTTGCCCCAGCGGTTCCTGAGCAGCTCCTGCAGTGCTGCCGCCGGTACCGTTCTGGCGGCTGTAGTTGTTTAAAAAGCCGTTGTTGTTTCCGGCGTAATCTGACGGCAGTTTTCTCGGGCATTTGGGCCTCTTCTAATAAGTGTGCTGTGAGTACATCTGCAAGCATTCACCTGTCGAGGTCAAATGACTGGTGGTGCTCATCTGCCCCCGTGCTACTGCTGCTGCCTCCCGTGAATGCTCATGTGCCTGCGTGCCCCTGTACAGGCACAGATGCACGCGCGCAACACCTGATCCCGCATCCTAATTATTTTTCGCCCGGTTCTCGGAGTTGTTCTGCTTCCGGCTGATGAATGGGAAAGTGTAGTAGTGCTGTTTCATTTCACCAGCCTCTCAAGTGTGGAAATTATGGTAAATTTGAGAACAAGCCAGATTAGATTGATAGTTACACCTCCTCCTTTAATTAGCCAACCACAGGATCTGTGGAGGCAAAGGCCGGGGGGGTGTGTCGTTGTATATAACATGTATTTTCTATGTGAAAGATGAATCAAAAGGAGTTGCTTGAGGTGGGAAGGCTTTTCCGGAGAGGTTCCACATGTTGTCAGGTAGTCCCTCTGAATGGCAGCTTCCGGTTCGGTCCCTTAGCTTTCGGAAGTGACATTTAGTCTGATATGTGCCAGCCGTGCAATCTACCTAGCCCTGCAAAGTGCAAATATTAACCTAAATGCATATTAAGATACTGTGTGTTAGCTCCTGAACTGAAATAGAGAGCGGGTGTTCCAGCGGAGGCAAGCAAATCGTGTTGATTTACAGTGGCTTGAGGATTTGGCCCATTACCGCTTCTTTATACACTTTTAAAAAGAAATGCCAACTCGATAGTTTAGGCTTTAACTGGAACATGGCAAGTAATTGTATGTTTTGGCGGACCCCTAGTAATGTTGCAGAATCTTTCTCAGAAGTTGTTCCATGGGATAGCCGATTCCTCAGGTAAGAGCTACTTGTTTGTTCAATCCTCCATCTTAGGCCTGCTCCTCAGGTGCGTCCTCCTTCTCGCAGCGATTTCCTAGGAACAGATTTCGAAGAACAGCTCTGATCACAGAATCACAGATTGGTTAGGGTTGGAAAGGAGCTCTGGAGATCATGTAGTGCAACCCCCCTGCCAGAGCAGGGTCACCTACAGCAGGTTGCACAGGATGACCTCCAGGCGGGTTTTGAATGTCTCTGGGGTGGGAGACTCTACCGCCTCCCTGGGCAGCCTGTTCCAGCGCTCTGCCACCCTCAAAGTAAAGAAGTTCCTCCTCATGCTTTGATAGAAGTTCCTAGGTTCCAGTTTGTACCCGTTACCTCTTGTCCTGGATCATCTTTGATGATCCAGGACAAGAGGTAACGGGCACCGATTGGAACGTAGGAACTTGAACTTGAACTGGAACGTAGGAGTTTGAATATAGGATTATCCTTGATGATTCAGGATAGCTGTGTGTCTGACCAGTCTGTCTTTTGAAGGAGGTCCTGGGCCAGCTCCAGCCATGCTGTGCTGAGCAGAGCCCCTGGCAGCAGCCCCACAGCTCACTCCCAGTGTGCCTGAATGGAAAAGGTACCAAAGTTGCTCCAACACTTTCCGAAAAACTCTATAGTGTTACCCCACAAGCGCAAAGCGACGGCAAAGCCCGTGAAATGACACCGGTGCTTCCAGAAAATGTCAAGCTTCCTGCCCAAGGGTGACATGCCATGCGGTGGGGTCAGGGCCACGCGCTGAGCACCCGGTGCGCTGGGGTTGCCCCAGCGGTTCCTGAGCAGCTCCTGCAGTGCTGCCGCCGGTACCGTTCTGGCGGCTGTAGTTGTTTAAAAAGCCGTTGTTGTTTCCGGCGTAATCTGACGGCAGTTTTCTCGGGCATTTGGGCCTCTTCTAATAAGTGTGCTGTGAGTACATCTGCAAGCATTCACCTGTCGAGGTCAAATGACTGGTGGTGCTCATCTGCCCCCGTGCTACTGCTGCTGCCTCCCGTGAATGCTCATGTGCCTGCGTGCCCCTGTACAGGCACAGATGCACGCGCGCAACACCTGATCCCGCATCCTAATTATTTTTCGCCCGGTTCTCTGAGTTGTTCTGCTTCCAGCTGATGAATGGGAAAGTGTAGTAGTGCTGTTTCATTTCACCAGCCTCTCAAGTGTGGAAATTATGGTAAATTTGAGAACAAGCCAGATTAGATTGATAGTTACACCTCCTCCTTTAATTAGCCAACCACAGGATCTGTGGAGGCAAAGGCCGGGGGGGTGTGTCGTTGTATATAACGTGTATTTTCTATGTGAAAGATGAATCAAAAGGAGTTGCTTGAGGTGGGAAGGCTTTTCCGGAGAGGTTCCACATGTTGTCAGGTAGTCCCTCTGAATGGCAGCTTCCGGTTCGGTCCCTTAGCTTTCGGAAGTGACATTTAGTCTGATATGTGCCAGCCGTGCAATCTACCTAGCCCTGCAAAGTGCAAATATTAACCTAAATGCATATTAAGATACTGTGTGTTAGCTCCTGAACTGCAATAGAGAGCGGGTGTTCCAGCGGAGGCAAGCAAATCGTGTTGATTTACAGTGGCTTGAGGATTTGGCCCATTACCGCTTCTTTATACACTTTTAAAAAGAAATGCCAACTCGATAGTTTAGGCTTTAACTGGAACATGGCAAGTAATTGTATGTTTTGGCGGACCCCTAGTAATGTTGCAGAATCTTTCTCAGAAGTTGTTCCATGGGATAGCCGATTCCTCAGGTAAGAGCTACTTGTTTGTTCAATCCTCCATCTTAGGCCTGCTCCTCAGGTGCGTCCTCCTTCTCGCAGCGATTTCATAGGAAGAGATTTCGAAGAACAGCTCTGATCACAGAATCACAGATTGGTTAGGGTTGGAAAGGAGCTCTGGAGATCATGTAGTGCAACCCCCCTGCCAGAGCAGGGTCACCTACAGCAGGTTGCACAGGATGACCTCCAGGCGGGTTTTGAATGTCTCTGGGGTGGGAGACTCTACCGCCTCCCTGGGCAGCCTGGTCCAGCGCTCTGCCACCCTCAAAGTAAAGAAGTTCCTCCTCATGCTTTGATAGAAGTTCCTAGGTTCCAGTTTGTACCCGTTACCTCTTGTCCTGGATCATCTTTGATGATCCAGGACAAGAGGTAACGGGCACCAATTGGAACGTAGGAACTTGAACTTGAACTGGAACGTAGGAGTTTGAATATAGGATTATCCTTGATGATTCAGGATAGCTGTGTGTCTGACCAGTCTGTCTTTTGAAGGAGGTCCTGGGCCAGCTCCAGCCATGCTGTGCTGAGCAGAGCCCCTGGCAGCAGCCCCACAGCTCACTCCCAGTGTGCCTGAATGGAAAAGGTACCAAAGTTGCTCCAACACTTTCTGAAAAACTCTATAGTGTTACCCCACAAGCGCAAAGCGACGGCAAAGGCCGTGAAATGACACCGGTGCTTCCAGAAAATGTCAAGCTTCCTGCCCAAGGGTGACATGCCATGCGGTGGGGTCAGGGCCACGCGCTGAGCACCCGGTGCGCTGGGGTTGCCCCAGCGGTTCCTGAGCAGCTCCTGCAGTGCTGCCGCCGGTACCGTTCTGGCGGCTGTAGTTGTTTAAAAAGCCGTTGTTGTTTCCGGCGTAATCTGACGGCAGTTTTCTCGGGCATTTGGGCCTCTTCTAATAAGTGTGCTGTGAGTACATCTGCAAGCATTCACCTGTCGAGGTCAAATGACTGGTGGTGCTCATCTGCCCCCGTGCTACTGCTGCTGCCTCCCGTGAATGCTCATGTGCCTGCGTGCCCCTGTACAGGCACAGATGCACGCGCGCAACACCTGATCCCGCATCCTAATTATTTTTCGCCCGGTTCTCGGAGTTGTTCTGCTTCCGGCTGATGAATGGGAAAGTGTAGTAGTGCTGTTTCATTTCACCAGCCTCTCAAGTGTGGAAATTATGGTAAATTTGAGAACAAGCGAGATTAGATCGATAGTTACACCTCCTCCTTTAATTAGCCAACCACAGGATCTGTGGAGGCAAAGGCCGGAGGTGTGTGTCGGTGTATATAATGTGTATTGTCTATGTGAAAGATTAATCAAAAGGAGTTGCTTGAGGTGGGAAGGCTTTTCCGGAGAGGTTCCACATGTTGTCAGGTAGTCCCTCTGAATGGCAGCTTCCGGTTCGGTCCCTTAGCTTTCGGAAGTGACATTTAGTCTGATATGTGCCAGCCGTGCAATCTACCTAGCCCTGCAAAGTGCAAATATTAACCTAAATGCATATTAAGATACTGTGTGTTAGCTCCTGAACTGAAATAGAGAGCGGGTGTTCCAGCGGAGGCAAGCAAATCCTGTTGATTTACAGTGGCTTGAGGATATGGCCCATTACCACTTCTTTATACACTTTTAAAAAGAAATGCCAACTCGATAGTTTAGGCTTTAACTGGAACATGGCAAGTAATTGTATGTTTTGGCGGACCCCTAGTAATGTTGCAGAATCTTTCTCAGAAGTTGTTCCATGGGATAGCCGATTCCTCAGGTAAGAGCTACTTGTTTGTTCAATCCTCCATCTTAGGCCTGCTCCTCAGGTGCATCCTCCTTCTCGCAGCGATTTCCTAGGAACAGATTTCGAAGAACAGCTCTGATCACAGAATCACAGATTGGTTAGGGTTGGAAAGGAGCTCTGGAGATCATGTAGTGCAACCCCCCTGCCAGAGCAGGGTCACCTACAGCAGGTTGCACAGGATGACCTCCAGGCGGGTTTTGAATGTCTCTGGGGTGGGAGACTCTACCGCCTCGCTGGGCAGCCTCTTCCAGCGCTCTGCCACCCTCAAAGTAAAGAAGTTCCTCCTCATGCTTTGATAGAAGTTCCTAGGTTCCAGTTTGTACCCGTTACCTCTTGTCCTGGATCATCTTTGATGATCCAGGACAAGAGGTAACGGGCACCAATTGGAACGTAGGAACTTGAACTTGAACTGGAACGTAGGAGCTTGAACATAGGATTATCCTTGATGATTCAGGATAGCTGTGTGTCTGACCAGTCTGTCGTTCGAAGGAGGTCCTGGGCCAGCTCCAGCCATGCTGTGCTGAGCAGAGCCCCTGGCAGCAGCCCCACAGCTCACTCCCAGTGTGCCTGAATGGAAAAGGTACCAAAGTTGCTCCAACACTTTCCGAAAAACTCTATAGTGTTACCCCACAAGCGCAAAGCGACGGCAAAGCCCGTGAAATGACACCGGTGCTTCCAGAAAATGTCAAGCTTCCTGCCCAAGGGTGACATGCCATGCGGTGGGGTCAGGGCCACGCGCTGAGCACCCGGTGCGCTGGGGTTGCCCCAGCGGTTCCTGAGCAGCTCCTGCAGTGCTGCCGCCGGTACCGTTCTGGCGGCTGTAGTTGTTTAAAAAGCCGTTGTTGTTTCCGGCGTAATCTGACGGCAGTTTTCTCGGGCATTTGGGCCTCTTCTAATAAGTGTGCTGTGAGTACATCTGCAAGCATTCACCTGTCGAGGTCAAATGACTGGTGGTGCTCATCTGCCCCCAGCTACTGCTGCTGCCTCCCGTGAATGCTCATGTGCCTGCGTGCCCCTGTACAGGCACAGATGCATGCGCGCAACACCTGATCCCGCATCCTAATTATTTTTCGCCCGGTTCTCGGAGTTGTTCTGCTTCCGGCTGATGAATGGGAAAGTGTAGTAGTGCTGTTTCATTTCACCAGCCTCTCAAGTGTGGAAATTATGGTAAATTTGAGAACAAGCCAGATTAGATTGATAGTTACACCTCCTCCTTTAATTAGCCAACCACAGGATCTGTGGAGGCAAAGGCCGGGGGTGTGTGTCGGTGTATACAACGTGTATTGTCTATGTGAAAGATTAACGTGTATTGTCTATGTGAAAGATTAATCAAAAGGAGTTGCTTGAGGTGGGAAGGCTTTTCCAGAGAGGTTCCACATGTTGTCAGGTAGTCCCTCTGAATGGCAGCTTCCGGTTCGGTCCCTTAGCTTTCGGAAGTGACATTTAGTCTGATATGTGCCAGCCGTGCAATCTACCTAGCCCTGCAAAGTGCAAATATTAACCTAAATGCATATTAAGATACTGTGTGTTAGCTCCTGAACTGAAATAGAGAGCGGGTGTTCCAGCGGAGGCAAGCAAATCGTGTTGATTTACAGTGGCTTGAGGATTTGGCCCATTACCGCTTCTTTATACACTTTTAAAAAGAAATGCCAACTCGATAGTTTAGGCTTTAACTGGAACATGGCAAGTAATTGTATGTTTTGGCGGACCCCTAGTAATGTTGCAGAATCTTTCTCAGAAGTTGTTCCATGGGATAGCCGATTCCTCAGGTAAGAGCTACTTGTTTGTTCAATCCTCCATCTTAGGCCTGCTCCTCAGGTGCGTCCTCCTTCTCGCAGCGATTTCCTAGGAACAGATTTCGAAGAACAGCTCTGATCACAGAATCACAGATTGGTTAGGGTTGGAAAGGAGCTCTGGAGATCATCCAGTCCAACCCCCCTGCCAGAGCAGGGTCACCTACAGCAGGTTGCACAGGATGACCTCCAGGCGGGTTTTGAATGTCTCTGGGGTGGGAGACTCTACCGCCTCCCTGGGCAGCCTGTTCCAGCGCTCTGCCACCCTCAAAGTAAAGAAGTTCCTCCTCATGCTTTGATAGAAGTTCCTACGTTCCAGTTTGTACCCGTTACCTCTTGTCCTGGATCATCTTTGATGATCCAGGACAAGAGGTAACGGGCACCAATTGGAACGTAGGAACTTGAACTTGAACTGGAACGTAGGAGCTTGAACATAGGATTATCCTTGATGATTCAGGATAGCTGTGTGTCTGACCAGTCTGTCTTTCGAAGGAGGTCCTGGGCCAGCTCCAGCCATGCTGTGCTGAGCAGAGCCCCTGGCAGCAGCCCCAGAGCTCACTCCCAGTGTGCCTGAATGGAAAAGGTACCAAAGTTGCTCCAACACTTTCTGAAAAACTCTATAGTGTTACCCCACAAGCGCAAAGCGACGGCAAAGCCCGTGAAATGACACCGGTGCTTCCAGAAAATGTCAAGCTTCCTGCCCAAGGGTGACATGCCATGCGGTGGGGTCAGGGCCACGCGCTGAGCACCCGGTGCGCTGGGGTTGCCCCAGCGGTTCCTGAGCAGCTCCTGCAGTGCTGCCGCCGGTACCGTTCTGGCGGCTGTAGTTGTTTAAAAAGCCGTTGTTGTTTCCGGCGTAATCTGACGGCAGTTTTCTCGGGCATTTGGGCCTCTTCTAATAAGTGTGCTGTGAGTACATCTGCAAGCATTCACCTGTCGAGGTCAAATGACTGGTGGTGCTCATCTGCCCCCGTGCTACTGCTGCTGCCTCCCGTGAATGCTCATGTGCCTGCGTGCCCCTGTACAGGCACAGATGCACGCGCGCAACACCTGATCCCGCATCCTAATTATTTTTCGCCCGGTTCTCGGAGTTGTTCTGCTTCCGGCTGATGAATGGGAAAGTGTAGTAGTGCTGTTTCATTTCACCAGCCTCTCAAGTGTGGAAATGATGGTAAATTTGAGAACAAGCGAGATTAGATCGATAGTTACACCTCCTCCTTTAATTAGCCAACCACAGGATCTGTGGAGGCAAAGGCCGGAGGTGTGTGTCGGTGTATATAACGTGTATTGTCTATGTGAAAGATTAATCAAAAGGAGTTGCTTGAGGTGGGAAGGCTTTTCCGGAGAGGTTCCACATGTTGTCAGGTAGTCCCTCTGAATGGCAGCTTCCGGTTCGGTCCCTTAGCTTTCGGAAGTGACATTTAGTCTGATATGTGCCAGCCGTGCAATCTACCTAGCCCTGCAAAGTGCAAATATTAACCTAAATGCATATTAAGATACTGTGTGTTAGCTCCTGAACTGAAATAGAGAGCGGGTGTTCCAGCGGAGGCAAGCAAATCCTGTTGATTTACAGTGGCTTGAGGATATGGCCCATTACCACTTCTTTATACACTTTTAAAAAGAAATGCCAACTCGATAGTTTAGGCTTTAACTGGAACATGGCAAGTAATTGTATGTTTTGGCGGACCCCTAGTAATGTTGCAGAATCTTTCTCAGAAGTTGTTCCATGGGATAGCCGATTCCTCAGGTAAGAGCTACTTGTTTGTTCAATCCTCCATCTTAGGCCTGCTCCTCAGGTGCATCCTCCTTCTCGCAGCGATTTCCTAGGAACAGATTTCGAAGAACAGCTCTGATCACAGAATCACAGATTGGTTAGGGTTGGAAAGGAGCTCTGGAGATCATGTAGTGCAACCCCCCTGCCAGAGCAGGGTCACCTACAGCAGGTTGCACAGGATGACCTCCAGGCGGGTTTTGAATGTCTCTGGGGTGGGAGACTCTACCGCCTCCCTGGGCAGCCTGTTCCAGCACTCTGCCACCCTCAAAGTAAAGAAGTTCCTCCTCATGCTTTGATAGAAGTTCCTAGGTTCCAGTTTGTACCCGTTACCTCTTGTCCTGGATCATCTTTGATGATCCAGGACAAGAGGTAACGGGCACCAATTGGAACGTAGGAACTTGAACTTGAACTGGAACGTAGGAGCTTGAACATAGGATTATCCTTGATGATTCAGGATAGCTGTGTGTCTGACCAGTCTGTCTTTCGAAGGAGGTCCTGGGCCAGCTCCAGCCATGCTGTGCTGAGCAGAGCCCCTGGCAGCAGCCCCACAGCTCACTCCCAGTGTGCCTGAATGGAAAAGGTACCAAAGTTGCTCCAACACTTTCCGAAAAACTCTATAGTGTTACCCCACAAGCGCAAAGCGACGGCAAAGCCCGTGAAATGACACCGGTGCTTCCAGAAAATGTCAAGCTTCCTGCCCAAGGGTGACATGCCATGCGGTGGGGTCAGGGCCACGCGCTGAGCACCCGGTGCGCTGGGGTTGCCCCAGCGGTTCCTGAGCAGCTCCTGCAGTGCTGCCGCCGGTACCGTTCTGGCGGCTGTAGTTGTTTAAAAAGCCGTTGTTGTTTCCGGCGTAATCTGACGGCAGTTTTCTCGGGCATTTGGGCCTCTTCTAATAAGTGTGCTGTGAGTACATCTGCAAGCATTCACCTGTCGAGGTCAAATGACTGGTGGTGCTCATCTGCCCCCGTGCTACTGCTGCTGCCTCCCGTGAATGCTCATGTGCCTGCGTGCCCCTGTAAAGGCACAGATGCATGCGCGCAACACCTGATCCCGCATCCTAATTATTTTTCGCCCGGTTCTCGGAGTTGTTCTGCTTCCGGCTGATGAATGGGAAAGTGTAGTAGTGCTGTTTCATTTCACCAGCCTCTCAAGTGTGGAAATTATGGTAAATTTGAGAACAAGCCAGATTAGATTGATAGTTACACCTCCTCCTTTAATTAGCCAACCACAGGATCTGTGGAGGCAAAGGCCGGGGGTGTGTGTCGGTGTATACAACGTGTATTGTCTATGTGAAAGATTAACGTGTATTGTCTATGTGAAAGATTAATCAAAAGGAGTTGCTTGAGGTGGGAAGGCTTTTCCAGAGAGGTTCCACATGTTGTCAGGTAGTCCCTCTGAATGGCAGCTTCCGGTTCGGTCCCTTAGCTTTCGGAAGTGACATTTAGTCTGATATGTGCCAGCCGTGCAATCTACCTAGCCCTGCAAAGTGCAAATATTAACATAAATGCATATTAAGATACTGTGTGTTAGCTCCTGAACTGAAATAGAGAGCGGGTGTTCCAGCGGAGGCAAGCAAATCGTGTTGATTTACAGTGGCTTGCGGATTTGGCCCATTACCGCTTCTTTATACACTTTTAAAAAGAAATGCCAACTCGATAGTTTAGGCTTTAACTGGAACATGGCAAGTAATTGTATGTTTTGGCGGACCCCTAGTAATGTTGCAGAATCTTTCTCAGAAGTTGTTCCATGGGATAGCCGATTCCTCAGGTAAGAGCTACTTGTTTGTTCAATCCTCCATCTTAGGCCTGCTCCTCAGGTGCATCCTCCTTCTCGCAGCGATTTCCTAGGAACAGATTTTGAAGAACAGCTCTGATCACAGAATCACAGATTGGTTAGGGTTGGAAAGGAGCTCTGGAGATCATGTAGTGCAACCCCCCTGCCAGAGCAGGGTCACCTACAGCACGTTGCACAGGATGACCTCCAGGCGGGTTTTGAATGTCTCTGGGGTGGGAGACTCTACCACCTCCCTGGGCAGCCTGTTCCAGCGCTCTGCCACCCTCAAAGTAAAGAAGTTCCTCCTCATGCTTTGATAGAAGTTCCTAGGTTCCAGTTTGTACCCGTTACCTCTTGTCCTGGATCATCTTTGATGATCCAGGACAAGAGGTAACGGGCACCAATTGGAACGTAGGAACTTGAACTTGAACTGGAAGGTAGGAACTTGAACTTGAACATAGGATTATCCTTGATGATTCAGGATAGCTGTGTGTCTGACCAGTCTGTCTTTCGAAGGAGGTCCTGGGCCAGCTCCAGCCATGCTGTGCTGAGCAGAGCCCCTGGCAGCAGCCCCACAGCTCACTCCCAGTATGCCTGAATGGAAAAGGTACCAAAGTTGCTCCAACACTCTCTGAAAAACTCTATAGTGTTACCCCACAAACGCAAAGCGACGGCAAAACCCGTGAAATGACACCGGTGCTTCCAGAAAATGTCAAGCTTCCTGCCCAAGGGTGACATGCCATGCGGTGGGGTCAGGGCCACGCGCTGAGCACCCGGTGCGCTGGGGTTGCCCCAGCGGTTCCTGAGCAGCTCCTGCAGTGCTGCCGCCGGTACCGTTCTGGCGGCTGTAGTTGTTTAAAAAGCCGTTGTTGTTTCCGGCGTAATCTGACGGCAGTTTTCTCGGGCATTTGGGCCTCTTCTAATAAGTGTGCTGTGAGTACATCTGCAAGCATTCACCTGTCGAGGTCAAATGACTGGTGGTGCTCATCTGCCCCCGTGCTACTGCTGCTGCCTCCCGTGAATGCTCATGTGCCTGCGTGCCCCTGTACAGGCACAGATGCACGCGCGCAACACCTGATCCCGCATCCTAATTATTTTTCGCCCAGTTCTCGGAGTTGTTCTGCTTCCGGCTGATGAATGGGAAAGTGTAGTAGTGCTGTTTCATTTCACCAGCCTCTCAAGTGTGGAAATTATGGTAAATTTGAGAACAAGCCAGATTAGATTGATAGTTACACCTCCTCCTTTAATTAGC
This sequence comes from Vanellus vanellus, assembly GCF_965231255.1. Classification (NCBI taxonomy): domain Eukaryota; kingdom Metazoa; phylum Chordata; class Aves; order Charadriiformes; family Charadriidae; genus Vanellus; species Vanellus vanellus. Next base: position 783,452 of record NW_028126680.1, read on the forward strand.
CAACCACAGGATCTGTGGAGGCAAAGGCCGGGGGGGTGTGTCGGTGTATATAACGTGTATTGTCTATGTGAAAGATTAATCAAAAGGAGTTGCTTGAGGTGGGAAGGCTTTTCCGGAGAGGTTCCACATGTTGTCAGGTAGTCCCTCTGAATGGCAGCTTCCGGTTCGGTCCCTTAGCTTTCGGAAGTGACATTTAGTCTGATATGTGCCAGCCGTGCAATCTACCTAGCCCTGCAAAGTGCAAATATTAACCTAAATGCATATTAAGATACTGTGTGTTAGCTCCTGAACTGAAATAGAGAGCGGGTGTTCCAGCGGAGGCAAGCAAATCGTGTTGATTTAGAGTGGCTTGAGGATTTGGCCCATTACCGCTTCTTTATACACTTTTAAAAAGAAATGCCAACTCGATAGTTTAGGCTTTAACTGGAACATGGCAAGTAATTCTGTGTTTTGGCGGACCCCTAGTAATGTTGCAGAATCTTTCTCAGAAGTTGTTCCATGGGATAGCCGATTCCTCAGGTAAGAGCTACTTGTTTGTTCAATCCTCCATCTTAGGCCTGCTCCTCAGGTGCATCCTCCTTCTCGCAGCGATTTCCTAGGAACAGATTTCGAAGAACAGCTCTGATCACAGAATCACAGATTGGTTAGGGTTGGAAAGGAGCTCTGGAGATCATCCAGTCCAACCCCCCTGCCAGAGCAGGGTCACCTACAGCAGGTTGCACCGGATGACCTCCAGGCGGGTTTTGAATGTCTCTGGGGTGGGAGACTCTACCGCCTCCCTGGGCAGCCTGTTCCAGCGCTCTGCCACCCTCAAAGTAAAGAAGTTCCTCCTCATGCTTTGACAGAAGTTCCTAGGTTCCAGTTTGTACCCGTTACCTCTTGTCCTGGATCATCTTTGATGATCCAGGACAAGAGGTAACGGGCACCAATTGGAACGTAGGAACTTGAACTTGAACTGGAAGGTAGGAACTTGAACATAGGATTATCCTTGATGATTCAGGATAGCTGTGTGTCTGACCAGTCTGTCTTTCGAAGGAGGTCCTGGGCCAGCTCCAGCCATGCTGTGCTGAGCAGAGCCCCTGGCAGCAGCCCCACAGCTCACTCCCAGTGTGCCTGAATGGAAAAGGTACCAAAGTTGCTCCAACACTTTCTGAAAAACTCTATAGTGTTACCCCACAAGCGCAAAGCGACGGCAAAGCCCGTGAAATGACACCGGTGCTTCCAGAAAATTTCAAGCTTCCTGCCCAAGGGTGACATGCCATGCGGTGGGGTCAGGGCCACGCGCTGAGCACCCGGTGCGCTGGGGTTGCCCCAGCGGTTCCTGAGCAGCTCCTGCAGTGCTGCCGCCGGTACCGTTCTGGCGGCTGTAGTTGTTTAAAAAGCCATTGTTGTTTCCGGCGTAATCTGACGGCAGTTTTCTCGGGCATTTGGGCCTCTTCTAATAAGTGTGCTGTGAGTACATCTGCAAGCATTCACCTGTCGAGGTCAAATGACTGGTGGTGCTCATCTGCCCCCGTGCTACTGCTGCTGCCTCCCGTGAATGCTCATGTGCCTGCGTGCCCCTGTACAGGCACAGATGCACGCGCGCAACACCTGATCCCGCATCCTAATTATTTTTCGCCCGGTTCTCGGAGTTGTTCTGCTTCCGGCTGATGAATGGGAAAGTGTAGTAGTGCTGTTTCATTTCACCAGCCTCTCAAGTGTGGAAATTATGGTAAATTTGAGAACAAGCCAGATTAGATTGATAGTTACACCTCCTCCTTTAATCAGCCAACCACAGGATCTGTGGAGGCAAAGGCCGGGGGGGTGTGTCGGTGTATATAACGTGTATTGTCTATGTGAAAGATTAACGTGTATTGTCTATGTGAAAGATTAATCAAAAGGAGTTGCTTGAGGTGGGAAGGCTTTTCCGGAGAGGTTCCACATGTTGTCAGGTAGTCCCTCTGAATGGCAGCTTCCGGTTCGGTCCCTTAGCTTTCGGAAGTGACATTTAGTCTGATATGTGCCAGCCGTGCAATCTACCTAGCCCTGCAAAGTGCAAATATTAACATAAATGCATATTAAGATACTGTGTGTTAGCTCCTGAACTGAAATAGAGAGCGGGTGTTCCAGCGGAGGCAAGCAAATCGTGTTGATTTACAGTGGCTTGAGGATTTGGCCCATTACCGCTTCTTTATACACTTTTAAAAAGAAATGCCAACTCGATAGTTTAGGCTTTAACTGGAACATGGCAAGTAATTGTATGTTTTGGCGGACCCCTAGTAATGTTGCAGAATCTTTCTCAGAAGTTGTTCCATGGGATAGCCAATTCCTCAGGTAAGAGCTACTTGTTTGTTCAATCCTCCATCTTAGGCCTGCTCCTCAGGTGCATCCTCCTTCTCGCAGCGATTTCCTAGGAACAGATTTCGAAGAACAGCTCTGATCACAGAATCACAGATTGGTTAGGGTTGGAAAGGAGCTCTGGAGATCATCCAGTCCAACCCCCTGCCAGAGCAGGGTCACCTACAGCAGGTTGCACAGGATGACCTCCAGGCGGGTTTTGAATGTCTCTGGGGTGGGAGACTCTACCGCCTCCCTGGGCAGCCTGTTCCAGCGCTCTGCCACCCTCAAAGTAAAGAAGTTCCTCCTCATGCTTTGATAGAAGTTCCTACGTTCCAGTTTGTACCCGTTACCTCTTGTCCTGGATCATCTTTGATGATCCAGGACAAGAGGTAACGGGCACCAATTGGAACGTAGGAACTTGAACTTGAACTGGAACGTAGGAACTTGAACTTGAACATAGGATTATCCTTGATGATTCAGGATAGCTGTGTGTCTGACCAGTCTGTCTTTCGAAGGAGGTCCTGGGCCAGCTCCAGCCATGCTGTGCTGAGCAGAGCCCCTGGCAGCAGCCCCACACCTCACTCCCAGTGTGCCTGAATGGAAAAGGTACCAAAGTTGCTCCAACACTCTCTGAAAAAATCTATAGTGTTACCCCACAAACGCAAAGCGACGGCAAAGCCCGTGAAATGACACCGGTGCTTCCAGAAAATGTCAAGCTTCCTGCCCAAGGGTGACATGCCATGCGGTGGGGTCAGGGCCACACGCTGAGCACCCGGTGCGCTGGGGTTGCCCCAGCGGTTCCTGAGCAGCTCCTGCAGTGCTGCCGCTGGTACCGTTCTGGCGGCTGTAGTTGTTTAAAAAGCCGTTGTTGTTTCCGGCGTAATCTGACGGCAGTTTTCTCGGGCATTTGGGCCTCTTCTAATAAGTGTGCTGTGAGTACATCTGCAAGCATTCACCTGTCGAGGTCAAATGACTGGTGGTGCTCATCTGCCCCCGTGCTACTGCTGCTGCTGCCTCCCGTGAATGCTCATGTGCCTGCGTTCCCCTGTACAGGCACAGATGCATGCGCGCAACACCTGATCCCGCATCCTAATTATTTTTCGCCCGGTTCTCGGAGTTGTTCTGCTTCCGGCTGATGAATGGGAAAGTGTAGTAGTGCTGTTTCATTTCACCAGCCTCTCAAGTGTGGAAATTATGGTAAATTTGAGAACAAGCCAGATTAGATTGATAGTTACACCTCCTCCTTTAATTAGCCAACCACAGGATCTGTGGAGGCAAAGGCCGGGGGGGTGTGTCGGTGTATATAACGTGTATTGTCTATGTGAAAGATTAATCAAAAGGAGTTGCTTGAGGTGGGAAGTCTTTTACGGAGAGGTTCCACATGTTGTCAGGTAGTCCCTCTGAATGGCAGCTTCCGGTTCGGTCCCTTAGCTTTCGGAAGTGACATTTAGTCTGATATGTGCCAGCCGTGCAATCTACCTAGCCCTGCAAAGTGCAAATATTAACATAAATGCATATTAAGATACTGTGTGTTAGCTCCTGAACTGCAATAGAGAGCGGGTGTTCCAGCGGAGGCAAGCAAATCGTGTTGATTTACAGTGGCTTGAGGATTTGGCCCATTACCGCTTCTTTATACACTTTTAAAAAGAAATGCCAACTCGATAGTTTAGGCTTTAACTGGAACATGGCAAGTAATTGTATGTTTTGGCGGACCCCTAGTAATGTTGCAGAATCTTTCTCAGAAGTTGTTCCATGGGATAGCCGATTCCTCAGGTAAGAGCTACTTGTTTGTTCAATCCTCCATCTTAGGCCTGCTCCTCAGGTGCGTCCTCCTTCTCGCAGCGATTTCCTAGGAACAGATTTCGAAGAACAGCTCTGATCACAGAATCACAGATTGGTTAGGGTTGGAAAGGAGCTCTGGAGATCATGTAGTGCAACCCCCCTGCCAGAGCAGGGTCACCTACAGCAGGTTGCACAGGATGACCTCCAGGCGGGTTTTGAATGTTTCTGGGGTGGGAGACTCTACCGCCTACCTGGGCAGCCTGTTCCAGCGCTCTGCCACCCTCAAAGTAAAGAAGTTCCTCCTCATGCTTTGATAGAAGTTCCTAGGTTCCAGTTTGTACCCGTTACCTCTTGTCCTGGATCATCTTTGATGATCCAGGCCAAGAGGTAACGGGCACCAATTGGAACGTAGGAACTTGAACTTGAACTGGAACGTAGGAACTTGAACATAGGATTATCCTTGATGATTCAGGATAGCTGTGTGTCTGACCAGTCTGTCTTTCGAAGGAGGTCCTGGGCCAGCTCCAGCCATGCTGTGCTGAGCAGAGCCCCTGGCAGCAGCCCCACAGCTCACTCCCAGTGTGCTTAAATGGAAAAGGTACCAAAGTTGCTCCAACACTTTCTGAAAAACTCTATAGTGTTACCCCACAAGCGCAAAGCAACGGCAAAGCCCGTGAAATGACACCGGTGCTTCCAGAAAATGTCAAGCTTCCTGCCCAAGGGTGACATGCCATGCGGTGGGGTCAGGGCCACGCGCTGAGCACCCGGTGCGCTGGGGTTGCCCCAGCGGTTCCTGAGCAGCTCCTGCAGTGCTGCCGCCGGTACCGTTCTGGCGGCTGTAGTTGTTTAAAAAGCCGTTGTTGTTTCCGGCGTAATCTGACGGCAGTTTTCTCGGGCATTTGGGCCTCTTCTAATAAGTGTGCTGTGAGTACATCTGCAAGCATTCACCTGTCGAGGTCAAATGACTGGTGGTGCTCATCTGCCCCCGTGCTACTGCTGCTGCCTCCCGTGAATGCTCATGTGCCTGCGTGCCCCTGTACAGGCACAGATGCACGCGCGCAACACCTGATCCCGCATCCTAATTATTTTTCGCCCGGTTCTCGGAGTTGTTCTGCTTCCGGCTGATGAATGGGAAAGTGTAGTAGTGCTGTTTCATTTCACCAACCTCTCAAGTGTGGAAATTATGGTAAATTTGAGAACAAGCGAGATTAGATTGATAGTTACACCTCCTCCTTTAATTAGCCAACCACAGGATCTGTGGAGGCAATGGCCGGGGGGCGTGTCGGTGGGGGGGCATACGATTTTACCATGGCGAGATTGCTGGAGGTTCTTTCTTGTCTGTTCTTTCTTGTCTTGTAAATTGGTATGAGGTTCTGCCAGTCTTCCTCACGTAGCACAATCGCTCTTGATTTCTGGAGGTTGCTCACAGGGTAAGCTAATGTTTAACATCAATAAGGGTTACCGAATCTTGTCCTTGAGAAGCAGGAGTCTGGAAGCTGTTGTCAATCCAACTGCTGTATTCCTGACCAGCAAGCCCGCTCGATTCAGGGTTAATTAACTGATTACTTAGAGCGGAAGTGTTGTGGAAGAGCCCGATCATTACCATTTCTATTCATTCTAATATGATGTATTTCAACTCCCCCTCCCTCACGCCTTCCAGAGAGTGATCTGGTGAAGGAGGATGACAAGTCTTTGTGAAACCATCTCGAGTTCTCCCAGATACTCGTAGTTGAAGTTGTCTAGCGGTGCGAGATTAGACACCGTGTGAAAGGCAATACTGCACAGATTCTTTATTCCAGACCATTTTGTAAGTTCGCATGATACAAAACCTCACGGTTACTGGGCAGCTCTCCCACTTTTCACGTCAACCTTTGCTACCTCGCCCGCTGCAACGTGCAGGAAAGAAACATTGATTTGAATTGCGCCGTGGTGCCGTGCATCTTAATGACACTCTGGAGTGACTGGCAGTGTGTCTGGGTCCTGGGGTTGGACCCGGTCTAGCTGCCAGGAGGCAACATTGCAGAGAGGGGCTACAGCTGTGGTCTCTGAAGGGACATGGCTACTCTATGTAGGCCTTCTCTCCCTGCGTCTCAGAGTGCTTGAAGATGCTAATTGGTTCACATTTTCCTCTGTTCGTTAAGGTATTCTGTCCTTAAAAATTCAGCTTTTTAAAATAGTAACGTGCATTGTCTATGTGAAAGATTAATCAAAAGGAGTTGCTTGAGGTGGGAAGGCTTTTCCGGAGAGGTTCCACATGTTGTCAGGTAGTCCCTCTGAATGGCAGCTTCCGGTTCGGTCCCTTAGCTTTCGGAAGTGACATTTAGTCTGATATGTGCCAGCCGTGCAATCTACCTAGCCCTGCAAAGTGCAAATATTAACATAAATGCATATTAAGATACTGTGTGTTAGCTCCTGAACTGAAATAGAGAGCGGGTGTTCCAGCGGAGGCAAGCAAATCGTGTTGATTTACAGTGGCTTGCGGATTTGGCCCATTACCGCTTCTTTATACACTTTTAAAAAGAAATGCCAACTCGATAGTTTAGGCTTTAACTGGAACATAGCAAGTAATTGTATGTTTTGGCGGACCCCTAGTAATGTTGCAGAATCTTTCTCAGAAGTTGTTCCATGGGATAGCCGATTCCTCAGGTAAGAGCTACTTGTTTGTTCAATCCTCCATCTTAGGCCTGCTCCTCAGGTGCATCCTCCTTCTCGCAGCGATTTCCTAGGAACAGATTTCGAAGAACAGCTCTGATCACAGAATCACAGATTGGTTAGGGTTGGAAAGGAGCTCTGGAGATCATCCAGTCCAACCCCCTGCCAGAGCAGGGTCACCTACAGCAGGTTGCACAGGATGACCTCCAGGCGGGTTTTGAATGTCTCTGGGGTGGGAGACTCTACCGCCTCCCTGGGCAGCCTGTTCCAGCGCTCTGCCACCCTCAAAGTAAAGAAGTTCCTCCTCATGCTTTGATAGAAGTTCCTAGGTTCCAGTTTGTACCCGTTACCTCTTGTCCTGGATCATCTTTGATGATCCAGGACAAGAGGTAACGGGCACCAATTGGAACGTAGGAACTTGAACTTGAAGTGGAACGTAGGAACTTGAACTTGAACATAGGATTATCCTTGATGATTCAGGATAGCTGTGTGTCTGACCAGCCTGTCTTTCGAAGGAGGTCCTGGGCCAGCTCCAGCCATGCTGTGCTGAGCAGAGCCCCTGGCAGCAGCCCCACAGCTCACTCCCAGTGTGCCTGAATGGAAAAGGTACCAAAGTTGCTCCAACACTTTCTGAAAAACTCTATAGTGTTACCCCACAAGCGCAAAGCGACGGCAAAGCCCGTGAAATGACACCGGTGCTTCCAGAAAATGTCAAGCTTCCTGCCCAAGGGTGACATGCCATGCGGTGGGGTCAGGGCCACGCGCTGAGCACCCGGTGCGCTGGGGTTGCCCCAGCGGTTCCTGAGCAGCTCCTGCAGTGCTGCCGCCGGTACCGTTCTGGCGGCTGTAGTTGTTTAAAAAGCCGTTGTTGTTTCCGGCGTAATCTGACGGCAGTTTTCTCGGGCATTTGGGCCTCTTCTAATAAGTGTGCTGTGAGTACATCTGCAAGCATTCACCTGTCGAGGTCAAATGACTGGTGGTGCTCATCTGCCCCCGTGCTACTGCTGCTGCCTCCCGTGAATGCTCATGTGCCTGCGTGCCCCTGTACAGGCACAGATGCACGCGCGCAACACCTGATCCCGCATCCTAATTATTTTTCGCCCGGTTCTCGGAGTTGTTCTGCTTCCGGCTGATGAATGGGAAAGTGTAGTAGTGCTGTTTCATTTCACCAGCCTCTCAAGTGTGGAAATTATGGTAAATTTGAGAACAAGCCAGATTAGATTAATAGTTACACCTCCTCCTTTAATTAGCCAACCACAGGATCTGTGGAGGCAAAGGCCGGGGGGGTGTGTCGGTGTATATAACGTGTATTGTCTATGTGAAAGATTAATCAAAAGGAGTTGCTTGAGGTGGGAAGGCTTTTCCGGAGAGGTTCCACATGTTGTCAGGTAGTCCCTCTGAATGGCAGCTTCCGGTTCGGTCCCTTAGCTTTCGGAAGTGACATTTAGTCTGATATGTGCCAGCCGTGCAATCTACCTAGCCCTGCAAAGTGCAAATATTAACCTAAATGCATATTAAGATACTGTGTGTTAGCTCCTGAACTGAAATAGAGAGCGGGTGTTCCAGCGGAGGCAAGCAAATCGTGTTGATTTAGAGTGGCTTGCGGATTTGGCCCATTACCGCTTCTTTATACACTTTTAAAAAGAAATGCCAACTCGATAGTTTAGGCTTTAACTGGAACATGGCAAGTAATTGTATGTTTTGGCGGACCCCTAGTAATGTTGCAGAATCTTTCTCAGAAGTTGTTCCATGGGATAGCCGATTCCTCAGGTAAGAGCTACTTGTTTGTTCAATCCTCCATCTTAGGCCTGCTCCTCAGGTGCATCCTCCTTCTCGCAGCGATTTCCTAGGAACAGATTTCGAAGAACAGCTCTGATCACAGAATCACAGATTGGTTAGGGTTGGAAAGGAGCTCTGGAGATCATCCAGCCCAACCCCCCTGCCAGAGCAGGGTCACCTACAGCAGGTTGCACAGGATGACCTCCAGGCGGGTTTTGAATGTCTCTGGGGTCGGAGACTCTACCGCCTCCCCGGGCAGCCTGTTCCAGCGCTCTGCCACCCTCAAAGTAAAGAAGTTCCTCCTCATGCTTTGATAGAAGTTCCTACGTTCCAATTGGTGCCCGTTACCTCTTGTCCTGGATCATCAAAGATGATCCAGGACAAGAGGTAACGGGTACAAACTGGAACGTAGGAACTTGAACTTGAACTGGAAGGTAGGAACTTGACCTTGAACTGGAAGGTAGGAACTTGAACTTGAACATAGGATTATCCTTGATGATTCAGGATAGCTGTGTGTCTGACCAGTCTGTCTTTCGAAGGAGGTCCTGGGCCAGCTCCAGCCATGCTGTGCTGAGCAGAGCCCCTGGCAGCAGCCCCACACCTCACTCCCAGTGTGCCTGAATGGAAAAGGTACCAAAGTTGCTCCAACACTTTCTGAAAAACTCTATAGTGTTACCCCACAAGCGCAAAGCGACGGCAAAGCCCGTGAAATGACACCGGTGCTTCCAGAAAATGTCAAGCTTCCTGCCCAAGGGTGACATGCCATGCGGTGGGGTCAGGGCCACGCGCTGAGCACCCGGTGCGCTGGGGTTGCCCCAGCGGTTCCTGAGCAGCTCCTGCAGTGCTGCCGCCGGTACCGTTCTGGCGGCTGTAGTTGTTTAAAAAGCCGTTGTTGTTTCCGGCGTAATCTGACGGCAGTTTTCTCGGGCATTTGGGCCTCTTCTAATAAGTGTGCTGTGAGTACATCTGCAAGCATTCACCTGTCGAGGTCAAATGACTGGTGGTGCTCATCTGCCCCCGTGCTACTGCTGCTGCCTCCCGTGAATGCTCATGTGCCTGCGTGCCCCTGTACAGGCACAGATGCACGCGCGCAACACCTGATCCCGCATCCTAATTATTTTTCGCCCGGTTCTCGGAGTTGTTCTGCTTCCGGCTGATGAATGGGAAAGTGTAGTAGTGCTGTTTCATTTCACCAGCCTCTCAAGTGTGGAAATTATGGTAAATTTGAGAACAAGCCAGATTAGATTAATAGTTACACCTCCTCCTTTAATTAGCCAACCACAGGATCTGTGGAGGCAAAGGCCGGGGGGGTGTGTCGGTGTATATAACGTGTATTGTCTATGTGAAAGATTAATCAAAAGGAGTTGCTTGAGGTGGGAAGGCTTTTCCGGAGAGGTTCCACATGTTGTCAGGTAGTCCCTCTGAATGGCAGCTTCCGGTTCGGTCCCTTAGCTTTCGGAAGTGACATTTAGTCTGATATGTGCCAGCCGTGCAATCTACCTAGCCCCGCAAAGTGCAAATATTAACATAAATGCATATTAAGATACTGTGTGTTAGCTCCTGAACTGAAATAGAGAGCGGGTGTTCCAGCGGAGGCAAGCAAATCGTGTTGATTTACAGTGGCTTGAGGATTTGGCCCATTACCGCTTCTTTATACACTTTTAAAAAGAAATGCCAACTCGATAGTTTAGGCTTTAACTGGAACATGGCAAGTAATTGTATGTTTTGGCGGACCCCTAGTAATGTTGCAGAATCTTTCTCAGAAGTTGTTCCATGGGATAGCCGATTCCTCAGGTAAGAGCTACTTGTTTGTTCAATCCTCCATCTTAGGCCTGCTCCTCAGGTGCATCCTTCTTCTCGCAGCGATTTCCTAGGAACAGATTTCGAAGAACAGCTCTGATCACAGAATCACAGATTGGTTAGGGTTGGAAAGGAGCTCTGGAGATCATCCAGCCCAACCCCCCTGCCAGAGCAGGGTCACCTACAGCAGGTTGCACAGGATGACCTCCAGGCGGGTTTTGAATGTCTCTGGGGTCGGAGACTCTACCGCCTCCCCGGGCAGCCTGTTCCAGCGCTCTGCCACCCTCAAAGTAAAGAAGTTCCTCCTCATGCTTTGATAGAAGTTCCTACGTTCCAATTGGTGCCCGTTACCTCTTGTCCTGGATCATCAAAGATGATCCAGGACAAGAGGTAACGGGTACAAACTGGAACGTAGGAACTTGAACTTGAACTGGAAGGTAGGAACTTGAACTTGAACTGGAAGGTAGGAACTTGAACTTGAACATAGGATTATCCTTGATGATTCAGGATAGCTGTGTGTCTGACCAGTCTGTCTTTCGAAGGAGGTCCTGGGCCAGCTCCAGCCATGCTGTGCTGAGCAGAGCCCCTGGCAGCAGCCCCACAGCTCACTCCCAGTGTGCCTGAATGGAAAAGGTACCAAAGTTGCTCCAACACTTTCTGAAAAACTCTATAGTGTTACCCCACAAGCGCAAAGCGACGGCAAAGCCCGTGAAATGACACCGGTGCTTCCAGAAAATGTCAAGCTTCCTGCCCAAGGGTGACATGCCATGCGGTGGGGTCAGGGCCACGCGCTGAGCACCCGGTGCGCTGGGGTTGCCCCAGCGGTTCCTGAGCAGCTCCTGCAGTGCTGCCGCCGGTACCGTTCTGGCGGCTGTAGTTGTTTAAAAAGCCGTTGTTGTTTCCGGCGTAATCTGACGGCAGTTTTCTCGGGCATTTGGGCCTCTTCTAATAAGTGTGCTGTGAGTACATCTGCAAGCATTCACCTGTCGAGGTCAAATGACTGGTGGTGCTCATCTGCCCCCGTGCTACTGCTGCTGCCTCCCGTGAATGCTCATGTGCCTGCGTGCCCCTGTACAGGCACAGATGCACGCGCGCAACACCTGATCCCGCATCCTAATTATTTTTCGCCCGGTTCTCGGAGTTGTTCTGCTTCCGGCTGATGAATGGGAAAGTGTAGTAGTGCTGTTTCATTTCACCAGCCTCTCAAGTGTGGAAATTATGGTAAATTTGAGAACAAGCCAGATTAGATTGATAGTTACACCTCCTCCTTTAATTAGCCAACCACAGGATCTGTGGAGGCAAAGGCCGGGGGGGTGTGTCGGTGTATATAAGGTGTATTGTCTATGTGAAAGATTAATCAAAAGGAGTTGCTTGAGGTGGGAAGGCTTTTCCGGAGAGGTTCCACATGTTGTCAGGTAGTCCCTCTGAATGGCAGCTTCCGGTTCGGTCCCTTAGCTTTCGGAAGTGACATTTAGTCTGATATGTGCCAGCCGTGCAATCTACCTAGCCCTGCAAAGTGCAAATATTAACCTAAATGCATATTAAGATACTGTGTGTTAGCTCCTGAACTGAAATAGAGAGCGGGTGTTCCAGCGGAGGCAAGCAAATCGTGTTGATTTACAGTGGCTTGCGGATTTGGCCCATTACCGCTTCTTTATACACTTTTAAAAAGAAATGCCAACTCGATAGTTTAGGCTTTAACTGGAACATGGCAAGTAATGGTATGTTTTGGCGGACCCCTAGTAATGTTGCAGAATCTTTCTCAGAAGTTGTTCCATGGGATAGCCGATTCCTCAGGTAAGAGCTACTTGTTTGTTCAATCCTCCATCTTAGGCCTGCTCCTCAGGTGCATCCTCCTTCTCGCAGCGATTTCCTAGGAACAGATTTCGAAGAACAGCTCTGATCACAGAATCACAGATTGGTTAGGGTTGGAAAGGAGCTCTGGAGATCATCCAGCCCAACCCCCCTGCCAGAGCAGGGTCACCTACAGCAGGTTGCACAGGATGACCTCCAGGCGGGTTTTGAATGTCTCTGGGGTCGGAGACTCTACCGCCTCCCCGGGCAGCCTGTTCCAGCGCTCTGCCACCCTCAAAGTAAAGAAGTTCCTCCTCATGCTTTGATAGAAGTTCCTACGTTCCAATTGGTGCCCGTTACCTCTTGTCCTGGATCATCAAAGATGATCCAGGACAAGAGGTAACGGGTACAAACTGGAACGTAGGAACTTGAACTTGAACTGGAAGGTAGGAACTTGAACTTGAACATAGGATTATCCTTGATGATTCAGGATAGCTGTGTGTCTGACCAGTCTGTCTTTCGAAGGAGGTCCTGGGCCAGCTCCAGCCATGCTGTGCTGAGCAGAGCCCCTGGCAGCAGCCCCACACCTCACTCCCAGTGTGCCTGAATGGAAAAGGTACAAAAGTTGCTCCAACACTTTCTGAAAAACTCTATAGTGTTACCCCACAAGCGCAAAGCGACGGCAAAGCCCGTGAAATGACACCGGTGCTTCCAGAAAATGTCAAGCTTCCTGCCCAAGGGTGACATGCCATGCGGTGGGGTCAGGGCCACGCGCTGAGCACCCGGTGCGCTGGGGTTGCCCCAGCGGTTCCTGAGCAGCTCCTGCAGTGCTGCCGCCGGTACTGTTCTGGCGGCTGTAGTTGTTTAAAAAGCCGTTGTTGTTTCCGGCGTAATCTGACGGCAGTTTTCTCGGGCATTTGGGCCTCTTCTAATAAGTGTGCTGTGAGTACATCTGCAAGCATTCACCTGTCGAGGTCAAATGACTGGTGGTGCTCATCTGCCCCCGTGCTGCTGCTGCTGCCTCCCGTGAATGCTCATGTGCCTGCGTGCCCCTGTACAGGCACAGATGCACGCGCGCAACACCTGATCCCGCATCCTAATTATTTTTCGCCCGGTTCTCGGAGTTGTTCTGCTTCCGGCTGATGAATGGGAAAGTGTAGTAGTGCTGTTTCATTTCACCAGCCTCTCAAGTGTGGAAATTATGGTAAATTTGAGAACAAGCCAGATTAGATTAATAGTTACACCTCCTCCTTTAATTAGCCAACCACAGGATCTGTGGAGGCAAAGGCCGGGGGGGTGTGTCGGTGTATATAAGGTGTATTGTCTATGTGAAAGATTAATCAAAAGGAGTTGCTTGAGGTGGGAAGGCTTTTCCGGAGAGGTTCCACATGTTGTCAGGTAGTCCCTCTGAATGGCAGCTTCCGGTTCGGTCCCTTAGCTTTCGGAAGTGACATTTAGTCTGATATGTGCCAGCCGTGCAATCTACCTAGCCCCGCAAAGTGCAAATATTAACATAAATGCATATTAAGATACTGTGTGTTAGCTCCTGAACTGAAATAGAGAGCGGGTGTTCCAGCGGAGGCAAGCAAATCGTGTTGATTTACAGTGGCTTGCGGATTTGGCCCATTACCGCTTCTTTATACACTTTTAAAAAGAAATGCCAACTCGATAGTTTAGGCTTTAACTGGAACATGGCAAGTAATTGTATGTTTTGGCGGACCCCTAGTAATGTTGCAGAATCTTTCTCAGAAGTTGTTCCATGGGATAGCCGATTCCTCAGGTAAGAGCTACTTGTTTGTTCAATCCTCCATCTTCGGCCTGCTCCTCAGGTGCATCCTCCTTCTCGCAGCGATTTCCTAGGAACAGATTTCGAAGAACAGCTCTGATCACAGAATCACAGATTGGTTAGGGTTGGAAAGGAGCTCTGGAGATCATCCAGCTAAACCCCCCTGCCAGAGCAGGGTCACCTACAGCAGGTTGCACAGGATGACCTCCAGGCGGGTTTTGAATGTTTCTGGGGTGGGAGACTCTACCGCCTCCCTGGGCAGCCTGTTCCAGCGCTCTGCCACCCTCAAAGTAAAGAAGTTCCTCCTCATGCTTTGATAGAAGTTCCTACGTTCCAGTTTGTACCCGTTACCTCTTGTCCTGGATCATCTTTGATGATCCAGGACAAGAGGTAACGGGCACCAATTGGAACGTAGGAACTTGAACTTGAACTGGAACGTAGGAACTTGAACATAGGATTATCCTTGATGATTCAGGATAGCTGTGTGTCTGACCAGTCTGTCTTTCGAAGGAGGTCCTGGGCCAGCTCCAGCCATGCTGTGCTGAGCAGAGCCCCTGGCAGCAGCCCCACAGCTCACTCCCAGTGTGCCTGAATGGAAAAGGTACCAAAGTTGCTCCAACACTTTCTGAAAAACTCTATAGTGTTACCCCACAAGCGCAAAGCGACGGCAAAGCCCGTGAAATGACACCGGTGCTTCCAGAAAATGTCAAGCTTCCTGCCCAAGGGTGACATGCCATGCGGTGGGGTCAGGGCCACGCGCTGAGCACCCGGTGCGCTGGGGTTGCCCCAGCGGTTCCTGAGCAGCTCCTGCAGTGCTGCCGCCGGTACCGTTCTGGCGGCTGTAGTTGTTTAAAAAGCCGTTGTTGTTTCCGGCGTAAGCTGACGGCAGTTTTCTCGGGCATTTGGGCCTCTTCTAATAAGTGTGCTGTGAGTACATCTGCAAGCATTCACCTGTCGAGGTCAAATGACTGGTGGTGCTCATCTGCCCCCGTGCTACTGCTGCTGCCTCCCGTGAATGCTCATGTGCCTGCGTGCCCCTGTACAGGCACAGATGCACGCGCGCAACACCTGATCCCGCATCCTAATTATTTTTCGCCCGGTTCTCGGAGTTGTTCTGCTTCCGGCTGATGAATGGGAAAGTGTAGTGGTGCTGTTTCATTTCACCAGCCTCTCAAGTGTGGAAATTATGGTAAATTTGAGAACAAGCCAGATTAGATTGATAGTTACACCTCCTCCTTTAATTAGCCAACCACAGGATCTGTGGAGGCAAAGGTCGGGGGGGTGTGTCGGTGTATATAACGTGTATTGTCTATGTGAAAGATGAATCAAAAGGAGTTGCTTGAGGTGGGAAGGCTTTTCCGGAGAGGTTCCACATGTTGTCAGGTAGTCCCTCTGAATGGCAGCTTCCGGTTCGGTCCCTTAGCTTTCGGAAGTGACATTTAGTCTGATATGTGCCAGCCGTGCAATCTACCTAGCCCCGCAAAGTGCAAATATTAACATAAATGCATATTAAGATACTGTGTGTTAGCTCCTGAACTGCAATAGAGAGCGGGTGTTCCAGCGGAGGCAAGCAAATCGTGTTGATTTACAGTGGCTTGCGGATTTGGCCCATTACCGCTTCTTTATACACTTTTAAAAAGAAATGCCAACTCGATAGTTTAGGCTTTAACTGGAACATGGCAAGTAATTGTATGTTTTGGCGGACCCCTAGTAATGTTGCAGAATCTTTCTCAGAAGTTGTTCCATGGGATAGCCGATTCCTCAGGTAAGAGCTACTTGTTTGTTCAATCCTCCATCTTAGGCCTGCTCCTCAGGTGCATCCTCCTTCTCGCAGCGATTTCCTACGAACAGATTTCGAAGAACAGCTCTGATCACAGAATCACAGATTGGTTAGGGTTGGAAAGGAGCTCTGGAGATCATCCAGCCCAACCCCCCTGCCAGAGCAGGGTCACCTACAGCAGGTTGCACAGGATGACCTCCAGGCGGGTTTTGAATGTCTCTGGGGTCGGAGACTCTACCGCCTCCCTGGGCAGCCTGTTCCAGCGCTCTGCCACCCTCAAAGTAAAGAAGTTCCTCCTCATGCTTTGATAGAAGTTCCTACGTTCCAGTTGGTACCCGTTACCTCTTGTCCTGGATCATCTTTGATGATCCAGGACAAGAGGTAACGGGCACCAATTGGAACGTAGGAACTTGAACTTGAACTGGAACGTAGGAACTTGAACATAGGATTATCCTTGATGATTCAGGATAGCTGTGTGTCTGACCAGTCTGTCTTTCGAAGGAGGTCCTGGGCCAGCTCCAGCCATGCTGTGCTGAGCAGAGCCCCTGGCAGCAGCCCCACAGCTCACTCCCAGTGTGCCTGAATGGAAAAGGTACCAAAGTTGCTCCAACACTTTCTGAAAAACTCTATAGTGTTACCCCACAAGCGCAAAGCGACAGCAAAGCCCGTGAAATGACACCGGTGCTTCCAGAAAATGTCAAGCTTCCTGCCCAAGGGTGACATGCCATGCGGTGGGGTCAGGGCCACGCGCTGAGCACCCGGTGCGCTGGGGTTGCCCCAGCGGTTCCTGAGCAGCTCCTGCAGTGCTGCCGCCGGTACCGTTCTGGCGGCTGTAGTTGTTTAAAAAGCCGTTGTTGTTTCCGGCGTAATCTGACGGCAGTTTTCTCGGGCATTTGGGCCTCTTCTAATAAGTGTGCTGTGAGTACATCTGCAAGCATTCACCTGTCGAGGTCAAATGACTGGTGGTGCTCATCTGCCCCCGTGCTACTGCTGCTGCCTCCCGTGAATGCTCATGTGCCTGCGTGCCCCTGTACAGGCACAGATGCACGCGCGCAACACCTGATCCCGCATCCTAATTATTTTTCGCCCGGTTCTCGGAGTTGTTCTGCTTCCGGCTGATGAATGGGAAAGTGTAGTAGTGCTGTTTCATTTCACCAGCCTCTCAAGTGTGGAAATTATGGTAAATTTGAGAACAAGCCAGATTAGATTGATAGTTACACCTCCTCCTTTAATTAGCCAACCACAGGATCTGTGGAGGCAAAGGCCGGGGGGGTGTGTCGGTGTATATAAGGTGTATTGTCTATGTGAAAGATTAATCAAAAGGAGTTGCTTGAGGTGGGAAGGCTTTTCCGGAGAGGTTCCACATGTTGTCAGGTAGTCCCTCTGAATGGCAGCTTCCGGTTCGGTCCCTTAGCTTTCGGAAGTGACATTTAGTCTGATATGTGCCAGCCGTGCAATCTACCTAGCCCTGCAAAGTGCAAATATTAACCTAAATGCATATTAAGATACTGTGTGTTAGCTCCTGAACTGAAATAGAGAGCGGGTGTTCCAGCGGAGGCAAGCAAATCGTGTTGATTTACAGTGGCTTGCGGATTTGGCCCATTACCGCTTCTTTATACACTTTTAAAAAGAAATGCCAACTCGATAGTTTAGGCTTTAACTGGAACATGGCAAGTAATTGTATGTTTTGGCGGACCCCTAGTAATGTTGCAGAATCTTTCTCAGAAGTTGTTCCATGGGATAGCCGATTCCTCAGGTAAGAGCTACTTGTTTGTTCAATCCTCCATCTTAGGCCTGCTCCTCAGGTGCATCCTCCTTCTCGCAGCGATTTCCTAGGAACAGATTTCGAAGAACAGCTCTGATCACAGAATCACAGATTGGTTAGGGTTGGAAAGGAGCTCTGGAGATCATCCAGCCCAACCCCCCTGCCAGAGCAGGGTCACCTACAGCAGGTTGCACAGGATGACCTCCAGGCGGGTTTTGAATGTCTCTGGGGTCGGAGACTCTACCGCCTCCCCGGGCAGCCTGTTCCAGCGCTCTGCCACCCTCAAAGTAAAGAAGTTCCTCCTCATGCTTTGATAGAAGTTCCTACGTTCCAGTTTGTACCCGTTACCTCTTGTCCTGGATCATATTTGATGATCCAGGCCAAGAGGTAACGGGCACCAATTGGAACGTAGGAACTTGAACTTCAATTGGAACGTAGGAACTTGAACATAGGATTATCCTTGATGATTCAGGATAGCTGTGTGTCTGACCAGCCTGTCTTTCGAAGGAGGTCCTGGGCCAGCTCCAGCCATGCTGTGCTGAGCAGAGCCCCTGGCAGCAGCCCCACAGCTCACTCCCAGTGTGCCTGAATGGAAAAGGTACCAAAGTTGCTCCAACACTTTCTGAAAAACTCTATAGTGTTACCCCACAAGCGCAAAGCGACGGCAAAGCCCGTGAAATGACACCGGTGCTTCCAGAAAATGTCAAGCTTCCTGCCCAAGGGTGACATGCCATGCGGTGGGGTCAGGGCCACGCGCTGAGCACCCGGTGCGCTGGGGTTGCCCCAGCGGTTCCTGAGCAGCTCCTGCAGTGCTGCCGCCGGTACCGTTCTGGCGGCTGTAGTTGTTTAAAAAGCCGTTGTTGTTTCCGGCGTAATCTGACGGCAGTTTTCTCGGGCATTTGGGCCTCTTCGAATAAGTGTGCTGTGAGTACATCTGCAAGCATTCACCTGTCGAGGTCAAATGACTGGTGGTGCTCATCTGCCCCCGTGCTACTGCTGCTGCCTCCCGTGAATGCTCATGTGCCTGCGTGCCCCTGTACAGGCACAGATGCACGCGCGCAACACCTGATCCCGCATCCTAATTATTTTTCGCCCGGTTCTCGGAGTTGTTCTGCTTCCGGCTGATGAATGGGAAAGTGTAGTAGTGCTGTTTCATTTCACCAGCCTCTCAAGTGTGGAAATTATGGTAAATTTGAGAACAAGCCAGATTAGATTGATTGTTACACCTCCTCCTTTAATTAGCCAACCACAGGATCTGTGGAGGCAAAGGCCGGGGGGGTGTGTCGGTGTATATAACGTGTATTGTCTATGTGAAAGATTAATCAAAAGGAGTTGCTTGAGGTGGGAAGGCTTTTCCGGAGAGGTTCCACATGTTGTCAGGTAGTCCCTCTGAATGGCAGCTTCCGGTTCGGTCCCTTAGCTTTCGGAAGTGACATTTAGTCTGATATGTGCCAGCCGTGCAATCTACCTAGCCCTGCAAAGTGCAAATATTAACCTAAATGCATATTAAGATACTGTGTGTTAGCTCCTGAACTGAAATAGAGAGCGGGTGTTCCAGCGGAGGCAAGCAAATCGTGTTGATTTACAGTGGCTTGCGGATTTGGCCCATTACCGCTTCTTTATACACTTTTAAAAAGAAATGCCAACTCGATAGTTTAGGCTTTAACTGGAACATGGCAAGAAATTGTATGTTTTGGCGGACCCCTAGTAATGTTGCAGAATCTTTCTCAGAAGTTGTTCCATGGGATAGCCGATTCCTCAGGTAAGAGCTACTTGTTTGTTCAATCCTCCATCTTAGGCCTGCTCCTCAGGTGCATCCTCCTTCTCGCAGCGATTTCCTAGGAACAGATTTCGAAGAACAGCTCTGATCACAGAATCACAGATTAGTTAGGGTTGGAAAGGAGCTCTGGAGATCATCCAGCCCAACCCCCCTGACAGAGCAGGGTCACCTACAGCAGGTTGCACAGGATGACCTCCAGGCGGGTTTTGAATGTCTCTGGGGTGGGAGACTCTACCGCCTCCCCGGGCAGCCTGTTCCAGCGCTCTGCCACCCTCAAAGTAAAGAAGTTCCTCCTCATGCTTTGATAGAAGTTCCTACGTTCCAGTTTGTACCCGTTACCTCTTGTCCTGGATCATCTTTGATGATCCAGGACAAGAGGTAACGGGCACCAATTGGAACGTAGGAACTTGAACTTGAACTGGAACGTAGGAACTTGAACATAGGATTATCCTTGATGATTCAGGATAGCTGTGTGTCTGACCAGTCTGTCTTTCGAAGGAGGTCCTGGACCAGCTCCAGCCATGCTGTGCTGAGCAGAGCCCCTGGCAGCAGCCCCACAGCTCACTCCCAGTGTGCCTGAATGGAAAAGGTACCAAAGTTGCTCCAACACTTTCTGAAAAACTCTATAGTGTTACCCCACAAGCGCAAAGCGACGGCAAAGCCCGTGAAATGACACCGGTGCTTCCAGAAAATGTCAAGCTTCCTGCCCAAGGGTGACATGCCATGCGGTGGGGTCAGGGCCACGCGCTGAGCACCCGGTGCGCTGGGGTTGCCCCAGCGGTTCCTGAGCAGCTCCTGCAGTGCTGCCGCCGGTACCGTTCTGGCGGCTGTAGTTGTTTAAAAAGCCGTTGTTGTTTCCGGCGTAAGCTGACGGCAGTTTTCTCGGGCATTTGGGCCTCTTCTAATAAGTGTGCTGTGAGTACATCTGCAAGCATTCACCTGTCGAGGTCAAATGACTGGTGGTGCTCATCTGCCCCCGTGCTACTGCTGCTGCCTCCCGTGAATGCTCATGTGCCTGCGTGCCCCTGTACAGGCACAGATGCACGCGCGCAACACCTGATCCCGCATCCTAATTATTTTTCGCCCGGTTCTCGGAGTTGTTCTGCTTCCGGCTGATGAATGGGAAAGTGTAGTAGTGCTGTTTCATTTCACCAGCCTCTCAAGTGTGGAAATTATGGTAAATTTGAGAACAAGCCAGATTAGATTGATAGTTACACCTCCTCCTTTAATTAGCCAACCACAGGATCTGTGGAGGCAAAGGCCGGGGGGGTGTGTCGGTGTATATAACGTGTATTGTCTATGTGAAAGATTAATCAAAAAGGAGTTGCTTGAGGTGGGAAGGCTTTTCCGGAGAGGTTCCACATGTTGTCAGGTAGTCCCTCTGAATGGCAGCTTCCGGTTCGGTCCCTTAGCTTTCGGAAGTGACATTTAGTCTGATATGTGCCAGCCGTGCAATCTACCTAGCCCTGCAAAGTGCAAATATTAACCTAAATGCATATTAAGATACTGTGTGTTAGCTCCTGAACTGAAATAGAGAGCGGGTGTTCCAGCGGAGGCAAGCAAATCGTGTTGATTTACAGTGGCTTGAGGATTTGGCCCATTACCGCTTCTTTATACACTTTTAAAAAGAAATGCCAACTCGATAGTTTAGGCTTTAACTGGAACATGGCAAGTAATTGTATGTTTTGGCGGACCCCTAGTAATGTTGCAGAATCTTTCTCAGAAGTTGTTCCATGGGATAGCCGATTCCTCAGGTAAGAGCTACTTGTTTGTTCAATCCTCCATCTTAGGCCTGCTCCTCAGGTGCATCCTCCTTCTCGCAGCGATTTCCTAGGAACAGATTTCGAAGAACAGCTCTGATCACAGAATCACAGATTGGTTAGGGTTGGAAAGGAGCTCTGGAGATCATCCAGTCCAACCCCCCTGCCAGAGCAGGGTCACCTACAGCAGGTTGCACAGGATGACCTCCAGGCGGGTTTTGAATGTCTCTGGGGTCGGAGACTCTACCGCCTCCCCGGGCAGCCTGTTCCAGCGCTCTGCCACCCTCAAAGTAAAGAAGTTCCTCCTCATGCTTTGATAGAAGTTCCTACGTTCCAGTTTGTACCCGTTACCTCTTGTCCTGGATCATCTTTGATGATCCAGGACAAGAGGTAACGGGCACCAATTGGAACGTAGGAACTTGAACTTGAACTGGAACGTAGGAACTTGAACATAGGATTATCCTTGATGATTCAGGATAGCTGTGTGTCTGACCAGTCTGTCTTTCGAAGGAGGTCCTGGGCCAGCTCCAGCCATGCTGTGCTGAGCAGAGCCCCTGGCAGCAGCCCCACAGCTCACTCCCAGTGTGCCTGAATGGAAAAGGTACCAAAGTTGCTCCAACACTTTCTGAAAAACTCTATAGTGTTACCCCACAAGCGCAAAGCGACGGCAAAGCCCGTGAAATGACACCGGTGCTTCCAGAAAATGTCAAGCTTCCTGCCCAAGGGTGACATGCCATGCGGTGGGGTCAGGGCCACGCGCTGAGCACCCGGTGCGCTGGGGTTGCCCCAGCGGTTCCTGAGCAGCTCCTGCAGTGCTGCCGCCGGTACCGTTCTGGCGGCTGTAGTTGTTTAAAAAGCCGTTGTTGTTTCCGGCGTAAGCTGACGGCAGTTTTCTCGGGCATTTGGGCCTCTTCTAATAAGTGTGCTGTGAGTACATCTGCAAGCATTCACCTGTCGAGGTCAAATGACTGGTGGTGCTCATCTGCCCCCGTGCTACTGCTGCTGCCTCCCGTGAATGCTCATGTGCCTGTGTGCCCCTGTACAGGCACAGATGCACGCGCGCAACACCTGATCCCGCATCCTAATTATTTTTCGCCCGGTTCTCGGAGTTGTTCTGCTTCCGGCTGATGAATGGGAAAGTGTAGTAGTGCTGTTTCATTTCACCAGCCTCTCAAGTGTGGAAATTATGGTAAATTTGAGAACAAGCCAGATTAGATTGATAGTTACACCTCCTCCTTTAATTAGCCAACCACAGGATCTGTGGAGGCAAAGGCCGGGGGGGTGTGTCGGTGTATATAACGTGTATTGTCTATGTGAAAGATTAATCAAAAAGGAGTTGCTTGAGGTGGGAAGGCTTTTCCGGAGAGGTTCCACATGTTGTCAGGTAGTCCCTCTGAATGGCAGCTTCCGGTTCGGTCCCTTAGCTTTCGGAAGTGACATTTAGTCTGATATGTGCCAGCCGTGCAATCTACCTAGCCCTGCAAAGTGCAAATATTAACATAAATGCATATTAAGATACTGTGTGTTCGCTCCTGAACTGAAATAGAGAGCGGGTGTTCCAGCGGAGGCAAGCAAATCGTGTTGATTTACAGTGGCTTGAGGATTTGGCCCATTACCGCTTCTTTATACACTTTTAAAAAGAAATGCCAACTCGATAGTTTAGGCTTTAACTGGAACATGGCAAGTAATTGTATGTTTTGGCGGACCCCTAGTAATGTTGCAGAATCTTTCTCAGAAGTTGTTCCATGGGATAGCCGATTCCTCAGGTAAGAGCTACTTGTTTGTTCAATCCTCCATCTTAGGCCTGCTCCTCAGGTGCATCCTCCTTCTCGCAGCGATTTCCTAGGAACAGATTTCGAAGAACAGCTCTGATCACAGAATCACAGATTGGTTAGGGTTGGAAAGGAGCTCTGGAGATCATCCAGTCCAACCCCCCTGCCAGAGCAGGGTCACCTACAGCAGGTTGCACAGGATGACCTCCAGGCGGGTTTTGAATGTCTCTGGGGTCGGAGACTCTACCGCCTCCCCGGGCAGCCTGTTCCAGCGCTCTGCCACCCTCAAAGTAAAGAAGTTCCTCCTCATGCTTTGATAGAAGTTCCTAGGTTCCAGTTTGTACCCGTTACCTCTTGTCCTGGATCATCTTTGATGATCCAGGACAAGAGGTAACGGGCACCAATTGGAACGTAGGAACTTGAACTTGAACTGGAACGTAGGAACTTGAACATAGGATTATCCTTGATGATTCAGGATAGCTGTGTGTCTGACCAGTCTGTCTTTCGAAGGAGGTCCTGGGCCAGCTCCAGCCATGCTGTGCTGAGCAGAGCCCCTGGCAGCAGCCCCACAGCTCACTCCCAGTGTGCCTGAATGGAAAAGGTACCAAAGTTGCTCCAACACTTTCTGAAAAACTCTATAGTGTTACCCCACAAGCGCAAAGCGACGGCAAAGCCCGTGAAATGACACCGGTGCTTCCAGAAAATGTCAAGCTTCCTGCCCAAGGGTGACATGCCATGCGGTGGGGTCAGGGCCACGCGCTGAGCACCCGGTGCGCTGGGGTTGCCCCAGCGGTTCCTGAGCAGCTCCTGCAGTGCTGCCGCCGGTACCGTTCTGGCGGCTGTAGTTGTTTAAAAAGCCGTTGTTGTTTCCGGCGTAATCTGACGGCAGTTTTCTCGGGCATTTGGGCCTCTTCTAATAAGTGTGCTGTGAGTACATCTGCAAGCATTCACCTGTCGAGGTCAAATGACTGGTGGTGCTCATCTGCCCCCGTGCTACTGCTGCTGCCTCCCGTGAATGCTCATGTGCCTGCGTGCCCCTGTACAGGCACAGATGCACGCGCGCAACACCTGATCCCGCATCCTAATTATTTTTCGCCCGGTTCTCGGAGTTGTTCTGCTTCCGGCTGATGAATGGGAAAGTGTAGTAGTGCTGTTTCATTTCACCAGCCTCTCAAGTGTGGAAATTATGGTAAATTTGAGAACAAGCCAGATTAGATTAGTAGTTACACCTCCTCCTTTAATTAGCCAACCACAGGATCTGTGGAGGCAAAGGCCGGGGGGGGGTGTCGGTGTATATAAGGTGTATTGTCTATGTGAAAGATTAATCAAAAGGAGTTGCTTGAGGTGGGAAGGCTTTTCCGGAGAGGTTCCACATGTTGTCAGGTAGTCCCTCTGAATGGCAGCTTCCGGTTCGGTCCCTTAGCTTTCGGAAGTGACATTTAGTCTGATATGTGCCAGCCGTGCAATCTACCTAGCCCTGCAAAGTGCAAATATTAACCTAAATGCATATTAAGATACTGTGTGTTAGCTCCTGAACTGAAATAGAGAGCGGGTGTTCCAGCGGAGGCAAGCAAATCGTGTTGATTTACAGTGGCTTGCGGATTTGGCCCATTACCGCTTCTTTATACACTTTTAAAAAGAAATGCCAACTCGATAGTTTAGGCTTTAACTGGAACATGGCAAGTAATTCTGTGTTTTGGCGGACCCCTAGTTATGTTGCAGAATCTTTCTCAGAAGTTGTTCCATGGGATAGCCGATTCCTCAGGTAAGAGCTACTTGTTTGTTCAATCCTCCATCTTAGGCCTGCTCCTCAGGTGCATCCTCCTTCTCGCAGCGATTTCCTAGGAACAGATTTCGAAGAACAGCTCTGATCACAGAATCACAGATTGGTTAGGGTTGGAAAGGAGGTCTGGAGATCATCCAGCCCAACCCCCCTGCCAGAGCAGGGTCACCTACAGCAGGTTGCACAGGATGACCTCCAGGCGGGTTTTGAATGTCTCTGGGGTCGGAGACTCTACCGCCTCCCCGGGCAGCCTGTTCCAGCGCTCTGCCACCCTCAAAGTAAAGAAGTTCCTCCTCATGCTTTGATAGAAGTTCCTACGTTCCAATTGGTGCCCGTTACCTCTTGTCCTGGATCATCAAAGATGATCCAGGACAAGAGGTAACGGGTACAAACTGGAACGTAGGAACTTGAACTTGAACTGGAACGTAGGAACTTGAACATAGGATTATCCTTGATGATTCAGGATAGCTGTGTGTCTGACCAGTCTGTCTTTCGAAGGAGGTCCTGGGCCAGCTCCAGCCATGCTGTGCTGAGCAGAGCCCCTGGCAGCAGCCCCACAGCTCACTCCCAGTGTGCCTGAATGGAAAAGGTACCAAAGTTGCTCCAACACTTTCTGAAAAACTCTATAGTGTTACCCCACAAGCGCAAAGCGACGGCAAAGCCCGTGAAATGACACCGGTGCTTCCAGAAAATGTCAAGCTTCCTGCCCAAGGGTGACATGCCATGCGGTGGGGTCAGGGCCACGCGCTGAGCACCCGGTGCGCTGGGGTTGCCCCAGCGGTTCCTGAGCAGCTCCTGCAGTGCTGCCGCCGGTACCGTTCTGGCGGCTGTAGTTGTTTAAAAAGCCGTTGTTGTTTCCGGCGTAATCTGACGGCAGTTTTCTCGGGCATTTGGGCCTCTTCTAATAAGTGTGCTGTGAGTACATCTGCAAGCATTCACCTGTCGAGGTCAAATGACTGGTGGTGCTCATCTGCCCCCTTGCTACTGCTGCTGCCTCCCGTGAATGCTCATGTGCCTGCGTGCCCCTGTACAGGCACAGATGCACGCGCGCAACACCTGATCCCGCATCCTAATTATTTTTCGCCCGGTTCTCGGAGTTGTTCTGCTTCCGGCTGATGAATGGGAAAGTGTAGTAGTGCTGTTTCATTTCACCAGCCTCTCAAGTGTGGAAATTATGGTAAATTTGAGAACAAGCCAGATTAGATTGATAGTTACACCTCCTCCTTTAATTAGCCAACCACAGGATCTGTGGAGGCAAAGGCCGGGGGGGTGTGTCGGTGTATATAACATGTATTGTCTATGTGAAAGATTAATCAAAAGGAGTTGCTTGAGGTGGGAAGGCTTTTCCGGAGAGGTTCCACATGTTGTCAGGTAGTCCCTCTGAATGGCAGCTTCCGGTTCGGTCCCTTAGCTTTCGGAAGTGACATTTAGTCTGATATGTGCCAGCCGTGCAATCTACCTAGCCCTGCAAAGTGCAAATATTAACCTAAATGCATATTAAGATACTGTGTGTTAGCTCCTGAACTGAAATAGAGAGCGGGTGTTCCAGCGGAGGCAAGCAAATCGTGTTGATTTACAGTGGCTTGCGGATTTGGCCCATTACCGCTTCTTTATACACTTTTAAAAAGAAATGCCAACTCGATAGTTTAGGCTTTAACTGGAACATGGCAAGTAATTCTGTGTTTTGGCGGACCCCTAGTTATGTTGCAGAATCTTTCTCAGAAGTTGTTCCATGGGATAGCCGATTCCTCAGGTAAGAGCTACTTGTTTGTTCAATCCTCCATCTTAGGCCTGCTCCTCAGGTGCATCCTCCTTCTCGCAGCGATTTCCTAGGAACAGATTTCGAAGAACAGCTCTGATCACAGAATCACAGATTGGTTAGGGTTGGAAAGGAGGTCTGGAGATCATCCAGCCCAACCCCCCTGCCAGAGCAGGGTCACCTACAGCAGGTTGCACAGGATGACCTCCAGGCGGGTTTTGAATGTCTCTGGGGTCGGAGACTCTACCGCCTCCCCGGGCAGCCTGTTCCAGCGCTCTGCCACCCTCAAAGTAAAGAAGTTCCTCCTCATGCTTTGATAGAAGTTCCTACGTTCCAATTGGTGCCCGTTACCTCTTGTCCTGGATCATCAAAGATGATCCAGGACAAGAGGTAACGGGTACAAACTGGAACGTAGGAACTTGAACTTGAACTGGAACGTAGGAACTTGAACATAGGATTATCCTTGATGATTCAGGATAGCTGTGTGTCTGACCAGTCTGTCTTTCGAAGGAGGTCCTGGGCCAGCTCCAGCCATGCTGTGCTGAGCAGAGCCCCTGGCAGCAGCCCCACAGCTCACTCCCAGTGTGCCTGAATGGAAAAGGTACCAAAGTTGCTCCAACACTTTCTGAAAAACTCTATAGTGTTACCCCACAAGCGCAAAGCGACGGCAAAGCCCGTGAAATGACACCGGTGCTTCCAGAAAATGTCAAGCTTCCTGCCCAAGGGTGACATGCCATGCGGTGGGGTCAGGGCCACGCGCTGAGCACCCGGTGCGCTGGGGTTGCCCCAGCGGTTCCTGAGCAGCTCCTGCAGTGCTGCCGCCGGTACCGTTCTGGCGGCTGTAGTTGTTTAAAAAGCCGTTGTTGTTTCCGGCGCAATCTGACGGCAGTTTTCTCGGGCATTTGGGCCTCTTCTAATAAGTGTGCTGTGAGTACATCTGCAAGCATTCACCTGTCGAGGTCAAATGACTGGTGGTGCTCATCTGCCCCCGTGCTACTGCTGCTGCCTCCCGTGAATGCTCATGTGCCTGCGTGCCCCTGTACAGGCACAGATGCACGCGCGCAACACCTGATCCCGCATCCTAATTATTTTTCGCCCGGTTCTCGGAGTTGTTCTGCTTCCGGCTGATGAATGGGAAAGTGTAGTAGTGCTGTTTCATTTCACCAGCCTCTCAAGTGTGGAAATTATGGTAAATTTGAGAACAAGCCAGATTAGATTAGTAGTTACACCTCCTCCTTTAATTAGCCAACCACAGGATCTGTGGAGGCAAAGGCCGGGGGGGGGTGTCGGTGTATATAAGGTGTATTGTCTATGTGAAAGATTAATCAAAAGGAGTTGCTTGAGGTGGGAAGGCTTTTCCGGAGAGGTTCCACATGTTGTCAGGTAGTCCCTCTGAATGGCAGCTTCCGGTTCGGTCCCTTAGCTTTCGGAAGTGACATTTAGTCTGATATGTGCCAGCCGTGCAATCTACCTAGCCCTGCAAAGTGCAAATATTAACCTAAATGCATATTAAGATACTGTGTGTTAGCTCCTGAACTGAAATAGAGAGCGGGTGTTCCAGCGGAGGCAAGCAAATCGTGTTGATTTACAGTGGCTTGCGGATTTGGCCCATTACCGCTTCTTTATACACTTTTAAAAAGAAATGCCAACTCGATAGTTTAGGCTTTAACTGGAACATGGCAAGTAATTCTGTGTTTTGGCGGACCCCTAGTTATGTTGCAGAATCTTTCTCAGAAGTTGTTCCATGGGATAGCCGATTCCTCAGGTAAGAGCTACTTGTTTGTTCAATCCTCCATCTTAGGCCTGCTCCTCAGGTGCATCCTCCTTCTCGCAGCGATTTCCTAGGAACAGATTTCGAAGAACAGCTCTGATCACAGAATCACAGATTGGTTAGGGTTGGAAAGGAGGTCTGGAGATCATCCAGCCCAACCCCCCTGCCAGAGCAGGGTCACCTACAGCAGGTTGCACAGGATGACCTCCAGGCGGGTTTTGAATGTCTCTGGGGTGGGAGACTCTACCGCCTCCCCGGGCAGCCTGTTCCAGCGCTCTGCCACCCTCAAAGTAAAGAAGTTCCTCCTCATGCTTTGATAGAAGTTCCTACGTTCCAATTGGTGCCCGTTACCTCTTGTCCTGGATCATCAAAGATGATCCAGGACAAGAGGTAACGGGTACAAACTGGAACGTAGGAACTTGAACTTGAACTGGAACGTAGGAACTTTAACATAGGATTATCCTTGATGATTCAGGATAGCTGTGTGTCTGACCAGTCTGTCTTTCGAAGGAGGTCCTGGGCCAGCTCCAGCCATGCTGTGCTGAGCAGAGCCCCTGGCAGCAGCCCCACAGCTCACTCCCAGTGTGCCTGAATGGAAAAGGTACCAAAGTTGCTCCAACACTTTCTGAAAAACTCTATAGTGTTACCCCACAAGCGCAAAGCGACGGCAAAGCCCGTGAAATGACACCGGTGCTTCCAGAAAATGTCAAGCTTCCTGCCCAAGGGTGACATGCCATGCGGTGGGGTCAGGGCCACGCGCTGAGCACCCGGTGCGCTGGGGTTGCCCCAGCGGTTCCTGAGCAGCTCCTGCAGTGCTGCCGCCGGTACCGTTCTGGCGGCTGTAGTTGTTTAAAAAGCCGTTGTTGTTTCCGGCGTAATCTGACGGCAGTTTTCTCGGGCATTTGGGCCTCTTCTAATAAGTGTGCTGTGAGTACATCTGCAAGCATTCACCTGTCGAGGTCAAATGACTGGTGGTGCTCATCTGCCCCCTTGCTACTGCTGCTGCCTCCCGTGAATGCTCATGTGCCTGCGTGCCCCTGTACAGGCACAGATGCACGCGCGCAACACCTGATCCCGCATCCTAATTATTTTTCGCCCGGTTCTCGGAGTTGTTCTGCTTCCGGCTGATGAATGGGAAAGTGTAGTAGTGCTGTTTCATTTCACCAGCCTCTCAAGTGTGGAAATTATGGTAAATTTGAGAACAAGCCAGATTAGATTGATAGTTACACCTCCTCCTTTAATTAGCCAACCACAGGATCTGTGGAGGCAAAGGCCGGGGGTGTGTGTCGGTGTATATAACATGTATTGTCTATGTGAAAGATTAATCAAAAGGAGTTGCTTGAGGTGGGAAGGCTTTTCCGGAGAGGTTCCACATGTTGTCAGGTAGTCCCTCTGAATGGCAGCTTCCGGTTCGGTCCCTTAGCTTTCGGAAGTGACATTTAGTCTGATATGTGCCAGCCGTGCAATCTACCTAGCCCTGCAAAGTGCAAATATTAACCTAAATGCATATTAAGATACTGTGTGTTAGCTCCTGAACTGAAATAGAGAGCGGGTGTTCCAGCGGAGGCAAGCAAATCGTGTTGATTTACAGTGGCTTGCGGATTTGGCCCATTACCGCTTCTTTATACACTTTTAAAAAGAAATGCCAACTCGATAGTTTAGGCTTTAACTGGAACATGGCAAGTAATTCTGTGTTTTGGCGGACCCCTAGTTATGTTGCAGAATCTTTCTCAGAAGTTGTTCCATGGGATAGCCGATTCCTCAGGTAAGAGCTACTTGTTTGTTCAATCCTCCATCTTAGGCCTGCTCCTCAGGTGCATCCTCCTTCTCGCAGCGATTTCCTAGGAACAGATTTCGAAGAACAGCTCTGATCACAGAATCACAGATTGGTTAGGGTTGGAAAGGAGGTCTGGAGATCATCCAGCCCAACCCCCCTGCCAGAGCAGGGTCACCTACAGCAGGTTGCACAGGATGACCTCCAGGCGGGTTTTGAATGTCTCTGGGGTCGGAGACTCTACCGCCTCCCCGGGCAGCCTGTTCCAGCGCTCTGCCACCCTCAAAGTAAAGAAGTTCCTCCTCATGCTTTGATAGAAGTTCCTACGTTCCAATTGGTGCCCGTTACCTCTTGTCCTGGATCATCAAAGATGATCCAGGACAAGAGGTAACGGGTACAAACTGGAACGTAGGAACTTGAACTTGAACTGGAACGTAGGAACTTGAACATAGGATTATCCTTGATGATTCAGGATAGCTGTGTGTCTGACCAGTCTGTCTTTCGAAGGAGGTCCTGGGCCAGCTCCAGCCATGCTGTGCTGAGCAGAGCCCCTGGCAGCAGCCCCACAGCTCACTCCCAGTGTGCCTGAATGGAAAAGGTACCAAAGTTGCTCCAACACTTTCTGAAAAACTCTATAGTGTTACCCCACAAGCGCAAAGCGACGGCAAAGCCCGTGAAATGACACCGGTGCTTCCAGAAAATGTCAAGCTTCCTGCCCAAGGGTGACATGCCATGCGGTGGGGTCAGGGCCACGCGCTGAGCACCCGGTGCGCTGGGGTTGCCCCAGCGGTTCCTGAGCAGCTCCTGCAGTGCTGCCGCCGGTACCGTTCTGGCGGCTGTAGTTGTTTAAAAAGCCGTTGTTGTTTCCGGCGTAATCTGACGGCAGTTTTCTCGGGCATTTGGGCCTCTTCTAATAAGTGTGCTGTGAGTACATCTGCAAGCATTCACCTGTCGAGGTCAAATGACTGGTGGTGCTCATCTGCCCCCTTGCTACTGCTGCTGCCTCCCGTGAATGCTCATGTGCCTGCGTGCCCCTGTACAGGCACAGATGCACGCGCGCAACACCTGATCCCGCATCCTAATTATTTTTCGCCCGGTTCTCGGAGTTGTTCTGCTTCCGGCTGATGAATGGGAAAGTGTAGTAGTGCTGTTTCATTTCACCAGCCTCTCAAGTGTGGAAATTATGGTAAATTTGAGAACAAGCCAGATTAGATTGATAGTTACACCTCCTCCTTTAATTAGCCAACCACAGGATCTGTGGAGGCAAAGGCCGGGGGGGTGTGTCGGTGTATATAAGGTGTATTGTCTATGTGAAAGATTAATCAAAAGGAGTTGCTTGAGGTGGGAAGGCTTTTCCGGAGAGGTTCCACATGTTGTCAGGTAGTCCCTCTGAATGGCAGCTTCCGGTTCGGTCCCTTAGCTTTCGGAAGTGACATTTAGTCTGATATGTGCCAGCCGTGCAATCTACCTAGCCCTGCAAAGTGCAAATATTAACCTAAATGCATATTAAGATACTGTGTGTTAGCTCCTGAACTGAAATAGAGAGCGGGTGTTCCAGCGGAGGCAAGCAAATCGTGTTGACTTACAGTGGCTTGAGGATTTGGCCCATTACCGCTTCTTTATACACTTTTAAAAAGAAATGCCAACTCGATAGTTTAGGCTTTAACTGGAACATGGCAAGTAATTGTATGTTTTGGCGGACCCCTAGTAATGTTGCAGAATCTTTCTCAGAAGTTGTTCCATGGGATAGCCGATTCCTCAGGTAAGAGCTACTTGTTTGTTCAATCCTCCGTCTTAGGCCTGCTCCTCAGGTGCGTCCTCCTTCTCGCAGCAATTTCCTAGGAACAGATTTCGAAGAACAGCTCTGATCACAGAATCACAGATTGGTTAGGGTTGGAAAGGAGGTCTGGAGATCATCCAGCCCAACCCCCCTGACAGAGCAGGGTCACCTACAGCAGGTTGCACAGGATGACCTCCAGGCGGGTTTTGAATGTCTCTGGGGTGGGAGACTCTACTGCCTCCCTGGGCAGCCTGTTCCAGCGCTCTGCCACCCTCAAAGTAAAGAAGTTCCTCCTCATGCTTTGATAGAAGTTCCTACGTTCCAGTTTGTACCCGTTACCTCTTGTCCTGGATCATCTTTGATGATCCAGGACAAGAGGTAACGGGCACCAATTGGAACGTAGGAACTTAAACTTGAACTGGAAGGTAGGAACTTGAACTTGAACATAGGATTATCCTTGATGATTCAGGATAGCTGTGTGTCTGACCAGTCTGTCTTTCGAAGGAGGTCCCGGACCAGCTCCAGCCATGCTATGCTGAGCAGAGCCCCTGGCAGCAGCCCCACAGCTCACTCCCAGTGTGCCTGAATGGAAAAGGTACCAAAGTTGCTCCAACACTTTCTGAAAAACTCTATAGTGTTACCCCACAAGCGCAAAGCGACGGCAAAGCCCGTGAAATGACACCGGTGCTTCCAGAAAATGTCAAGCTTCCTGCCCAAGGGTGACATGCCATGCGGTGGGGTCAGGGCCACGCGCTGAGCACCCGGTGCGCTGGGGTTGCCCCAGCGGTTCCTGAGCAGCTCCTGCAGTGCTGCCGCCGGTACCGTTCTGGCGGCTGTAGTTGTTTAAAAAGCCGTTGTTGTTTCCGGTGTAATCTGACGGCAGTTTTCTCGGGCATTTGGGCCTCTTCTAATAAGTGTGCTGTGAGTACATCTGCAAGCATTCACCTGTCGAGGTCAAATGAGTGGTGGTGCTCATCTGCCCCCTTGCTACTGCTGCTGCCTCCCGTGAATGCTCATGTGCCTGCGTGCCCCTGTACAGGCACAGATGCACGCGCGCAACACCTGATCCCGCATCCTAATTATTTTTCGCCCGGTTCTCGGAGTTGTTCTGCTTCCGGCTGATGAATGGGAAAGTGTAGTAGTGCTGTTTCATTTCACCAGCCTCTCAAGTGTGGAAATTATGGTAAATTTGAGAACAAGCCAGATTAGATTGATAGTTACACCTCCTCCTTTAATTAGCCAACCACAGGATCTGTGGAGGCAAAGGCCGGGGGGGTGTGTCGGTGTATATAACATGTATTGTCTATGTGAAAGATGAATCAAAAGGAGTTGCTTGAGGTGGGAAGGCTTTTCCGGAGAGGTTCCACATGTTGTCAGGTAGTCCCTCTGAATGGCAGCTTCCGGTTCGGTCCCTTAGCTTTCGGAAGTGACATTTAGTCTGATATGTGCCAGCCGTGCAATCTACCTAGCCCTGCAAAGTGCAAATATTAACATAAATGCATATTAAGATACTGTGTGTTAGCTCCTGAACTGAAATAGAGAGCGGGTGTTCCAGCGGAGGCAAGCAAATCGTGTTGACTTACAGTGGCTTGAGGATTTGGCCCATTACCGCTTCTTTATACACTTTTAAAAAGAAATGCCAACTCGATAGTTTAGGCTTTAACTGGAACATGGCAAGTAATTGTATGTTTTGGCGGACCCCTAGTAATGTTGCAGAATCTTTCTCAGAAGTTGTTCCATGGGATAGCCGATTCCTCAGGTAAGAGCTACTTGTTTGTTCAATCCTCCATCTTAGGCCTGCTCCTCAGGTGCGTCCTCCTTCTCGCAGCGATTTCCTAGGAACAGATTTCGAAGAACAGCTCTGATCACAGAATCACAGATTGCTTTGGGTTGGAAAGGAGGTCTGGAGATCATCCAGCCCAACCCCTCTGCCAGAGCAGGGTCACCTACAGCAGGTTGCACAGGATGACCTCCAGGCGGGTTTTGAATGTCTCTGGGGTGGGAGACTCTACTGCCTCCCTGGGCAGCCTGTTCCAGCGCTCTGCCACCCTCAAAGTAAAGAAGTTCCTCCTCATGCTTTGATAGAAGTTCCTACGTTCCAGTTTGTACCCGTTACCTCTTGTCCTGGATCATCTTTGATGATCCAGGACAAGAGGTAACGGGCACCAATTGGAACGTAGGAACTTAAACTTGAACTGGAAGGTAGGAACTTGAACTTGAACATAGGATTATCCTTGATGATTCAGGATAGCTGTGTGTCTGACCAGTCTGTCTTTCGAAGGAGGTCCCGGACCAGCTCCAGCCATGCTATGCTGAGCAGAGCCCCTGGCAGTAGCCCCACAGCTCACTCCCAGTGTGCCTGAATGGAAAAGGTACCAAAGTTGCTCCAACACTTTCTGAAAAACTCTATAGTGTTAACCCACAAACGCAAAGCGACGGCAAAGCCCGTGAAATGACACCGGTGCTTCCAGAAAATGTCAAGCTTCCTGCCCAAGGGTGACATGCCATGCGGTGGGGTCAGGGCCACGCGCTGAGCACCCGGTGCGCTGGGGTTGCCCCAGCGGTTCCTGAGCAGCTCCTGCAGTGCTGCCGCCGGTACCGTTCTGGCGGCTGTAGTTGTTTAAAAAGCCGTTGTTGTTTCCGGTGTAATCTGACGGCAGTTTTCTCGGGCATTTGGGCCTCTTCTAATAAGTGTGCTGTGAGTACATCTGCAAGCATTCACCTGTCGAGGTCAAATGACTGGTGGTGCTCATCTGCCCCCGTGCTACTGCTGCTGCCTCCCGTGAATGCTCATGTGCCTGCGTGCCCCTGTACAGGCACAGATGCACGCGCGCAACACCTGATCCCGCATCCTAATTATTTTTCGCCCGGTTCTCGGAGTTGTTCTGCTTCCGGCTGATGAATGGGAAAGTGTAGTAGTGCTGTTTCATTTCACCAGCCTCTCAAGTGTGGAAATTATGGTAAATTTGAGAACAAGCCAGATTAGATTGATAGTTACACCTCCTCCTTTAATTAGCCAACCACAGGATCTGTGGAGGCAAAGGCCGGGGGTGTGTGTCGGTGTATATAAGGTGTATTGTCTATGTGAAAGATTAATCAAAAGGAGTTGCTTGAGGTGGGAAGGCTTTTCCGGAGAGGTTCCACATGTTGTCAGGTAGTCCCTCTGAATGGCAGCTTCCGGTTCGGTCCCTTAGCTTTCGGAAGTGACATTTAGTCTGATATGTGCCAGCCGTGCAATCTACCTAGCCCCGCAAAGTGCAAATATTAACATAAATGCATATTAAGATACTGTGTGTTAGCTCCTGAACTGAAATAGAGAGCGGGTGTTCCAGCGGAGGCAAGCAAATCGTGTTGATTTAGAGTGGCTTGAGGATTTGGCCCATTACCGCTTCTTTATACACTTTTAAAAAGAAATGCCAACTCGATAGTTTAGGCTTTAACTGGAACATGGCAAGTAATTGTATGTTTTGGCGGACCCCTAGTAATGTTGCAGAAACTTTCTCAGAAGTTGTTCCATGGGATAGCCGATTCCTCAGGTAAGAGCTACTTGTTTGTTCAATCCTCCATCTTAGGCCTGCTCCTCAGGTGCATCCTCCTTCTCGCAGCGATTTCCTAGGAACAGATTTCGAAGAACAGCTCTGATCACAGAATCACAGATTGGTTAGGGTTGGAAAGGACCTCTGGAGATCATCCAGCCCAACCCCCCTGCCAGAGCAGGGTCACCTACAGCAGGTTGCACAGGATGACCTCCAGGCGGGTTTTGAATGTTTCTGGGGTCGGAGACTCTACCGCCTCCCTGGGCAGCCTGTTCCAGCGCTCTGCCACCCTCAAAGTAAAGAAGTTCCTCCTCATGCTTTGATAGAAGTTCCTACGTTCCAATTGGTGCCCGTTACCTCTTGTCCTGGATCATCAAAGATGATCCAGGACAAGAGGTAACGGGTACAAACTGGAACGTAGGAACTTGAACTTGAACTGGAACGTAGGAACTTGAACATAGGATTATCCTTGATGATTCAGGATAGCTGTGTGTCTGACCAGTCTGTCTTTCGAAGGAGGTCCTGGGCCAGCTCCAGCCATGCTGTGTTGAGCAGAGCCCCTGGCAGAAGCCCCACAGCTCACTCCCAGTGTGCCTGAATGGAAAAGGTACCAAAGTTGCTCCAACACTTTCTGAAAAACTCTATAGTGTTACCCCACAAGCGCAAAGCGACGGCAAAGCCCGTGAAATGACACCGGTGCTTCCAGAAAATGTCAAGCTTCCTGCCCAAGGGTGACATGCCATGCGGTGGGGTCAGGGCCACGCGCTGAGCACCCGGTGCGCTGGGGTTGCCCCAGCGGTCCCTGAGCAGCTCCTGCAGTGCTGCCGCCGGTACCGTTCTGGCGGCTGTAGTTGTTTAAAAAGCCGTTGTTGTTTCCGGCGTAATCTGACGGCAGTTTTCTCGGGCATTTGGGCCTCTTCTAATAAGTGTGCTGTGAGTACATCTGCAAGCATTCACCTGTCGAGGTCAAATGACTGGTGGTGCTCATCTGCCCCCGTGCTACTGCTGCTGCCTCCCGTGAATGCTCATGTGCCTGCGTGCCCCTGTACAGGCACAGACGCACGCGCGCAACACCTGATCCCGCATCCTAATTATTTTTCGCCCGGTTCTCTGAGTTGTTCTGCTTCCGGCTGATGAATGGGAAAGTGTAGTAGTGCTGTTTCATTTCACCAGCCTCTCAAGTGTGGAAATTATGGTAAATTTGAGAACAAGCCAGATTAGATTGATAGTTACACCTCCTCCTTTAATTAGCCAACCACAGGATCTGTGGAGGCAAAGGCCGGGGGGGTGTGTCGGTGTATATAACATGTATTGTCTATGTGAAAGATTAATCAAAAGGAGTTGCTTGAGGTGGGAAGGCTTTTCCGGAGAGGTTCCACATGTTGTCAGGTAGTCCCTCTGAATGGCAGCTTCCGGTTCGGTCCCTTAGCTTTCGGAAGTGACATTTAGTCTGATATGTGCCAGCCGTGCAATCTACCTAGCCCTGCAAAGTGCAAATATTAACCTAAATGCATATTAAGATACTGTGTGTTAGCTCCTGAACTGAAATAGAGAGCGGGTGTTCCAGCGGAGGCAAGCAAATCGTGTTGATTTACAGTGGCTTGCGGATTTGGCCCATTACCGCTTCTTTATACACTTTTAAAAAGAAATGCCAACTCGATAGTTTAGGCTTTAACTGGAACATGGCAAGTAATTGTATGTTTTGGCGGACCCCTAGTAATGTTGCAGAATCTTTCTCAGAAGTTGTTCCATGGGATAGCCGATTCCTCAGGTAAGAGCTACTTGTTTGTTCAATCCTCCATCTTAGGCCTGCTCCTCAGGTGCATCCTCCTTCTCGCAGCGATTTCCTAGGAACAGATTTCGAAGAACAGCTCTGATCACAGAATCACAGATTGGTTAGGGTTGGAAAGGAGCTCTGGAGATCATCCAGTCCAACCCCCTGCCAGAGCAGGGTCACCTACAGCAGGTTGCACAGGATGACCTCCAGGCGGGTTTTGAATGTCTCTGGGGTGGGAGACTCTACCGCCTCCCTGGGCAGCCTGTTCCAGCGCTCTGCCACCCTCAAAGTAAAGAAGTTCCTCCGCATGCTTTGATAGAAGTTCCTAGGTTCCATTTTGTACCCGTTACCTCTTGTCCTGGATCATCTTTGATGATCCAGGACAAGAGGTAACGGGCACCGATTGGAACGTAGGAACTTGAACTTGAACTGGAAGGTAGGAACTTGAACTTGAACATAGGATTATCCTTGATGATTCAGGATAGCTGTGTGTCTGACCAGTCTGTCTTTCGAAGGAGGTCCTGGGCCAGCTCCAGCCATGCTGTGCTGAGCAGAGCCCCTGGCAGCAGCCCCACAGCTCACTCCCAGTGTGCCTGAATGGAAAAGGTACCAAAGTTGCTCCAACACTTTCTGAAAAACTCTATAGTGTTACCCCACAAGCGCAAAGCGACGGCAAAGCCCGTGAAATGACACCGGTGCTTCCAGAAAATGTCAAGCTTCCTGCCCAAGGGTGACATGCCATGCGGTGGGGTCAGGGCCACGCGCTGAGCACCCGGTGCGCTGGGGTTGCCCCAGCGGTTCCTGAGCAGCTCCTGCAGTGCTGCCGCCGGTACTGTTCTGGCGGCTGTAGTTGTTTAAAAAGCCGTTGTTGTTTCCGGCGTAATCTGACGGCAGTTTTCTCGGGCATTTGGGCCTCTTCTAATAAGTGTGCTGTGAGTACATCTGCAAGCATTCACCTGTCGAGGTCAAATGACTGGCGGTGCTCATCTCCCCCCGTGCTACTGCTGCTGCCTCCCGTGAATGCTCATGTGCCTGCGTGCCCCTGTACAGGCACAGATGCACGCGCGCAACACCTGATCCCGCATCCT
The DNA here is from genome assembly GCF_965231255.1 of Vanellus vanellus. Lineage (NCBI taxonomy): Eukaryota > Metazoa > Chordata > Aves > Charadriiformes > Charadriidae > Vanellus > Vanellus vanellus. Next base: position 821,492 of record NW_028126680.1, read on the forward strand.
AATTATTTTTCGCCCGGTTCTCGGAGTTGTTCTGCTTCCGGCTGATGAATGGGAAAGTGTAGTAGTGCTGTTTCATTTCACCAGCCTCTCAAGTGTGGAAATTATGGTAAATTTGAGAACAAGCCAGATTAGATTGATAGTTACACCTCCTCCTTTAATTAGCCAACCACAGGATCTGTGGAGGCAAAGGCCGGGGGGGTGTGTCGGTGTATATAAGGTGTATTGTCTATGTGAAAGATTAATCAAAAGGAGTTGCTTGAGGTGGGAAGGCTTTTCCGGAGAGGTTCCACATGTTGTCAGGTAGTCCCTCTGAATGGCAGCTTCCGGTTCGGTCCCTTAGCTTTCGGAAGTGACATTTAGTCTGATATGTGCCAGCCGTGCAATCTACCTAGCCCTGCAAAGTGCAAATATTAACCTAAATGCATATTAAGATACTGTGTGTTAGCTCCTGAACTGAAATAGAGAGCGGGTGTTCCAGCGGAGGCAAGCAAATCGTGTTGATTTACAGTGGCTTGAGGATTTGGCCCATTACCGCTTCTTTATACACTTTTAAAAAGAAATGCCAACTCGATAGTTTAGGCTTTAACTGGAACATGGCAAGTAATTGTATGTTTTGGCGGACCCCTAGTAATGTTGCAGAATCTTTCTCAGAAGTTGTTCCATGGGATAGCCGATTCCTCAGGTAAGAGCTATTTGTTTGTTCAATCCTCCATCTTAGGCCTGCTCCTCAGGTGCATCCTCCTTCTCGCAGCGATTTCCTAGGAACAGATTTCGAAGAACAGCTCTGATCACAGAATCACAGATTGGTTAGGGTTGGAAAGGAGCTCTGGAGATCATCCAGTCCAACCCCCCTGCAAGAGCAGGGTCACCTTCAGCAGGTTGCACAGGATGACCTCCAGGCGGGTTTTGAATGTCTCTGGGGTGGGAGACTCTACCGCCTCCCTGGGCAGCCTGTTCCAGCGCTCTGCCACCCTCAAAGTAAAGAAGTTCCTCCTCATGCTTTGATAGAAGTTCCTACGTTCCAGTTTGTACCCGTTACCTCTTGTCCTGGATCATCAAAAATCATCTTTGATGATCCAGGACAAGAGGTAACGGGCACCAATTGGAACGTAGGAACTTGAACTTGAACTGGAAGGTAGGAACTTGAACTTGAACATAGGATTATCCTTGATGATTCAGGATAGCTGTGTGTCTGACCAGTCTGTCTTTCGAAGGAGGTCCTGGGCCAGCTCCAGCCATGCTGTGCTGAGCAGAGCCCCTGGCAGCAGCCCCACAGCTCACTCCCAGTGTGCCTGAATGGAAAAGGTACCAAAGTTGCTCCAACACTTTCTGAAAAACTCTATAGTGTTACCCCACAAGCGCAAAGCGACGGCAAAGCCCGTGAAATGACACCGGTGCTTCCAGAAAATGTCAAGCTTCCTGCCCAAGGGTGACATGCCATGCGGTGGGGTCAGGGCCACGCGCTGAGCACCCGGTGCGCTGGGGTTGCCCCAGCGGTTCCTGAGCAGCTCCTGCAGTGCTGCCGCCGGTACCGTTCTGGCGGCTGTAGTTGTTTAAAAAGCCGTTGTTGTTTCCGGCGTAATCTGACGGCAGTTTTCTCGGGCATTTGGGCCTCTTCTAATAAGTGTGCTGTGAGTACATCTGCAAGCATTCACCTGTCGAGGTCAAATGACTGGTGGTGCTCATCTGCCCCCGTGCTACTGCTGCTGCCTCCCGTGAATGCTCATGTGCCTGCGTGCCCCTGTACAGGCACAGATGCACGCGCGCAACACCTGATCCCGCATCCTAATTATTTTTCGCCCGGTTCTCGGAGTTGTTCTGCTTCCGGCTGATGAATGGGAAAGTGTAGTAGTGCTGTTTCATTTCACCAGCCTCTCAAGTGTGGAAATTATGGTAAATTTGAGAACAAGCGAGATTAGATTGATAGTTACACCTCCTCCTTTAATTAGCCAACCACAGGATCTGTGGAGGCAAAGGCCGGGGGGGTGTGTCGGTGTATATAACGTGTATTGTCTATGTGAAAGATTAATCAAAAGGAGTTGCTTGAGGTGGGAAGGCTTTTCCGGAGAGGTTCCACATGTTGTCAGGTAGTCCCTCTGAATGGCAGCTTCCGGTTCGGTCCCTTAGCTTTCGGAAGTGACATTTAGTCTGATATGTGCCAGCCGTGCAATCTACCTAGCCCTGCAAAGTGCAAATATTAACCTAAATGCATATTAAGATACTGTGTGTTAGCTCCTGAACTGAAATAGAGAGTGGGTGTTCCAGCGGAGGCAAGCAAATCGTGTTGATTTACAGTGGCTTGCGGATTTGGCCCATTACCGCTTCTTTATACACTTTTAAAAAGAAATGCCAACTTGATAGTTTAGGCTTTAACTGGAACATGGCAAGTAATTGTATGTTTTGGCGGACCCCTAGTAATGTTGCAGAATCTTTCTCAGAAGTTGTTCCATGGGATAGCCGATTCCTCAGGTAAGAGCTACTTGTTTGTTCAATCCTCCATCTTAGGCCTGCTCCTCAGGTGCATCCTCCTTCTCGCAGCGATTTCCTAGGAACAGATTTCGAAGAACAGCTCTGATCACAGAATCACAGATTGGTTAGGGTTGGAAAGGACCTCTGGAGATCATCCAGCCCAACCCCCCTGCCAGAGCAGGGTCACCTTCAGCAGGTTGCACAGGATGACCTCCAGGCGGGTTTTGAATGTCTCTGGGGTGGGAGACTCTACCGCCTCCCTGGGCAGCCTGTTCCAGCGCTCTGCCACCCTCAAAGTAAAGAAGTTCCTCCTCATGCTTTGATAGAAGTTCCTACGTTCCAGTTTGTACCCGTTACCTCTTGTCCTGGATCATCAAAAATCATCTTTGATGATCCAGGCCAAGAGGTAACGGGCACCAATTGGAACGTAGGAACTTGAACTTGAACTGGAAGGTAGGAACTTGAACTTGAACATAGGATTATCCTTGATGATTCAGGATAGCTGTGTGTCTGACCAGTCTGTCTTTCGAAGGAGGTCCTGGGCCAGCTCCAGCCATGCTGTGCTGAGCAGAGCCCCTGGCAGCAGCCCCACAGCTCACTCCCAGTGTGCCTGAATGGAAAAGGTACCAAAGTTGCTCCAACACTTTCTGAAAAACTCTATAGTGTTACCCCACAAGCGCAAAGCGACGGCAAAGCCCGTGAAATGTCACCGGTGCTTCCAGAAAATGTCAAGCTTCCTGCCCAAGGGTGACACGCCATGCGGTGGGGTCAGGGCCACGCGCTGAGCACCCGGTGCGCTGGGGTTGCCCCAGCGGTTCCTGAGCAGCTCCTGCAGTGCTGCCGCCGGTACCGTTCTGGCGGCTGTAGTTGTTTAAAAAGCCGTTGTTGTTTCCGGCGTAAGCTGACGGCAGTTTTCTCGGGCATTTGGGCCTCTTCTAATAAGTGTGCTGTGAGTACATCTGCAAGCATTCACCTGTCGAGGTCAAATGACTGGTGGTGCTCATCTGCCCCCGTGCTACTGCTGCTGCCTCCCGTGAATGCTCATGTGCCTGCGTGCCCCTGTACAGGCACAGATGCACGCGCGCAACACCTGATCCCGCATCCTAATTATTTTTCGCCCGGTTCTCGGAGTTGTTCTGCTTCCGGCTGATGAATGGGAAAGTGTAGTAGTGCTGTTTCATTTCACCAGCCTCTCAAGTGTGGAAATTATGGTAAATTTGAGAACAAGCCAGATTAGATTGATAGTTACACCTCCTCCTTTAATTAGCCAACCACAGGATCTGTGGAGGCAAAGGCCGGGGGGGTGTGTCGGTGTATATAGCGTGTATTGTCTATGTGAAAGATGAATCAAAAGGAGTTGCTTGAGGTGGGAAGGCTTTTCCGGAGAGGTTCCACATGTTGTCAGGTAGTCCCTCTGAATGGCAGCTTCCGGTTCGGTCCCTTAGCTTTCGGAAGTGACATTTAGTCTGATATGTGCCAGCCGTGCAATCTACCTAGCCCTGCAAAGTGCAAATATTAACATAAATGCATATTAAGATACTGTGTGTTAGCTCCTGAACTGAAATAGAGAGCGGGTGTTCCAGCGGAGGCAAGCAAATCGTGTTGATTTACAGTGGCTTGAGGATTTGGCCCATTACCGCTTCTTTATACACTTTTAAAAAGAAATGCCAACTCGATAGTTTAGGCTTTAACTGGAACATGGCAAGTAATTGTATGTTTTGGCGGACCCCTAGTAATGTTGCAGAATCTTTCTCAGAAGTTGTTCCATGGGATAGCCGATTCCTCAGGTAAGAGCTACTTGTTTGTTCAATCCTCCATCTTAGGCCTGCTCCTCAGGTGCGTCCTCCTTGTCGCAGCGATTTCCTAGGAACAGATTTCGAAGAACAGCTCTGATCACAGAATCACAGATTGGTTAGGGTTGGAAAGGAGCTCTGGAGATCATCCAGTCCAACCCCCCTGCCAGAGCAGGGTCACCTACAGCAGGTTGCACAGGATGACCTCCAGGCGGGTTTTGAATGTCTCTGCGGTCGGAGACTCTACCGCATCCCCGGGCAGCCTGTTCCAGCGCTCTGCCACCCTCAAAGTAAAGAAGTTCCTCCTCATGCTTTGATAGAAGTTCCTAGGTTCCAGTTTGTACCCGTTACCTCTTGTCCTGGATCATCTTTGATGATCCAGGACAAGAGGTAACGGGCACCAATTGGAACGTAGGAACTTGAACTTTAACTGGAAGGTAGGAACTTGAACTTGAACATAGGATTATCCTTGATGATTCAGGATAGCTGTGTGTCTGACCAGTCTGTCTTTCGAAGGAGGTCCTGGGCCAGCTCCAGCCATGCTGTGCTGAGCAGAGCCCCTGGCAGCAGCCCCACAGCTCACTCCCAGTGTGCCTGAATGGAAAAGGTACCAAAGTTGCTCCAACACTTTCTGAAAAACTCTATAGTGTTACCCCACAAGCGCAAAGCGATGGCAAAGCCCGTGAAATGACACCGGTGCTTCCAGAAAATGTCAAGCTTCCTGCCCAAGGGTGACATGCCATGCGGTGGGGTCAGGGCCACGCGCTGAGCACCCGGTGCGCTGGGGTTGCCCCAGCGGTTCCTGAGCAGCTCCTGCAGTGCTGCTGCCGGTACCGTTCTGGCGGCTGTAGTTGTTTAAAAAGCCGTTGTTGTTTCCGGCGTAATCTGACGGCAGTTTTCTCGGGCATTTGGGCCTCTTCTAATAAGTGTGCTGTGAGTACATCTGCAAGCATTCACCTGTCGAGGTCAAATGACTGGTGGTGCTCATCTGCCCCCGTGCTACTGCTGCTGCCTCCCGTGAATGCTCATGTGCCTGCGTGCCCCTGTACAGGCACAGATGCACGCGCGCAACAACTGATCCCGCATCCTAATTATTTTTCGCCCGGTTCTCTGAGTTGTTCTGCTTCCGGCTGATGAATGGGAAAGTGTAGTAGTGCTGTTTCATTTCACCAGCCTCTCAAGTGTGGAAATTATGGTAAATTTGAGAACAAGCCAGATTAGATTGATAGTTACACCTCCTCCTTTAATTAGCCAACCACAGGATCTGTGGAGGCAAAGGCCGGGGGGGTGTGTCGGTGTATATAACGTGTATTGTCTATGTGAAAGATGAATCAAAAGGAGTTGCTTGAGGTGGGAAGGCTTTTCCGGAGAGGTTCCACATGTTGTCAGGTAGTCCCTCTGAATGGCAGCTTCCGGTTCGGTCCCTTAGCTTTCGGAAGTGACATTTAGTCTGATATGTGCCAGCCGTGCAATCTACCTAGCCCTGCAAAGTGCAAATATTAACCTAAATGCATATTAAGATACTGTGTGTTAGCTCCTGAACTGCAATAGAGAGCGGGTGTTCCAGCGGAGGCAAGCAAATCGTGTTGATTTACAGTGGCTTGCGGATTTGGCCCATTACCGCTTCTTTATACACTTTTAAAAAGAAATGCCAACTCGATAGTTTAGGCTTTAACTGGAACATGGCAAGTAATTGTATGTTTTGGCGGACCCCTAGTAATGTTGCAGAATCTTTCTCAGAAGTTGTTCCATGGGATAGCCGATTCCTCAGGTAAGAGCTACTTGTTTGTTCAATCCTCCATCTTAGGCCTGCTCCTCAGGTGCATCCTCCTTCTCGCAGCGATTTCCTAGGAACAGATTTCGAAGAACAGCTCTGATCACAGAATCACAGATTGGTTAGGGTTGGAAAGGAGCTCTGGAGATCATCCAGTCCAACCCCCCTGCCAGAGCAGGGTCACCTACAGCAGGTTGCACAGGATGACCTCCAGGCGGGTTTTGAATGTCTCTGGGGTGGGAGACTCTACCGCCTCCCTGGGCAGCCTGTTCCAGCGCTCTGCCACCCTCAAAGTAAAGAAGTTCCTCCTCATGCTTTGATAGAAGTTCCTAGGTTCCAGTTTGTACCCGTTACCTCTTGTCCTGGATCATCTTTGATGATCCAGGCCAAGAGGTAACGGGCACCAATTGGAACGTAGGAACTTGAACTTTAACTGGAAGGTAGGAACTTGAACTTGAACATAGGATTATCCTTGATGATTCAGGATAGCTGTGTGTCTGACCAGTCTGTCTTTCGAAGGAGGTCCTGGGCCAGCTCCAGCCATGCTGTGCTGAGCAGAGCCCCTGGCAGCAGCCCCACAGCTCACTCCCAGTGTGCCTGAATGGAAAAGGTACCAAAGTTGCTCCAACACTTTCTGAAAAACTCTATAGTGTTACCCCACAAGCGCAAAGCGATGGCAAAGCCCGTGAAATGACACCGGTGCTTCCAGAAAATGTCAAGCTTCCTGCCCAAGGGTGACATGCCATGCGGTGGGGTCAGGGCCACGCGCTGAGCACCCGGTGCGCTGGGGTTGCCCCAGCGGTTCCTGAGCAGCTCCTGCAGTGCTGCTGCCGGTACCGTTCTGGCGGCTGTAGTTGTTTAAAAAGCCGTTGTTGTTTCCGGCGTAATCTGACGGCAGTTTTCTCGGGCATTTGGGCCTCTTCTAATAAGTGTGCTGTGAGTACATCTGCAAGCATTCACCTGTCGAGGTCAAATGACTGGTGGTGCTCATCTGCCCCCGTGCTACTGCTGCTGCCTCCCGTGAATGCTCATGTGCCTGCGTGCCCCTGTACAGGCACAGATGCACGCGCGCAACAACTGATCCCGCATCCTAATTATTTTTCGCCCGGTTCTCTGAGTTGTTCTGCTTCCGGCTGATGAATGGGAAAGTGTAGTAGTGCTGTTTCATTTCACCAGCCTCTCAAGTGTGGAAATTATGGTAAATTTGAGAACAAGCCAGATTAGATTGATAGTTACACCTCCTCCTTTAATTAGCCAACCACAGGATCTGTGGAGGCAAAGGCCGGGGGGGTGTGTCGGTGTATATAACGTGTATTGTCTATGTGAAAGATGAATCAAAAGGAGTTGCTTGAGGTGGGAAGGCTTTTCCGGAGAGGTTCCACATGTTGTCAGGTAGTCCCTCTGAATGGCAGCTTCCGGTTCGGTCCCTTAGCTTTCGGAAGTGACATTTAGTCTGATATGTGCCAGCCGTGCAATCTACCTAGCCCTGCAAAGTGCAAATATTAACCTAAATGCATATTAAGATACTGTGTGTTAGCTCCTGAACTGCAATAGAGAGCGGGTGTTCCAGCGGAGGCAAGCAAATCGTGTTGATTTACAGTGGCTTGCGGATTTGGCCCATTACCGCTTCTTTATACACTTTTAAAAAGAAATGCCAACTCGATAGTTTAGGCTTTAACTGGAACATGGCAAGTAATTGTATGTTTTGGCGGACCCCTAGTAATGTTGCAGAATCTTTCTCAGAAGTTGTTCCATGGGATAGCCGATTCCTCAGGTAAGAGCTACTTGTTTGTTCAATCCTCCATCTTAGGCCTGCTCCTCAGGTGCATCCTCCTTCTCGCAGCGATTTCCTAGGAACAGATTTCGAAGAACAGCTCTGATCACAGAATCACAGATTGGTTAGGGTTGGAAAGGAGCTCTGGAGATCATCCAGTCCAACCCCCCTGCCAGAGCAGGGTCACCTACAGCAGGTTGCACAGGATGACCTCCAGGCGGGTTTTGAATGTCTCTGGGGTGGGAGACTCTACCGCCTCCCTGGGCAGCCTGTTCCAGCGCTCTGCCACCCTCAAAGTAAAGAAGTTCCTCCTCATGCTTTGATAGAAGTTCCTAGGTTCCAGTTTGTACCCGTTACCTCTTGTCCTGGATCATCTTTGATGATCCAGGACAAGAGGTAACGGGCACCAATTGGAACGTAGGAACTTGAACTTGAACTGGAAGGTAGGAACTTGAACTTGAACATAGGATTATCCTTGATGATTCAGGATAGCTGTGTGTCTGACCAGTCTGTCTTTCGAAGGAGGTCCTGGGCCAGCTCCAGCCATGCTGTGCTGAGCAGAGCCCCTGGCAGCAGCCCCACAGCTCACTCCCAGTGTGCCTGAATGGAAAAGGTACCAAAGTTGCTCCAACACTTTCTGAAAAACTCTATAGTGTTACCCCACAAGCGCAAAGCGACGGCAAAGCCCGTGAAATGACACCGGTGCTTCCAGAAAATGTCAAGCTTCCTGCCCAAGGGTGACATGCCATGCGGTGGGGTCAGGGCCACGCGCTGAGCACCCGGTGCGCTGGGGTTGCCCCAGCGGTTCCTGAGCAGCTCCTGCAGTGCTGCCGCCGGTACCATTCTGGCGGCTGTAGTTGTCTAAAAAGCCGTTGTTGTTTCCGGCGTAATCTGACGGCAGTTTTCTCGGGCATTTGGGCCTCTTCTAATAAGTGTGCTGTGAGTACATCTGCAAGCATTCACCTGTCGAGGTCAAATGACTGGTGGTGCTCATCTGCCCCCGTGCTACTGCTGCTGCCTCCCGTGAATGCTCATGTGCCTGCGTGCCCCTGTACAGGCACAGATGCACGCGCGCAACACCTGATCCCGCATCCTAATTATTTTTCGCCCGGTTCTCGGAGTTGTTCTGCTTCCGGCTGATGAATGGGAAAGTGTAGTAGTGCTGTTTCATTTCACCAGCCTCTCAAGTGTGGAAATTATGGTAAATTTGAGAACAAGCCAGATTAGATTGATAGTTACACCTCCTCCTTTAATTAGCCAACCACAGGATCTGTGGAGGCAAAGGCTGGGGGGGTGTGTCGGTGTATATAAGGTGTATTGTCTATGTGAAAGATTAATCAAAAGGAGTGGCTTGAGGTGGGAAGGCTTTTCCGGAGAGGTTCCACATGTTGTCAGGTAGTCCCTCTGAATGGCAGCTTCCGGTTCGGTCCCTTAGCTTTCGGAAGTGACATTAGTCTGATATGTGCCAGCCGTGCAATCTACCTAGCCCTGCAAAGTGCAAATATTAACCTAAATGCATATTAAGATAGTGTGTGTTAGCTCCTGAACTGAAATAGAGAGCGGGTGTTCCAGCGGAGGCAAGCAAATCGTGTTGATTTACAGTGGCTTGAGGATTTGGCCCATTACCGCTTCTTTATACACTTTTAAAAAGAAATGCCAACTCGATAGTTTAGGCTTTAACTGGAACATGGCAAGTAATTGTATGTTTTGGCGGACCCCTAGTAATGTTGCAGAATCTTTCTCAGAAGTTGTTCCATGGGATAGCCGATTCCTCAGGTAAGAGCTACTTGTTTGTTCAATCCTCCATCTTAGGCCTGCTCCTCAGGTGCATCCTCCTTCTCGCAGCGATTTCCTAGGAACAGATTTCGAAGAACAGCTCTGATCACAGAATCACAGATTGGTTAGGGTTGGAAAGGAGCTCTGGAGATCATCCAGTCCAACCCCCCTGCCAGAGCAGGGTCACCTACAGCAGGTTGCACAGGATGACCTCCAGGCGGGTTTTGAATGTCTCTGGGGTGGGAGACTCTACCGCCTCCCTGGGCAGCCTGTTCCAGCGCTCTGCCACCCTCAAAGTAAAGAAGTTCCTCCTCATGCTTTGATAGAAGTTCCTAGGTTCCAGTTTGTACCCGTTACCTCTTGTCCTGGATCATCTTTGATGATCCAGGCCAAGAGGTAACGGGCACCAATTGGAACGTAGGAACTTGAACTTGAACTGGAACGTAGGAACTTGAACATAGGATTATCCTTGATGATTCAGGATAGCTGTGTGTCTGACCAGTCTGTCTTTCGAAGGAGGTCCTGGGCCAGCTCCAGCCATGCTGTGCTGAGCAGAGCCCCTGGCAGCAGCCCCACAGCTCACTCCCAGTGTGCCTGAATGGAAAAGGTACCAAAGTTGCTCCAACACTTTCTGAAAAACTCTATAGTGTTACCCCACAAGCGCAAAGCGACGGCAAAGCCCGTGAAATGACACCGGTGCTTCCAGAAAATGTCAAGCTTCCTGCCCAAGGGTGACATGCCATGCGGTGGGGTCAGGGCCACACGCTGAGCACCCGGTGCGCTGGGGTTGCCCCAGCGGTTCCTGAGCAGCTCCTGCAGTGCTGCCGCCGGTACCGTTCTGGCGGCTGTAGTTGTTTAAAAAGCCGTTGTTGTTTCCGGCGTAATCTGACGGCAGTTTTCTCGGGCATTTGGGCCTCTTCTAATAAGTGTGCTGTGAGTACATCTGCAAGCATTCACCTGTCGAGGTCAAATGACTGGTGGTGCTCATCTGCCCCCAGCTACTGCTGCTGCCTCCCGTGAATGCTCATGTGCCTGCGTGCCCCTGTACAGGCACAGATGCATGCGCGCAACACCTGATCCCGCATCCTAATTATTTTTCGCCCGGTTCTCGGAGTTGTTCTGCTTCCGGCTGATGAATGGGAAAGTGTAGTAGTGCTGTTTCATTTCACCAGCCTCTCAAGTGTGGAAATTATGGTAAATTTGAGAACAAGCCAGATTAGATTGATAGTTACACCTCCTCCTTTAATTAGCCAACCACAGGATCTGTGGAGGCAAAGGCCGGGGGGGTGTGTCGGTGTATATAAGGTGTATTGTCTATGTGAAAGATGAATCAAAAGGAGTTGCTTGAGGTGGGAAGGCTTTTCCGGAGAGGTTCCACATGTTGTCAGGTAGTCCCTCTGAATGGCAGCTTCCGGTTCGGTCCCTTAGCTTTCGGAAGTGACATTTAGTCTGATATGTGCCAGCCGTGCAATCTACCTAGCCCTGCAAAGTGCAAATATTAACCTAAATGCATATTAAGATACTGTGTGTTAGCTCCTGAACTGCAATAGAGAGCGGGTGTTCCAGCGGAGGCAAGCAAATCGTGTTGATTTACAGTGGCTTGCGGATTTGGCCCATTACCACTTCTTTATACACTTTTAAAAAGAAATGCCAACTCGATAGTTTAGGCTTTAACTGGAACATGGCAAGTAATTCTGTGTTTTGGCGGACCCCTAGTAATGTTGCAGAATCTTTCTCAGAAGTTGTTCCATGGGATAGCCGATTCCTCAGGTAAGAGCTACTTGTTTGTTCAATCCTCCATCTTAGGCCTGCTCCTCAGGTGCATCCTCCTTCTCGCAGCGATTTCCTAGGAACAGATTTCGAAGAACAGCTCTGATCACAGAATCACAGATTGGTTAGGGTTGGAAAGGACCTCTGGAGATCATCCAGTCCAACCCCCCTGCCAGAGCAGGGTCACCTACAGCAGGTTGCACAGGATGACCTCCAGGCGGGTTTTGAATGTCTCTGGGGTGGAAGACTCTACCGCCTCACTGGGCAGCCTGTTCCAGCGCTCTGCCACCCTCAAAGTAAAGAAGTTCCTCCTCATGCTTTGATAGAAGTTCCTACGTTCCAGTTTGTACCCGTTACCTCTTGTCCTGGATCATCTTTGATGATCCAGGACAAGAGGTAACGGGCACCAATTGGAACGTAGGAACTTTAACTTGAACTGGAACGTAGGAACTTGAACTTGAACATAGGATTATCCTTGATGATTCAGGATAGCTGTGTGTCTGACCAGTCTGTCTTTCGAAGGAGGTCCTGGGCCAGCTCCAGCCATGCTGTGCTGAGCAGAGCCCCTGGCAGCAGCCCCACAGCTCACTCCCAGTGTGCCTGAATGGAAAAGGTACCAAAGTTGCTCCAACACTTTCTGAAAAACTCTATAGTGTTACCCCACAAGCGCAAAGCGACGGCAAAGCCCGTGAAATGACACCGGTGCTTCCAGAAAATGTCAAGCTTCCTGCCCAAGGGTGACACGCCATGCGGTGGGGTCAGGGCCACGCGCTGAGCACCCGGTGCGCTGGGGTTGCCCCAGCGGTTCCTGAGCAGCTCCTGCAGTGCTGCCGCCGGTACCGTTCTGGCGGCTGTAGTTGTTTAAAAAGCCGTTGTTGTTTCCGGCGTAATCTGACGGCAGTTTTCTCGGGCATTTGGGCCTCTTCGAATAAGTGTGCTGTGAGTACATCTGCAAGCATTCACCTGTCGAGGTCAAATGACTGGTGGTGCTCATCTGCCCCCGTGCTACTGCTGCTGCCTCCCGTGAATGCTCATGTGCCTGCGTGCCCCTGTACAGGCACAGATGCACGCGCGCAACACCTGATCCCGCATCCTAATTATTTTTCGCCCGGTTCTCGGAGTTGTTCTGCTTCCGGCTGATGAATGGGAAAGTGTAGTAGTGCTGTTTCATTTCACCAGCCTCTCAAGTGTGGAAATTATGGTAAATTTGAGAACAAGCCAGATTAGATTGATAGTTACACCTCCTCCTTTAATTAGCCAACCACAGGATCTGTGGAGGCAAAGGCCGGGGGGGTGTGTCGGTGTATATAACGTGTATTGTCTATGTGAAAGATTAATCAAAAGGAGTTGCTTGAGGTGGGAAGGCTTTTCCGGAGAGGTTCCACATGTTCTCAGGTAGTCCCTCTGAATGGCAGCTTCCGGTTCGGTCCCTTAGCTTTCGGAAGTGACATTTAGTCTGATATGTGCCAGCCGTGCAATCTACCTAGCCCTGCAAAGTGCAAATATTAACCTAAATGCATATTAAGATACTGTGTGTTAGCTCCTGAACTGAAATAGAGAGCGGGTGTTCCAGCGGAGGCAAGCAAATCGTGTTGATTTACAGTGGCTTGAGGATTTGGCCCATTACCGCTTCTTTATACACTTTTAAAAAGAAATGCCAACTCGATAGTTTAGGCTTTAACTGGAACATGGCAAGTAATTGTATGTTTTGGCGGACCCCTAGTAATGTTGCAGAATCTTTCTCAGAAGTTGTTCCATGGGATAGCCGATTCCTCAGGTAAGAGCTACTTGTTTGTTCAATCCTCCATCTTAGGCCTGCTCCTCAGGTGCATCCTCCTTCTCGCAGCGATTTCCTAGGAACAGATTTCGAAGAACAGCTCTGATCACAGAATCACAGATTGGTTAGGGTTGGAAAGGAGCTCTGGAGATCATCCAGCCCAACCCCCCTGCCAGAGCAGGGTCACCTACAGCAGGTTGCACAGGATGACCTCCAGGCGGGTTTTGAATGTCTCTGGGGTGGGAGACTCTACCGCCTCCCCGGGCAGCCTGTTCCAGCGCTCTGCCACCCTCAAAGTAAAGAAGTTCCTCCTCATGCTTTGATAGAAGTTCCTAGGTTCCAGTTTGTACCCGTTACCTCTTGTCCTGGATCATCTTTGATGATCCAGGACAAGAGGTAACGGGCACCAATTGGAACGTAGGAACTTGAACTTGAACTGGAAGGTAGGAACTTGAACTTGAACATAGGATTATCCTTGATGATTCAGGATAGCTGTGTGTCTGACCAGTCTGTCTTTCAAAGGAGGTCCTGGGCCAGCTCCAGCTATGCTGTGCTGAGCAGAGCCCCTGGCAGCAGCCCCACAGCTCACTCCCAGTGTGCCTGAATGGAAAAGGTACCAAAGTTGCTCCAACACTTTCTGAAAAACTCTATAGTGTTACCCCACAAGCGCAAAGCGACGGCAAAGCCCGTGAAATGACACCGGTGCTTCCAGAAAATGTCAAGCTTCCTGCCCAAGGGTGACATGCCATGCGGTGGGGTCAGGGCCACGCGCTGAGCACCCGGTGCGCTGGGGTTGCCCCAGCGGTTCCTGAGCAGCTCCTGCAGTGCTGCCGCCGGTACCGTTCTGGCGGCTGTAGTTGTTTAAAAAGCCGTTGTTGTTTCCGGCGTAATCTGACGGCAGTTTTCTCGGGCATTTGGGCCTCTTCTAATAAGTGTGCTGTGAGTACATCTGCAAGCATTCACCTGTCGAGGTCAAATGACTGGTGGTGCTCATCTGCCCCCGTGCTACTGCTGCTGCCTCCCGTGAATGCTCATGTGCCTGCGTGCCCCTGTACAGGCACAGATGCACGCGCGCAACACCTGATCCCGCATCCTAATTATTTTTCGCCCGGTTCTCGGAGTTGTTCTGCTTCCGGCTGATGAATGGGAAAGTGTAGTAGTGCTGTTTCATTTCACCAGCCTCTCAAGTGTGGAAATTATGGTAAATTTGAGAACAAGCCAGATTAGATTGATAGTTACACCTCCTCCTTTAATTAGCCAACCACAGGATCTGTGGAGGCAAAGGCCGGGGGGGTGTGTCGGTGTATATAACGTGTATTGTCTATGTGAAAGATTAATCAAAAGGAGTTGCTTGAGGTGGGAAGGCTTTTCCGGAGAGGTTCCACATGTTGTCAGGTAGTCCCTCTGAATGGCAGCTTCCGGTTCGGTCCCTTAGCTTTCGGAAGTGACATTTAGTCTGATATGTGCCAGCCGTGCAATCTACCTAGCCCTGCAAAGTGCAAATATTAACCTAAATGCATATTAAGATAGTGTGTGTTAGCTCCTGAACTGAAATAGAGAGCGGGTGTTCCAGCGGAGGCAAGCAAATCGTGTTGATTTACAGTGGCTTGCGGATTTGGCCCATTACCGCTTCTTTATACACTTTTAAAAAGAAATGCCAACTCGATAGTTTAGGCTTTAACTGGAACATGGCAAGTAATTGTATGTTTTGGCGGACCCCTAGTAATGTTGCAGAATCTTTCTCAGAAGTTGTTCCATGGGATAGCCGATTCCTCAGGTAAGAGCTACTTGTTTGTTCAATCCTCCATCTTAGGCCTGCTCCTCAGGTGCATCCTCCTTCTCGCAGCGATTTCCTAGGAACAGATTTCGAAGAACAGCTCTGATCACAGAATCACAGATTGGTTAGGGTTTGAAAGGACCTCTGGAGATCATGTAGTGCAACCCCCCTGCCAGAGCAGGGTCACCTACAGCAGGTTGCACAGGATGACCTCCAGGCGGGTTTTGAATGTCTCTGGGGTGGGAGACTCTACCACCTCCCTGGGCAGCCTGTTCCAGCGCTCTGCCACCCTCAAAGTAAAGAAGTTCCTCCTCATGCTTTGATAGAAGTTCCTAGGTTCCAGTTTGTACCCGTTACCTCTTGTCCTGGATCATCTTTGATGATCCAGGACAAGAGGTAACGGGCACCAATTGGAACGTAGGAACTTGAACTTGAACTTGAAGGTAGGAACTTGAACTTGAACATAGGATTATCCTTGATGATTCAGGATAGCTGTGTGTCTGACCAGTCTGTCTTTCGAAGGAGGTCCTGGAACAGCTCCAGCCATGCTGTGCTGAGCAGAGCCCCTGGCAGCAGCCCCACAGCTCACTCCCAGTGTGCCTGAATGGAAAAGGTACCAAAGTTGCTCCAACACTTTCTGAAAAACTCTATAGTGTTACCCCACAAGCGCAAAGCGACGGCAAAGCCCGTGAAATGACACCGGTGCTTCCAGAAAATGTCAAGCTTCCTGCCCAAGGGTGACATGCCATGCGGTGGGGTCAGGGCCACGCGCTGAGCACCCGGTGCGCTGGGGTTGCCCCAGCGGTTCCTGAGCAGCTCCTGCAGTGCTGCCGCCGGTACCGTTCTGGCGGCTGTAGTTGTTTAAAAAGCCGTTGTTGTTTCCGGCGTAATCTGACGGCAGTTTTCTCGGGCATTTGGGCCTCTTCTAATAAGTGTGCTGTGAGTACATCTGCAAGCATTCACCTGTCGAGGTCAAATGACTGGTGGTGCTCATCTGCCCCCGTGCTACTGCTGCTGCCTCCCGTGAATGCTCATGTGCCTGCGTGCCCCTGTACAGGCACAGATGCACGCGCGCAACACCTGATCCCGCATCCTAATTACTTTTCGCCCGGTTCTCGGAGTTGTTCTGCTTCCGGCTGATGAATGGGAAAGTGTAGTAGTGCTGTTTCATTTCACCAGCCTCTCAAGTGTGGAAATTATGGTAAATTTGAGAACAAGCCAGATTAGATTGATAGTTACACCTCCTCCTTTAATTAGCCAACCACAGGATCTGTGGAGGCAAAGGCCGGGGGGGTGTGTCGGTGTATATAACGTGTATTGTCTATGTGAAAGATTAATCAAAAGGAGTTGCTTGAGGTGGGAAGGCTTTTCCGGAGAGGTTCCACATGTTGTCAGGTAGTCCCTCTGAATGGCAGCTTCCGGTTCGGTCCCTTAGCTTTCGGAAGTGACATTTAGTCTGATATGTGCCAGCCGTGCAATCTACCTAGCCCTGCAAAGTGCAAATATTAACCTAAATGCATATTAAGATACTGTGTGTTAGCTCCTGAACTGAAATAGAGAGCGGGTGTTCCAGCGGAGGCAAGCAAATCGTGTTGATTTACAGTGGCTTGAGGATTTGGCCCATTACCGCTTCTTTATACACTTTTAAAAAGAAATGCCAACTCGATAGTTTAGGCTTTAACTGGAACATGGCAAGTAATTGTATGTTTTGGCGGACCCCTAGTAATGTTGCAGAATCTTTCTCTAAAGTTGTTCCATGGGATAGCCGATTCCTCAGGTAAGAGCTACTTGTTTGTTCAATCCTCCATCTTAGGCCTGCTCCTCAGGTGCATCCTCCTTCTCGCAGCGATTTCCTAGGAACAGATTTCGAAGAACAGCTCTGATCACAGAATCACAGATTGGTTAGGGTTGGAAAGGAGCTCTGGAGATCATCCAGCCCAACCCCCCTGCCAGAGCAGGGTCACCTACAGCAGGTTGCACAGGATGACCTCCAGGCGGGTTTTGAATGTCTCTGGAGTGGGAGACTCTACCGCCTCCCTGGGCAGCCTGTTCCAGCGCTCTGCCACCCTCAAAGTAAAGAAGTTCCTCCTCATGCTTTGATAGAAGTTCCTAGGTTCCAGTTTGTACCCGTTACCTCTTGTCCTGGATCATCTTTGATGATCCAGGACAAGAGGTAACGGGCACCAATTGGAACGTAGGAACTTGAACTTGAACTGGAAGGTAGGAACTTGAACTTGAACATAGGATTATCCTTGATGATTCAGGATAGCTGTGTGTCTGACCAGTCTGTCTTTCGAAGGAGGTCCTGGGCCAGCTCCAGCTATGCTGTGCTGAGCAGAGCCCCTGGCAGCAGCCCCACAGCTCACTCCCAGTGTGCCTGAATGGAAAAGGTACCAAAGTTGCTCCAACACTTTCTGAAAAACTCTATAGTGTTACCCCACAAGCGCAAAGCGACGGCAAAGCCCGTGAAATGACACCGGTGCTTCCAGAAAATGTCAAGCTTCCTGCCCAAGGGTGACATGCCATGCGGTGGGGTCAGGGCCACGCGCTGAGCACCCGGTGCGCTGGGGTTGCCCCAGCGGTTCCTGAGCAGCTCCTGCAGTGCTGCCGCCGGTACCGTTCTGGCGGCTGTAGTTGTTTAAAAAGCCGTTGTTGTTTCCGGCGTAATCTGACGGCAGTTTTCTCGGGCATTTGGGCCTCTTCTAATAAGTGTGCTGTGAGTACATCTGCAAGCATTCACCTGTCGAGGTCAAATGACTGGTGGTGCTCATCTGCCCCCGTGCTACTGCTGCTGCCTCCCGTGAATGCTCATGTGCCTGCGTGCCCCTGTACAGGCACAGATGCACGCGCGCAACACCTGATCCCGCATCCTAATTATTTTTCGCCCGGTTCTCGGAGTTGTTCTGCTTCCGGCTGATGAATGGGAAAGTGTAGTAGTGCTGTTTCATTTCACCAGCCTCTCAAGTGTGGAAATTATGGTAAATTTGAGAACAAGCCAGATTAGATTGATAGTTACACCTCCTCCTTTAATTAGCCAACCACAGGATCTGTGGAGGCAAAGGCCGGGGGGGTGTGTCGGTGTATATAACGTGTATTGTCTATGTGAAAGATGAATCAAAAGGAGTTGCTTGAGGTGGGAAGGCTTTTCCGGAGAGGTTCCACATGTTGTCAGGTAGTCCCTCTGAATGGCAGCTTCCGGTTCGGTCCCTTAGCTTTCGGAAGTGACATTTAGTCTGATATGTGCCAGCCGTGCAATCTACCTAGCCCTGCAAAGTGCAAATATTAACCTAAATGCATATTAAGATAGTGTGTGTTAGCTCCTGAACTGAAATAGAGAGCGGGTGTTCCAGCGGAGGCAAGCAAATCGTGTTGATTTACAGTGGCTTGAGGATTTGGCCCATTACCGCTTCTTTATACACTTCTAAAAAGAAATGCCAACTCGATAGTTTAGGCTTTAACTGGAACATGGCAAGTAATTGTATGTTTTGGCGGACCCCTAGTAATGTTGCAGAATCTTTCTCAGAAGTTGTTCCATGGGATAGCCGATTCCTCAGGTAAGAGCTACTTGTTTGTTCAATCCTCCATCTTAGGCCTGCTCCTCAGGTGCATCCTCCTTCTCGCAGCGATTTCCTAGGAACAGATTTCGAAGAACAGCTCTGATCACAGAATCACAGATTGGTTAGGGTTGGAAAGGACCTCTGGAGATCATGTAGTGCAACCCCCCTGCCAGAGCAGGGTCACCTACAGCAGGTTGCACAGGATGACCTCCAGGCGGGTTTTGAATGTTTCTGGAGTCGGAGACTCTACCGCCTCCCTGGGCAGCCTGTTCCAGCGCTCTGCCACCCTCAAAGTAAAGAAGTTCCTCCTCATGCTTTGATAGAAGTTCCTAGGTTCCAGTTTGTACCCGTTACCTCTTGTCCTGGATCATCTTTGATGATCCAGGACAAGAGGTAACGGGCACCAATTGGAACGTAGGAACTTGAACTTGAACTGGAACGTAGGAACTTGAACATAGGATTATCCTTGATGATTCAGGATAGCTGTGTGTCTGACCAGTCTGTCTTTCGAAGGAGGTCCTGGACCAGCTCCAGCCATGCTGTGCTGAGCAGAGCCCCTGGCAGCAGCCCCACAGCTCACTCCCAGTGTGCCTGAATGGAAAAGGTACCAAAGTTGCTCCAACACTTTCTGAAAAACTCTATAGTGTTACCCCACAAGCGCAAAGCGACGGCAAAGCCCGTGAAATGACACCGGTGCTTCCAGAAAACGTCAAGCTTCCTGCCCAAGGGTGACATGCCATGCGGTGGGGTCAGGGCCACGCGCTGAGCACCCGGTGCGCTGGGGTTGCCCCAGCGGTTCCTGAGCAGCTCCTGCAGTGCTGCCGCCGGTACCGTTCTGGCGGCTGTAGTTGTTTAAAAAGCCGTTGTTGTTTCCGGCGTAATCTGACGGCAGTTTTCTCGGGCATTTGGGCCTCTTCTAATAAGTGTGCTGTGAGTACATCTGCAAGCATTCACCTGTCGAGGTCAAATGACTGGTGGTGCTCATCTGCCCCCGTGCTACTGCTGCTGCCTCCCGTGAATGCTCATGTGCCTGCGTGCCCCTGTACAGGCACAGATGCACGCGCGCAACACCTGATCCCGCATCCTAATTATTTTTCGCCCGGTTCTCGGAGTTGTTCTGCTTCCGGCTGATGAATGGGAAAGTGTAGTAGTGCTGTTTCATTTCACCAGCCTCTCAAGTGTGGAAATTATGGTAAATTTGAGAACAAGCCAGATTAGATTGATAGTTACACCTCCTCCTTTAATTAGCCAACCACAGGATCTGTGGAGGCAAAGGCCGGGGGGGTGTGTCGGTGTATATAACGTGTATTGTCTATGTGAAAGATTAATCAAAAGGAGTTGCTTGAGGTGGGAAGGCTTTTCCGGAGAGGTTCCACATGTTGTCAGGTAGTCCCTCTGAATGGCAGCTTCCGGTTCGGTCCCTTAGCTTTCGGAAGTGACATTTAGTCTGATATGTGCCAGCCGTGCAATCTACCTAGCCCTGCAAAGTGCAAATATTAACCTAAATGCATATTAAGATACTGTGTGTTAGCTCCTGAACTGAAATAGAGAGCGGGTGTTCCAGCGGAGGCAAGCAAATCGTGTTGATTTACAGTGGCTTGCGGATTTGGCCCATTACCGCTTCTTTATACACTTTTAAAAAGAAATGCCAACTCGATAGTTTAGGCTTTAACTGGAACATGGCAAGAAATTGTATGTTTTGGCGGACCCCTAGTAATGTTGCAGAATCTTTCTCAGAAGTTGTTCCATGGGATAGCCGATTCCTCAGGTAAGAGCTACTTGTTTGTTCAATCCTCCATCTTAGGCCTGCTCCTCAGGTGCATCCTCCTTCTCGCAGCGATTTCCTAGGAACAGATTTCGAAGAACAGCTCTGATCACATAATCACAGATTAGTTAGGGTTGGAAAGGAGCTCTGGAGATCATCCAGCCCAACCCCCTTGCCAGAGCAGGGTCACCTACAGCAGGTTGCACAGGATGACCTCCAGGCGGGTTTTGAATGTCTCTGGGGTCGGAGACTCTACCGCCTCCCTGGGCAGCCTGTTCCAGCGCTCTGCCACCCTCAAAGTAAAGAAGTTCCTCCTCATGCTTTGATAGAAGTTCCTAGGTTCCAGTTTGTACCCGTTACCTCTTGTCCTGGATCATCTTTGATGATCCAGGACAAGAGGTAACGGGCACCAATTGGAACGTAGGAACTTGAACTTGAACTGGAACGTAGGAACTTGAACATAGGATTATCCTTGATGATTCAGGATAGCTGTGTGTCTGACCAGTCTGTCTTTCGAAGGAGGTCCTGGACCAGCTCCAGCCATGCTGTGCTGAGCAGAGCCCCTGGCAGCAGCCCCACAGCTCACTCCCAGTGTGCCTGAATGGAAAAGGTACCAAAGTTGCTCCAACACTTTCTGAAAAACTCTATAGTGTTACCCCACAAGCGCAAAGCGACGGCAAAGCCCGTGAAATGACACCGGTGCTTCCAGAAAATGTCAAGCTTCCTGCCCAAGGGTGACATGCCATGCGGTGGGGTCAGGGCCACGCGCTGAGCACCCGGTGCGCTGGGGTTGCCCCAGCGGTTCCTGAGCAGCTCCTGCAGTGCTGCCGCCGGTACCGTTCTGGCGGCTGTAGTTGTTTAAAAAGCCGTTGTTGTTTCCGGCGTAATCTGACGGCAGTTTTCTCGGGCATTTGGGCCTCTTCTAATAAGTGTGCTGTGAGTACATCTGCAAGCATTCACCTGTCGAGGTCAAATGACTGGTGGTGCTCATCTGCCCCCGTGCTACTGCTGCTGCCTCCCGTGAATGCTCATGTGCCTGCGTGCCCCTGTACAGGCACAGATGCACGCGCGCAACACCTGATCCCGCATCCTAATTATTTTTCGCCCGGTTCTCGGAGTTGTTCTGCTTCCGGCTGATGAATGGGAAAGTGTAGTAGTGCTGTTTCATTTCACCAGCCTCTCAAGTGTGGAAATTATGGTAAATTTGAGAACAAGCCAGATTAGATTGATAGTTACACCTCCTCCTTTAATTAGCCAACCACAGGATCTGTGGAGGCAAAGGCCGGGGGGGTGTGTCGGTGTATATAACGTGTATTGTCTATGTGAAAGATTAATCAAAAGGAGTTGCTTGAGGTGGGAAGGCTTTTCCGGAGAGGTTCCACATGTTGTCAGGTAGTCCCTCTGAATGGCAGCTTCCGGTTCGGTCCCTTAGCTTTCGGAAGTGACATTTAGTCTGATATGTGCCAGCCGTGCAATCTACCTAGCCCTGCAAAGTGCAAATATTAACCTAAATGCATATTAAGATACTGTGTGTTAGCTCCTGAACTGAAATAGAGAGCGGGTGTTCCAGCGGAGGCAAGCAAATCGTGTTGATTTACAGCGGCTTGAGGATTTGGCCCATTACCGCTTCTTTATACACTTTTAAAAAGAAATGCCAACTCGATAGTTTAGGCTTTAACTGGAACATGGCAAGTAATTGTATGTTTTGGCGGACCCCTAGTAATGTTGCAGAATCTTTCTCTAAAGTTGTTCCATGGGATAGCCGATTCCTCAGGTAAGAGCTACTTGTTTGTTCAATCCTCCATCTTAGGCCTGCTCCTCAGGTGCATCCTCCTTCTCGCAGCGATTTCCTAGGAACAGATTTCGAAGAACAGCTCTGATCACAGAATCACAGATTGGTTAGGGTTGGAAAGGACCTCTGGAGATCATGTAGTGCAACCCCCCTGCCAGAGCAGGGTCACCTACAGCAGGTTGCACAGGATGACCTCCAGGCGGGTTTTGAATGTCTCTGGGGTGGGAGACTCTACCGCCTCCCTGGGCAGCCTGTTCCAGCGCTCTGCCACCCTCAAAGTAAAGAAGTTCCTCCTCATGCTTTGATAGAAGTTCCTAGGTTCCAGTTTGTACCCGTTACCTCTTGTCCTGGATCATCTTTGATGATCCAGGACAAGAGGTAACGGGCACCAATTGGAACGTAGGAACTTGAACTTGAACTGGAAGGTAGGAACTTGAACTTGAACATAGGATTATCCTTGATGATTCAGGATAGCTGTGTGTCTGACCAGTCTGTCTTTCGAAGGAGGTCCTGGGCCAGCTCCAGCTATGCTGTGCTGAGCAGAGCCCCTGGCAGCAGCCCCACAGCTCACTCCCAGTGTGCCTGAATGGAAAAGGTACCAAAGTTGCTCCAACACTTTCTGAAAAACTCTATAGTGTTACCCCACAAGCGCAAAGCGACGGCAAAGCCCGTGAAATGACACCGGTGCTTCCAGAAAATGTCAAGCTTCCTGCCCAAGGGTGACATGCCATGCGGTGGGGTCAGGGCCACGCGCTGAGCACCCGGTGCGCTGGGGTTGCCCCAGCGGTTCCTGAGCAGCTCCTGCAGTGCTGCCGCCGGTACCGTTCTGGCGGCTGTAGTTGTTTAAAAAGCCGTTGTTGTTTCAGGCGTAATCTGACGGCAGTTTTCTCGGGCATTTGGGCCTCTTCTAATAAGTGTGCTGTGAGTACATCTGCAAGCATTCACCTGTCGAGGTCAAATGACTGGTGGTGCTCATCTGCCCCCGTGCTACTGCTGCTGCCTCCCGTGAATGCTCATGTGCCTGCGTGCCCCTGTACAGGCACAGATGCACGCGCGCAACACCTGATCCCGCATCCTAATTATTTTTCGCCCGGTTCTCGGAGTTGTTCTGCTTCCGGCTGATGAATGGGAAAGTGTAGTAGTGCTGTTTCATTTCACCAGCCTCTCAAGTGTGGAAATTATGGTAAATTTGAGAACAAGCCAGATTAGATTGATAGTTACACCTCCTCCTTTAATTAGCCAACCACAGGATCTGTGGAGGCAAAGGCCGGGGGGGTGTGTCGGTGTATATAACGTGTATTGTCTATGTGAAAGATGAATCAAAAGGAGTTGCTTGAGGTGGGAAGGCTTTTCCGGAGAGGTTCCACATGTTGTCAGGTAGTCCCTCTGAATGGCAGCTTCCGGTTCGGTCCCTTAGCTTTCGGAAGTGACATTTAGTCTGATATGTGCCAGCCGTGCAATCTACCTAGCCCTGCAAAGTGCAAATATTAACCTAAATGCATATTAAGATAGTGTGTGTTAGCTCCTGAACTGAAATAGAGAGCGGGTGTTCCAGCGGAGGCAAGCAAATCGTGTTGATTTACAGTGGCTTGAGGATTTGGCCCATTACCGCTTCTTTATACACTTTTAAAAAGAAATGCCAACTCGATAGTTTAGGCTTTAACTGGAACATGGCAAGTAATTGTATGTTTTGGCGGACCCCTAGTAATGTTGCAGAATCTTTCTCAGAAGTTGTTCCATGGGATAGCCGATTCCTCAGGTAAGAGCTACTTGTTTGTTCAATCCTCCATCTTAGGCCTGCTCCTCAGGTGCATCCTCCTTCTCGCAGCGATTTCCTAGGAACAGATTTCGAAGAACAGCTCTGATCACAGAATCACAGATTGGTTAGGGTTGGAAAGGACCTCTGGAGATCATGTAGTGCAACCCCCCTGCCAGAGCAGGGTCACCTACAGCAGGTTGCACAGGATGACCTCCAGGCGGGTTTTGAATGTCTCTGGGGTGGGAGACTCTACCACCTCCCTGGGCAGCCTGTTCCAGCGCTCTGCCACCCTCAAAGTAAAGAAGTTCCTCCTCATGCTTTGATAGAAGTTCCTAGGTTCCAGTTTGTACCCGTTACCTCTTGTCCTGGATCATCTTTGATGATCCAGGACAAGAGGTAACGGGCACCAATTGGAACGTAGGAACTTGAACTTCAACTGGAACGTAGGAACTTGAACTTGAACATAGGATTATCCTTGATGATTCAGGATAGCTGTGTGTCTGACCAGTCTGTCTTTCGAAGGAGGTCCTGGACCAGCTCCAGCCATGCTGTGCTGAGCAGAGCCCCTGGCAGCAGCCCCACAGCTCACTCCCAGTGTGCCTGAATGGAAAAGGTACCAAAGTTGCTCCAACACTTTCTGAAAAACTCTATAGTGTTACCCCACAAGCGCAAAGCGACGGCAAAGCCCGTGAAATGACACCGGTGCTTCCAGAAAATGTCAAGCTTCCTGCCCAAGGGTGACATGCCATGCGGTGGGGTCAGGGCCACGCGCTGAGCACCCGGTGCGCTGGGGTTGCCCCAGCGGTTCCTGAGCAGCTCCTGCAGTGCTGCCGCCGGTACCGTTCTGGCGGCTGTAGTTGTTTAAAAAGCCGTTGTTGTTTCCGGCGTAATCTGACGGCAGTTTTCTCGGGCATTTGGGCCTCTTCTAATAAGTGTGCTGTGAGTACATCTGCAAGCATTCACCTGTCGAGGTCAAATGACTGGTGGTGCTCATCTGCCCCCGTGCTACTGCTGCTGCCTCCCGTGAATGCTCATGTGCCTGCGTGCCCCTGTACAGGCACAGATGCACGCGCGCAACACCTGATCCCGCATCCTAATTATTTTTCGCCCGGTTCTCGGAGTTGTTCTGCTTCCGGCTGATGAATGGGAAAGTGTAGTAGTGCTGTTTCATTTCACCAGCCTCTCAAGTGTGGAAATTATGGTAAATTTGAGAACAAGCCAGATTAGATTGATAGTTACACCTCCTCCTTTAATTAGCCAACCACAGGATCTGTGGAGGCAAAGGCCGGGGGGGTGTGTCGGTGTATATAACGTGTATTGTCTATGTGAAAGATTAATCAAAAGGAGTTGCTTGAGGTGGGAAGGCTTTTCCGGAGAGGTTCCACATGTTGTCAGGTAGTCCCTCTGAATGGCAGCTTCCGGTTCGGTCCCTTAGCTTTCGGAAGTGACATTTAGTCTGATATGTGCCAGCCGTGCAATCTACCTAGCCCTGCAAAGTGCAAATATTAACCTAAATGCATATTAAGATACTGTGTGTTAGCTCCTGAACTGAAATAGAGAGCGGGTGTTCCAGCGGAGGCAAGCAAATCGTGTTGATTTACAGTGGCTTGAGGATTTGGCCCATTACCGCTTCTTTATACACTTCTAAAAAGAAATGCCAACTCGATAGTTTAGGCTTTAACTGGAACATGGCAAGTAATTGTATGTTTTGGCGGACCCCTAGTAATGTTGCAGAATCTTTCTCAGAAGTTGTTCCATGGGATAGCCGATTCCTCAGGTAAGAGCTACTTGTTTGTTCAATCCTCCATCTTAGGCCTGCTCCTCAGGTGCATCCTCCTTCTCGCAGCGATTTCCTAGGAACAGATTTCGAAGAACAGCTCTGATCACAGAATCACAGATTGGTTAGGGTTGGAAAGGACCTCTGGAGATCATGTAGTGCAACCCCCCTGCCAGAGCAGGGTCACCTACAGCAGGTTGCACAGGATGACCTCCAGGCGGGTTTTGAATGTTTCTGGAGTCGGAGACTCTACCGCCTCCCTGGGCAGCCTGTTCCAGCGCTCTGCCACCCTCAAAGTAAAGAAGTTCCTCCTCATGCTTTGATAGAAGTTCCTAGGTTCCAGTTTGTACCCGTTACCTCTTGTCCTGGATCATCTTTGATGATCCAGGACAAGAGGTAACGGGCACCAATTGGAACGTAGGAACTTGAACTTGAACTGGAACGTAGGAACTTGAACATAGGATTATCCTTGATGATTCAGGATAGCTGTGTGTCTGACCAGTCTGTCTTTCGAAGGAGGTCCTGGACCAGCTCCAGCCATGCTGTGCTGAGCAGAGCCCCTGGCAGCAGCCCCACAGCTCACTCCCAGTGTGCCTGAATGGAAAAGGTACCAAAGTTGCTCCAACACTTTCTGAAAAACTCTATAGTGTTACCCCACAAGCGCAAAGCGACGGCAAAGCCCGTGAAATGACACCGGTGCTTCCAGAAAACGTCAAGCTTCCTGCCCAAGGGTGACATGCCATGCGGTGGGGTCAGGGCCACGCGCTGAGCACCCGGTGCGCTGGGGTTGCCCCAGCGGTTCCTGAGCAGCTCCTGCAGTGCTGCCGCCGGTACCGTTCTGGCGGCTGTAGTTGTTTAAAAAGCCGTTGTTGTTTCCGGCGTAATCTGACGGCAGTTTTCTCGGGCATTTGGGCCTCTTCTAATAAGTGTGCTGTGAGTACATCTGCAAGCATTCACCTGTCGAGGTCAAATGACTGGTGGTGCTCATCTGCCCCCGTGCTACTGCTGCTGCCTCCCGTGAATGCTCATGTGCCTGCGTGCCCCTGTACAGGCACAGATGCACGCGCGCAACACCTGATCCCGCATCCTAATTATTTTTCGCCCGGTTCTCGGAGTTGTTCTGCTTCCGGCTGATGAATGGGAAAGTGTAGTAGTGCTGTTTCATTTCACCAGCCTCTCAAGTGTGGAAATTATGGTAAATTTGAGAACAAGCCAGATTAGATTGATAGTTACACCTCCTCCTTTAATTAGCCAACCACAGGATCTGTGGAGGCAAAGGCCGGGGGGGTGTGTCGGTGTATATAACGTGTATTGTCTATGTGAAAGATTAATCAAAAGGAGTTGCTTGAGGTGGGAAGGCTTTTCCGGAGAGGTTCCACATGTTGTCAGGTAGTCCCTCTGAATGGCAGCTTCCGGTTCGGTCCCTTAGCTTTCGGAAGTGACATTTAGTCTGATATGTGCCAGCCGTGCAATCTACCTAGCCCTGCAAAGTGCAAATATTAACCTAAATGCATATTAAGATAGTGTGTGTTAGCTCCTGAACTGAAATAGAGAGCGGGTGTTCCAGCGGAGGCAAGCAAATCGTGTTGATTTACAGTGGCTTGAGGATTTGGCCCATTACCGCTTCTTTATACACTTTTAAAAAGAAATGCCAACTCGATAGTTTAGGCTTTAACTGGAACATGGCAAGTAATTGTATGTTTTGGCGGACCCCTAGTAATGTTGCAGAATCTTTCTCAGAAGTTGTTCCATGGGATAGCCGATTCCTCAGGTAAGAGCTACTTGTTTGTTCAATCCTCCATCTTAGGCCTGCTCCTCAGGTGCATCCTCCTTCTCGCAGCGATTTCCTAGGAACAGATTTCGAAGAACAGCTCTGATCACAGAATCACAGATTGGTTAGGGTTGGAAAGGAGCTCTGGAGATCATCCAGCCCAACCCCCCTGCCAGAGCAGGGTCACCTACAGCAGGTTGCACAGGATGACCTCCAGGCGGGTTTTGAATGTCTCTGGGGTCGGAGACTCTACCGCCTCCCTGGGCAGCCTGTTCCAGCGCTCTGCCACCCTCAAAGTAAAGAAGTTCCTCCTCATGCTTTGATAGAAGTTCCTAGGTTCCAGTTTGTACCCGTTACCTCTTGTCCTGGATCATCTTTGATGATCCAGGACAAGAGGTAACGGGCACCAATTGGAACGTAGGAACTTGAACTTGAACTGGAACGTAGGAACTTGAACATAGGATTATCCTTGATGATTCAGGATAGCTGTGTGTCTGACCAGTCTGTCTTTCGAAGGAGGTCCTGGACCAGCTCCAGCCATGCTGTGCTGAGCAGAGCCCCTGGCAGCAGCCCCACAGCTCACTCCCAGTGTGCCTGAATGGAAAAGGTACCAAAGTTGCTCCAACACTTTCTGAAAAACTCTATAGTGTTACCCCACAAGCGCAAAGCGACGGCAAAGCCCGTGAAATGACACCGGTGCTTCCAGAAAACGTCAAGCTTCCTGCCCAAGGGTGACATGCCATGCGGTGGGGTCAGGGCCACGCGCTGAGCACCCGGTGCGCTGGGGTTGCCCCAGCGGTTCCTGAGCAGCTCCTGCAGTGCTGCCGCCGGTACCGTTCTGGCGGCTGTAGTTGTTTAAAAAGCCGTTGTTGTTTCCGGCGTAATCTGACGGCAGTTTTCTCGGGCATTTGGGCCTCTTCTAATAAGTGTGCTGTGAGTACATCTGCAAGCATTCACCTGTCGAGGTCAAATGACTGGTGGTGCTCATCTCCCCCCGTGCTACTGCTGCTGCCTCCCGTGAATGCTCATGTGCCTGCGTGCCCCTGTACAGGCACAGATGCACGCGCGCAACACCTGATCCCGCATCCTAATTATTTTTCGCCCGGTTCTCGGAGTTGTTCTGCTTCCGGCTGATGAATGGGAAAGTGTAGTAGTGCTGTTTCATTTCACCAGCCTCTCAAGTGTGGAAATTATGGTAAATTTGAGAACAAGCCAGATTAGATTGATAGTTACACCTCCTCCTTTAATTAGCCAACCACAGGATCTGTGGAGGCAAAGGCCGGGGGGGTGTGTCGGTGTATATAACGTGTATTGTCTATGTGAAAGATTAATCAAAAGGAGTTGCTTGAGGTGGGAAGGCTTTTCCGGAGAGGTTCCACATGTTGTCAGGTAGTCCCTCTGAATGGCAGCTTCCGGTTCGGTCCCTTAGCTTTCGGAAGTGACATTTAGTCTGATATGTGCCAGCCGTGCAATCTACCTAGCCCTGCAAAGTGCAAATATTAACCTAAATGCATATTAAGATACTGTGTGTTAGCTCCTGAACTGAAATAGAGAGCGGGTGTTCCAGCGGAGGCAAGCAAATCGTGTTGATTTACAGTGGCTTGAGGATTTGGCCCATTACCGCTTCTTTATACACTTTTAAAAAGAAATGCCAACTCGATAGTTTAGGCTTTAACTGGAACATGGCAAGTAATTGTATGTTTTGGCGGACCCCTAGTAATGTTGCAGAATCTTTCTCAGAAGTTGTTCCATGGGATAGCCGATTCCTCAGGTAAGAGCTACTTGTTTGTTCAATCCTCCATCTTAGGCCTGCTCCTCAGGTGCATCCTCCTTCTCGCAGCGATTTCCTAGGAACAGATTTCGAAGAACAGCTCTGATCACAGAATCACAGATTAGTTAGGGTTGGAAAGGAGCTCTGGAGATCATCCAGCCCAACCCCCCTGCCAGAGCAGGGTCACCTACAGCAGGTTGCACAGGATGACCTCCAGGCGGGTTTTGAATGTCTCTGGGGTGCTAGACTCTACCGCATCCCCGGGCAGCCTGTTCCAGCGCTCTGCCACCCTCAAAGTAAAGAAGTTCCTCCTCATGCTTTGATAGAAGTTCCTAGGTTCCAGTTTGTACCCGTTACCTCTTGTCCTGGATCATCTTTGATGATCCAGGACAAGAGGTAACGGGCACCAATTGGAACGTAGGAACTTGAACTTGAACTGGAACGTAGGAACTTGAACATAGGATTATCCTTGATGATTCAGGATAGCTGTGTGTCTGACCAGTCTGTCTTTCGAAGGAGGTCCTGGACCAGCTCCAGCCATGCTGTGCTGAGCAGAGCCCCTGGCAGCAGCCCCACAGCTCACTCCCAGTGTGCCTGAATGGAAAAGGTACCAAAGTTGCTCCAACACTTTCTGAAAAACTCTATAGTGTTACCCCACAAGCGCAAAGCGACGGCAAAGCCCGTGAAATGACACCGGTGCTTCCAGAAAACGTCAAGCTTCCTGCCCAAGGGTGACATGCCATGCGGTGGGGTCAGGGCCACGCGCTGAGCACCCGGTGCGCTGGGGTTGCCCCAGCGGTTCCTGAGCAGCTCCTGCAGTGCTGCCGCCGGTACCGTTCTGGCGGCTGTAGTTGTTTAAAAAGCCGTTGTTGTTTCCGGCGTAATCTGACGGCAGTTTTCTCGGGCATTTGGGCCTCTTCTAATAAGTGTGCTGTGAGTACATCTGCAAGCATTCACCTGTCGAGGTCAAATGACTGGTGGTGCTCATCTGCCCCCGTGCTACTGCTGCTGCCTCCCGTGAATGCTCATGTGCCTGCGTGCCCCTGTACAGGCACAGATGCACGCGCGCAACACCTGATCCCGCATCCTAATTATTTTTCGCCCGGTTCTCGGAGTTGTTCTGCTTCCGGCTGATGAATGGGAAAGTGTAGTAGTGCTGTTTCATTTCACCAGCCTCTCAAGTGTGGAAATTATGGTAAATTTGAGAACAAGCCAGATTAGATTGATAGTTACACCTCCTCCTTTAATTAGCCAACCACAGGATCTGTGGAGGCAAAGGCCGGGGGGGTGTGTCGGTGTATATAACGTGTATTGTCTATGTGAAAGATTAATCAAAAGGAGTTGCTTGAGGTGGGAAGGCTTTTCCGGAGAGGTTCCACATGTTGTCAGGTAGTCCCTCTGAATGGCAGCTTCCGGTTCGGTCCCTTAGCTTTCGGAAGTGACATTTAGTCTGATATGTGCCAGCCGTGCAATCTACCTAGCCCTGCAAAGTGCAAATATTAACCTAAATGCATATTAAGATAGTGTGTGTTAGCTCCTGAACTGAAATAGAGAGCGGGTGTTCCAGCGGAGGCAAGCAAATCGTGTTGATTTACAGTGGCTTGAGGATTTGGCCCATTACCGCTTCTTTATACACTTTTAAAAAGAAATGCCAACTCGATAGTTTAGGCTTTAACTGGAACATGGCAAGTAATTGTATGTTTTGGCGGACCCCTAGTAATGTTGCAGAATCTTTCTCAGAAGTTGTTCCATGGGATAGCCGATTCCTCAGGTAAGAGCTACTTGTTTGTTCAATCCTCCATCTTAGGCCTGCTCCTCAGGTGCATCCTCCTTCTCGCAGCGATTTCCTAGGAACAGATTTCGAAGGACAGCTCTGATCACAGAATCACAGATTGGTTAGGGTTGGAAAGGACCTCTGGAGATCATGTAGTGCAACCCCCCTGCCAGAGCAGGGTCACCTACAGCAGGTTGCACAGGATGACCTCCAGGCGGGTTTTGAATGTCTCTGGGGTGGGAGACTCTACCACCTCCCTGGGCAGCCTGTTCCAGCGCTCTGCCACCCTCAAAGTAAAGAAGTTCCTCCTCATGCTTTGATAGAAGTTCCTAGGTTCCAGTTTGTACCCGTTACCTCTTGTCCTGGATCATCTTTGATGATCCAGGACAAGAGGTAACGGGCACCAATTGGAACGTAGGAACTTGAACTTCAACTGGAACGTAGGAACTTGAACTTGAACATAGGATTATCCTTGATGATTCAGGATAGCTGTGTGTCTGACCAGTCTGTCTTTCGAAGGAGGTCCTGGACCAGCTCCAGCCATGCTGTGCTGAGCAGAGCCCCTGGCAGCAGCCCCACAGCTCACTCCCAGTGTGCCTGAATGGAAAAGGTACCAAAGTTGCTCCAACACTTTCTGAAAAACTCTATAGTGTTACCCCACAAGCGCAAAGCGACGGCAAAGCCCGTGAAATGACACCGGTGCTTCCAGAAAATGTCAAGCTTCCTGCCCAAGGGTGACATGCCATGCGGTGGGGTCAGGGCCACGCGCTGAGCACCCGGTGCGCTGGGGTTGCCCCAGCGGTTCCTGAGCAGCTCCTGCAGTGCTGCCGCCGGTACCGTTCTGGCGGCTGTAGTTGTTTAAAAAGCCGTTGTTGTTTCCGGCGTAATCTGACGGCAGTTTTCTCGGGCATTTGGGCCTCTTCTAATAAGTGTGCTGTGAGTACATCTGCAAGCATTCACCTGTCGAGGTCAAATGACTGGTGGTGCTCATCTGCCCCCGTGCTACTGCTGCTGCCTCCCGTGAATGCTCATGTGCCTGCGTGCCCCTGTACAGGCACAGATGCACGCGCGCAACACCTGATCCCGCATCCTAATTATTTTTCGCCCGGTTCTCGGAGTTGTTCTGCTTCCGGCTGATGAATGGGAAAGTGTAGTAGTGCTGTTTCATTTCACCAGCCTCTCAAGTGTGGAAATTATGGTAAATTTGAGAACAAGCCAGATTAGATTGATAGTTACACCTCCTCCTTTAATTAGCCAACCACAGGATCTGTGGAGGCAAAGGCCGGGGGGGTGTGTCGGTGTATATAACGTGTATTGTCTATGTGAAAGATTAATCAAAAGGAGTTGCTTGAGGTGGGAAGGCTTTTCCGGAGAGGTTCCACATGTTGTCAGGTAGTCCCTCTGAATGGCAGCTTCCGGTTCGGTCCCTTAGCTTTCGGAAGTGACATTTAGTCTGATATGTGCCAGCCGTGCAATCTACCTAGCCCTGCAAAGTGCAAATATTAACCTAAATGCATATTAAGATACTGTGTGTTAGCTCCTGAACTGAAATAGAGAGCGGGTGTTCCAGCGGAGGCAAGCAAATCGTGTTGATTTACAGTGGCTTGAGGATTTGGCCCATTACCGCTTCTTTATACACTTCTAAAAAGAAATGCCAACTCGATAGTTTAGGCTTTAACTGGAACATGGCAAGTAATTGTATGTTTTGGCGGACCCCTAGTAATGTTGCAGAATCTTTCTCAGAAGTTGTTCCATGGGATAGCCGATTCCTCAGGTAAGAGCTACTTGTTTGTTCAATCCTCCATCTTAGGCCTGCTCCTCAGGTGCATCCTCCTTCTCGCAGCGATTTCCTAGGAACAGATTTCGAAGAACAGCTCTGATCACAGAATCACAGATTGGTTAGGGTTGGAAAGGACCTCTGGAGATCATGTAGTGCAACCCCCCTGCCAGAGCAGGGTCACCTACAGCAGGTTGCACAGGATGACCTCCAGGCGGGTTTTGAATGTTTCTGGAGTCGGAGACTCTACCGCCTCCCTGGGCAGCCTGTTCCAGCGCTCTGCCACCCTCAAAGTAAAGAAGTTCCTCCTCATGCTTTGATAGAAGTTCCTAGGTTCCAGTTTGTACCCGTTACCTCTTGTCCTGGATCATCTTTGATGATCCAGGACAAGAGGTAACGGGCACCAATTGGAACGTAGGAACTTGAACTTGAACTGGAACGTAGGAACTTGAACATAGGATTATCCTTGATGATTCAGGATAGCTGTGTGTCTGACCAGTCTGTCTTTCGAAGGAGGTCCTGGACCAGCTCCAGCCATGCTGTGCTGAGCAGAGCCCCTGGCAGCAGCCCCACAGCTCACTCCCAGTGTGCCTGAATGGAAAAGGTACCAAAGTTGCTCCAACACTTTCTGAAAAACTCTATAGTGTTACCCCACAAGCGCAAAGCGACGGCAAAGCCCGTGAAATGACACCGGTGCTTCCAGAAAACGTCAAGCTTCCTGCCCAAGGGTGACATGCCATGCGGTGGGGTCAGGGCCACGCGCTGAGCACCCGGTGCGCTGGGGTTGCCCCAGCGGTTCCTGAGCAGCTCCTGCAGTGCTGCCGCCGGTACCGTTCTGGCGGCTGTAGTTGTTTAAAAAGCCGTTGTTGTTTCCGGCGTAATCTGACGGCAGTTTTCTCGGGCATTTGGGCCTCTTCTAATAAGTGTGCTGTGAGTACATCTGCAAGCATTCACCTGTCGAGGTCAAATGACTGGTGGTGCTCATCTGCCCCCGTGCTACTGCTGCTGCCTCCCGTGAATGCTCATGTGCCTGCGTGCCCCTGTACAGGCACAGATGCACGCGCGCAACACCTGATCCCGCATCCTAATTATTTTTCGCCCGGTTCTCGGAGTTGTTCTGCTTCCGGCTGATGAATGGGAAAGTGTAGTAGTGCTGTTTCATTTCACCAGCCTCTCAAGTGTGGAAATTATGGTAAATTTGAGAACAAGCCAGATTAGATTGATAGTTACACCTCCTCCTTTAATTAGCCAACCACAGGATCTGTGGAGGCAAAGGCCGGGGGGGTGTGTCGGTGTATATAACGTGTATTGTCTATGTGAAAGATTAATCAAAAGGAGTTGCTTGAGGTGGGAAGGCTTTTCCGGAGAGGTTCCACATGTTGTCAGGTAGTCCCTCTGAATGGCAGCTTCCGGTTCGGTCCCTTAGCTTTCGGAAGTGACATTTAGTCTGATATGTGCCAGCCGTGCAATCTACCTAGCCCTGCAAAGTGCAAATATTAACCTAAATGCATATTAAGATAGTGTGTGTTAGCTCCTGAACTGAAATAGAGAGCGGGTGTTCCAGCGGAGGCAAGCAAATCGTGTTGATTTACAGTGGCTTGAGGATTTGGCCCATTACCGCTTCTTTATACACTTTTAAAAAGAAATGCCAACTCGATAGTTTAGGCTTTAACTGGAACATGGCAAGTAATTGTATGTTTTGGCGGACCCCTAGTAATGTTGCAGAATCTTTCTCAGAAGTTGTTCCATGGGATAGCCGATTCCTCAGGTAAGAGCTACTTGTTTGTTCAATCCTCCATCTTAGGCCTGCTCCTCAGGTGCATCCTCCTTCTCGCAGCGATTTCCTAGGAACAGATTTCGAAGAACAGCTCTGATCACAGAATCACAGATTAGTTAGGGTTGGAAAGGAGCTCTGGAGATCATCCAGCCCAACCCCCCTGCCAGAGCAGGGTCACCTACAGCAGGTTGCACAGGATGACCTCCAGGCGGGTTTTGAATGTCTCTGGGGTCGGAGACTCTACCGCCTCCCTGGGCAGCCTGTTCCAGCGCTCTGCCACCCTCAAAGTAAAGAAGTTCCTCCTCATGCTTTGATAGAAGTTCCTAGGTTCCAGTTTGTACCCGTTACCTCTTGTCCTGGATCATCTTTGATGATCCAGGACAAGAGGTAACGGGCACCAATTGGAACGTAGGAACTTGAACTTGAACTGGAACGTAGGAACTTGAACATAGGATTATCCTTGATGATTCAGGATAGCTGTGTGTCTGACCAGTCTGTCTTTCGAAGGAGGTCCTGGACCAGCTCCAGCCATGCTGTGCTGAGCAGAGCCCCTGGCAGCAGCCCCACAGCTCACTCCCAGTGTGCCTGAATGGAAAAGGTACCAAAGTTGCTCCAACACTTTCTGAAAAACTCTATAGTGTTACCCCACAAGCGCAAAGCGACGGCAAAGCCCGTGAAATGACACCGGTGCTTCCAGAAAACGTCAAGCTTCCTGCCCAAGGGTGACATGCCATGCGGTGGGGTCAGGGCCACGCGCTGAGCACCCGGTGCGCTGGGGTTGCCCCAGCGGTTCCTGAGCAGCTCCTGCAGTGCTGCCGCCGGTACCGTTCTGGCGGCTGTAGTTGTTTAAAAAGCCGTTGTTGTTTCCGGCGTAATCTGACGGCAGTTTTCTCGGGCATTTGGGCCTCTTCTAATAAGTGTGCTGTGAGTACATCTGCAAGCATTCACCTGTCGAGGTCAAATGACTGGTGGTGCTCATCTCCCCCCGTGCTACTGCTGCTGCCTCCCGTGAATGCTCATGTGCCTGCGTGCCCCTGTACAGGCACAGATGCACGCGCGCAACACCTGATCCCGCATCCTAATTATTTTTCGCCCGGTTCTCGGAGTTGTTCTGCTTCCGGCTGATGAATGGGAAAGTGTAGTAGTGCTGTTTCATTTCACCAGCCTCTCAAGTGTGGAAATTATGGTAAATTTGAGAACAAGCCAGATTAGATTGATAGTTACACCTCCTCCTTTAATTAGCCAACCACAGGATCTGTGGAGGCAAAGGCCGGGGGGGTGTGTCGGTGTATATAACGTGTATTGTCTATGTGAAAGATTAATCAAAAGGAGTTGCTTGAGGTGGGAAGGCTTTTCCGGAGAGGTTCCACATGTTGTCAGGTAGTCCCTCTGAATGGCAGCTTCCGGTTCGGTCCCTTAGCTTTCGGAAGTGACATTTAGTCTGATATGTGCCAGCCGTGCAATCTACCTAGCCCTGCAAAGTGCAAATATTAACCTAAATGCATATTAAGATACTGTGTGTTAGCTCCTGAACTGAAATAGAGAGCGGGTGTTCCAGCGGAGGCAAGCAAATCGTGTTGATTTACAGTGGCTTGAGGATTTGGCCCATTACCGCTTCTTTATACACTTTTAAAAAGAAATGCCAACTCGATAGTTTAGGCTTTAACTGGAACATGGCAAGTAATTGTATGTTTTGGCGGACCCCTAGTAATGTTGCAGAATCTTTCTCAGAAGTTGTTCCATGGGATAGCCGATTCCTCAGGTAAGAGCTACTTGTTTGTTCAATCCTCCATCTTAGGCCTGCTCCTCAGGTGCATCCTCCTTCTCGCAGCGATTTCCTAGGAACAGATTTCGAAGAACAGCTCTGATCACAGAATCACAGATTAGTTAGGGTTGGAAAGGAGCTCTGGAGATCATCCAGCCCAACCCCCCTGCCAGAGCAGGGTCACCTACAGCAGGTTGCACAGGATGACCTCCAGGCGGGTTTTGAATGTCTCTGGGGTGGGAGACTCTACCGCATCCCCGGGCAGCCTGTTCCAGCGCTCTGCCACCCTCAAAGTAAAGAAGTTCCTCCTCATGCTTTGATAGAAGTTCCTAGGTTCCAGTTTGTACCCGTTACCTCTTGTCCTGGATCATCTTTGATGATCCAGGACAAGAGGTAACGGGCACCAATTGGAACGTAGGAACTTGAACTTGAACTGGAACGTAGGAACTTGAACATAGGATTATCCTTGATGATTCAGGATAGCTGTGTGTCTGACCAGTCTGTCTTTCGAAGGAGGTCCTGGACCAGCTCCAGCCATGCTGTGCTGAGCAGAGCCCCTGGCAGCAGCCCCACAGCTCACTCCCAGTGTGCCTGAATGGAAAAGGTACCAAAGTTGCTCCAACACTTTCTGAAAAACTCTATAGTGTTACCCCACAAGCGCAAAGCGACGGCAAAGCCCGTGAAATGACACCGGTGCTTCCAGAAAACGTCAAGCTTCCTGCCCAAGGGTGACATGCCATGCGGTGGGGTCAGGGCCACGCGCTGAGCACCCGGTGCGCTGGGGTTGCCCCAGCGGTTCCTGAGCAGCTCCTGCAGTGCTGCCGCCGGTACCGTTCTGGCGGCTGTAGTTGTTTAAAAAGCCGTTGTTGTTTCCGGCGTAATCTGACGGCAGTTTTCTCGGGCATTTGGGCCTCTTCTAATAAGTGTGCTGTGAGTACATCTGCAAGCATTCACCTGTCGAGGTCAAATGACTGGTGGTGCTCATCTGCCCCCGTGCTACTGCTGCTGCCTCCCGTGAATGCTCATGTGCCTGCGTGCCCCTGTACAGGCACAGATGCACGCGCGCAACACCTGATCCCGCATCCTAATTATTTTTCGCCCGGTTCTCGGAGTTGTTCTGCTTCCGGCTGATGAATGGGAAAGTGTAGTAGTGCTGTTTCATTTCACCAGCCTCTCAAGTGTGGAAATTATGGTAAATTTGAGAACAAGCCAGATTAGATTGATAGTTACACCTCCTCCTTTAATTAGCCAACCACAGGATCTGTGGAGGCAAAGGCCGGGGGGGTGTGTCGGTGTATATAACGTGTATTGTCTATGTGAAAGATTAATCAAAAGGAGTTGCTTGAGGTGGGAAGGCTTTTCCGGAGAGGTTCCACATGTTGTCAGGTAGTCCCTCTGAATGGCAGCTTCCGGTTCGGTCCCTTAGCTTTCGGAAGTGACATTTAGTCTGATATGTGCCAGCCGTGCAATCTACCTAGCCCTGCAAAGTGCAAATATTAACCTAAATGCATATTAAGATACTGTGTGTTAGCTCCTGAACTGAAATAGAGAGCGGGTGTTCCAGCGGAGGCAAGCAAATCGTGTTGATTTACAGCGGCTTGAGGATTTGGCCCATTACCGCTTCTTTATACACTTTTAAAAAGAAATGCCAACTCGATAGTTTAGGCTTTAACTGGAACATGGCAAGTAATTGTATGTTTTGGCGGACCCCTAGTAATGTTGCAGAATCTTTCTCTAAAGTTGTTCCATGGGATAGCCGATTCCTCAGGTAAGAGCTACTTGTTTGTTCAATCCTCCATCTTAGGCCTGCTCCTCAGGTGCATCCTCCTTCTCGCAGCGATTTCCTAGGAACAGATTTCGAAGAACAGCTCTGATCACAGAATCACAGATTGGTTAGGGTTGGAAAGGACCTCTGGAGATCATGTAGTGCAACCCCCCTGCCAGAGCAGGGTCACCTACAGCAGGTTGCACAGGATGACCTCCAGGCGGGTTTTGAATGTCTCTGGGGTGGGAGACTCTACCGCCTCCCTGGGCAGCCTGTTCCAGCGCTCTGCCACCCTCAAAGTAAAGAAGTTCCTCCTCATGCTTTGATAGAAGTTCCTAGGTTCCAGTTTGTACCCGTTACCTCTTGTCCTGGATCATCTTTGATGATCCAGGACAAGAGGTAACGGGCACCAATTGGAACGTAGGAACTTGAACTTGAACTGGAACGTAGGAACTTGAACATAGGATTATCCTTGATGATTCAGGATAGCTGTGTGTCTGACCAGTCTGTCTTTCGAAGGAGGTCCTGGGCCAGCTCCAGCCATGCTGTACTGAGCAGAGCCCCTGGCAGCAGCCCCACACCTCACTCCCAGTGTGCCTGAATGGAAAAGGTACCAAAGTTGCTCCAACACTTTCTGAAAAACTCTACAGTGTTACCCCACAAGCGCAAAGCGACGGCAAAGCCCGTGAAATGACACCGGTGCTTCCAGAAAATGTCAAGCTTCCTGCCCAAGGGTGACATGCCATGCGGTGGGGTCAGGGCCACGCGCTGAGCACCCGGTGCGCTGGGGTTGCCCCAGCGGTTCCTGAGCAGCTCCTGCAGTGCTGCCGCCGGTACCGTTCTGGCGGCTGTAGTTGTTTAAAAAGCCGTTGTTGTTTCCGGCGTAATCTGACGGCAGTTTTCTCGGGCATTTGGGCCTCTTCTAATAAGTGTGCTGTGAGTACATCTGCAAGCATTCACCTGTCGAGGTCAAATGACTGGTGGTGCTCATCTGCCCCCGTGCTACTGCTGCTGCCTCCCGTGAATGCTCATGTGCCTGCGTGCCCCTGTACAGGCACAGATGCACGCGCGCAACACCTGATCCCACATCCTAATTATTTTTCGCCCGGTTCTCGGAGTTGTTCTGCTTCCAGCTGATGAATGGGAAAGTGTAGTAGTGCTGTTTCATTTCACCAGCCTCTCAAGTGTGGAAATTATGGTAAATTTGGGAACAAGCGAGATTAGATTGATAGTTACACCTCCTCCTTTAATTAGCCAACCACAGGATCTGTGGAGGCAAAGGCCGGGGGGCGTGTCGGTGGGGGGGCATACGATTTTACCATGGCGAGATTGCTGGAGGTTCTTTCTTGTCTGTTCTTTCTTGTCTTGTAAATTGGTATGAGGTTCTGCCAGTCTTCCTCACGTAGCACAATCGCTCTTGATTTCTGGAGGTTGCTCACAGGGTAAGCTAATGTTTAACATCAATAAGGGTTACCGAATCTTGTCCTTGAGAAGCAGGAGTCTGGAAGCTGTTGTCAATCCAACTGCTGTATTCCTGACCAGCAAGCCCGCTCGATTCAGGGTTAATTAACTGATTACTTAGAGCGGAAGTGTTGTGGAAGAGCCCGATCATTACCATTTCTATTCATTCTAATATGATGTATTTCAACTCCCCCTCCCTCACGCCTTCCAGAGAGTGATCTGGTGAAGGAGGATGACAAGTCTTTGTGAAACCATCTCGAGTTCTCCCAGATACTCGTAGTTGAAGTTGTCTAGCGGTGCGAGATTAGACACCGTGTGAAAGGCAATACTGCACAGATTCTTTATTCCAGACCATTTTGTAAGTTCGCATGATACAAAACCTCACGGTTACTGGGCAGCTCTCCCACTTTTCACGTCAACCTTTGCTACCTCGCCTGCTGCAACGTGCAGGAAAGAAACATTGATTTGAATTGCGCCGTGGTGCCGTGCATCTTAATGACACTCTGGAGTGACTGGCAGTGTGTCTGGGTCCTGGGGTTGGACCCGGTCTAGCTGCCAGGAGGCAACATTGCAGAGAGGGGCTACAGCTGTGGTCTCTGAAGGGAACTGGCTACTCTATGTAGGCCTTCTCTCCCTGCGTCTCAGAGTGCTTGAAGATGCTAATTGGTTCACATTTTCCTCTGTTCGTTAAGGTATTCTGTCCTTAAAAATTCAGCTTTTTAAAATAGTAACGTGTATTGTCTATGTGAAAGATTAATCAAAAGGAGTTGCTTGAGGTGGGAAGGCTTTTCCGGAGAGGTTCCACATGTTGTCAGGTAGTCCCTCTGAATGGCAGCTTCCGGTTCGGTCCCTTAGCTTTCGGAAGTGACATTTAGTCTGATATGTGCCAGCCGTGCAATCTACCTAGCCCCGCAAAGTGCAAATATTAACATAAATGCATATTAAGATACTGTGTGTTAGCTCCTGAACTGAAATAGAGAGCGGGTGTTCCAGCGGAGGCAAGCAAATCGTGTTGACTTACAGTGGCTTGAGGATTTGGCCCATTACCGCTTCTTTATACACTTTTAAAAAGAAATGCCAACTCGATAGTTTAGGCTTTAACTGGAACATGGCAAGTAATTGTATGTTTTGGCGGACCCCTAGTAATGTTGCAGAATCTTTCTCAGAAGTTGTTCCATGGGATAGCCGATTCCTCAGGTAAGAGCTACTTGTTTGTTCAATCCTCCATCTTAGGCCTGCTCCTCAGGTGCATCCTCCTTCTCGCAGCGATTTCCTAGGAACAGATTTCGAAGAACAGCTCTGATCACAGAATCACAGATTGGTTAGGGTTGGAAAGGAGCTCTGGAGATCATCCAGCCCAACCCCCCTGCCAGAGCAGGGTCACCTACAGCAGGTTGCACAGGATGACCTCCAGGCGGGTTTTGAATGTCTCTGGGGTGGGAGACTCTACCGCCTCCCTGGGCAGCCTGTTCCAGCGCTCTGCCACCCTCAAAGTAAAGAAGTTCCTCCTCATGCTTTGATAGAAGTTCCTACGTTCCAGTTTGTACCCGTTACCTCTTGTCCTGGATCATCTTTGATGTCCTGGATCTTTGATGATCCAGGACAAGAGGTAACGGGCACCAATTGGAACGTAGGAACTTGAACTTGAACTGGAAGGTAGGAACTTGAACTTGAACATAGGATTATCCTTGATGATTCAGGATAGCTGTGTGTCTGACCAGTCTGTCTTTCGAAGGAGGTCCTGGGCCAGCTCCAGCCATGCTGTGCTGAGCAGAGCCCCTGGCAGCAGCCCCACAGCTCACTCCCAGTGTGCCTGAATGGAAAAGGTACCAAAGTTGCTCCAACACTTTCTGAAAAACTCTATAGTGTTACCCCACAAGCGCAAAGCGACGGCAAAGCCCGTGAAATGACACCGGTGCTTCCAGAAAATGTCAAGCTTCCTGCCCAAGGGTGACATGCCATGCGGTGGGGTCAGGGCCACGCGCTGAGCACCCGGTGCGCTGGGGTTGCCCCAGCGGTTCCTGAGCAGCTCCTGCAGTGCTGCCGCCGGTACCGTTCTGGCGGCTGTAGTTGTTTAAAAAGCCGTTGTTGTTTCCGGCGTAATCTGACGGCAGTTTTCTCGGGCATTTGGGCCTCTTCTAATAAGTGTGCTGTGAGTACATCTGCAAGCATTCACCTGTCGAGGTCAAATGACTGGTGGTGCTCATCTGCCCCCGTGCTACTGCTGCTGCCTCCCGTGAATGCTCATGTGCCTGCGTGCCCCTGTACAGGCACAGATGCACGCGCGCAACACCTGATCCCGCATCCTAATTATTTTTCGCCCGGTTCTCGGAGTTGTTCTGCTTCCGGCTGATGAATGGGAAAGTGTAGTAGTGCTGTTTCATTTCACCAGCCTCTCAAGTGTGGAAATTATGGTAAATTTGAGAACAAGCCAGATTAGATTGATAGTTACACCTCCTCCTTTAATTAGCCAACCACAGGATCTGTGGAGGCAAAGGCCGGGGGGCGTGTCGGTGGGGGGGCATACGATTTTACCATGGCGAGATTGCTGGAGGTTCTTTCTTGTCTGTTCTTTCTTGTCTTGTAAATTGGTATGAGGTTCTGCCAGTCTTCCTCACGTAGCACAATCGCTCTTGATTTCTGGAGGTTGCTCACAGGGTAAGCTAATGTTTAACATCAATAAGGGTTACCGAATCTTGTCCTTGAGAAGCAGGAGTCTGGAAGCTGTTGTCAATCCAACTGCTGTATTCCTGACCAGCAAGCCCGCTCGATTCAGGGTTAATTAACTGATTACTTAGAGCGGAAGTGTTGTGGAAGAGCCCGATCATTACCATTTCTATTCATTCTAATATGATGTATTTCAACTCCCCCTCCCTCACGCCTTCCAGAGAGTGATCTGGTGAAGGAGGATGACAAGTCTTTGTGAAACCATCTCGAGTTCTCCCAGATACTCGTAGTTGAAGTTGTCTAGCGGTGCGAGATTAGACACCGTGTGAAAGGCAATACTGCACAGATTCTTTATTCCAGACCATTTTGTAAGTTCGCATGATACAAAACCTCACGGTTACTGGGCAGCTCTCCCACTTTTCACGTCAACCTTTGCTACCTCGCCTGCTGCAACGTGCAGGAAAGAAACATTGATTTGAATTGCGCCGTGGTGCCGTGCATCTTAATGACACTCTGGAGTGACTGGCAGTGTGTCTGGGTCCTGGGGTTGGACCCGGTCTAGCTGCCAGGAGGCAACATTGCAGAGAGGGGCTACAGCTGTGGTCTCTGAAGGGACCTGGCTACTCTATGTAGGCCTTCTCTCCCTGCGTCTCAGAGTGCTTGAAGATGCTAATTGGTTCACATTTTCCTCTGTTCGTTAAGGTATTCTGTCCTTAAAAATTCAGCTTTTTAAAATAGTAACGTGTATTGTCTATGTGAAAGATTAATCAAAAGGAGTTGCTTGAGGTGGGAAGGCTTTTCCGGAGAGGTTCCACATGTTGTCAGGTAGTCCCTCTGAATGGCAGCTTCCGGTTCGGTCCCTTAGCTTTCGGAAGTGACATTTAGTCTGATATGTGCCAGCCGTGCAATCTACCTAGCCCCGCAAAGTGCAAATATTAACATAAATGCATATTAAGATACTGTGTGTTAGCTCCTGAACTGAAATAGAGAGCGGGTGTTCCAGCGGAGGCAAGCAAATCGTGTTGATTTACAGTGGCTTGCGGATTTGGCCCATTACCGCTTCTTTATACACTTCTAAAAAGAAATGCCAACTCGATAGTTTAGGCTTTAACTGGAACATGGCAAGTAATTGTATGTTTTGGCGGACCCCTAGTAATGTTGCAGAATCTTTCTCAGAAGTTGTTCCATGGGATAGCCGATTCCTCAGGTAAGAGCTACTTGTTTGTTCAATCCTCCATCTTAGGCCTGCTCCTCAGGTGCATCCTCCTTCTCGCAGCGATTTCCTAGGAACAGATTTCGAAGAACAGCTCTGATCACAGAATCACAGATTGGTTAGGGTTGGAAAGGAGCTCTGGAGATCATCCAGTCCAACCCCCCTGCCAGAGCAGGGTCACCTACAGCAGGTTGCACAGGATGACCTCCAGGCGGGTTTTGAATGTCTCTGGGGTCGGAGACTCTACCGCCTCCCCGGGCAGCCTGTTCCAGCGCTCTGCCACCCTCAAAGTAAAGAAGTTCCTCCTCATGCTTTGATAGAAGTTCCTAGGTTCCAGTTTGTACCCGTTACCTCTTGTCCTGGATCATCTTTGATGATCCAGGACAAGAGGTAACGGGCACCAATTGGAACGTAGGAACTTGAACTTGAACTGGAACGTAGGAACTTGAACTTGAACATAGGATTATCCTTGATGATTCAGGATAGCTGTGTGTCTGACCAGTCTGTCTTTCGAAGGAGGTCCTTGACCAGCTCCAGCCATGCTGTGCTGAGCAGAGCCCCTGGCAGCAGCCCCACAGCTCACTCCCAGTGTGCCTGAATGGAAAAGGTACCAAAGTTGCTCCAACACTTTCTGAAAAACTCTATAGTGTTACCCCACAAGCGCAAAGCGACGGCAAAGCCCGTGAAATGACACCGGTGCTTCCAGAAAATGTCAAGCTTCCTGCCCAAGGGTGACATGCCATGCGGTGGGGTCAGGGCCACGCGCTGAGCACCCGGTGCGCTGGGGTTGCCCCAGCGGTTCCTGAGCAGCTCCTGCAGTGCTGCCGCCGGTACCGTTCTGGCGGCTGTAGTTGTTTAAAAAGCCGTTGTTGTTTCCGGCGTAATCTGACGGCAGTTTTCTCGGGCATTTGGGCCTCTTCTAATAAGTGTGCTGTGAGTACATCTGCAAGCATTCACCTGTCGAGGTCAAATGACTGGTGGTGCTCATCTCCCCCCGTGCTACTGCTGCTGCCTCCTGTGAATGCTCATGTGCCTGCGTGCCCCTGTACAGGCACAGATGCACGCGCGCAACACCTGATCCCGCATCCTAATTATTTTTCGCCCGGTTCTCTGAGTTGTTCTGCTTCCGGCTGATGAATGGGAAAGTGTAGTAGTGCTGTTTCATTTCACCAGCCTCTCAAGTGTGGAAATTATGGTAAATTTGAGAACAAGCCAGATTAGATTGATAGTTACACCTCCTCCTTTAATTAGCCAACCACAGGATCTGTGGAGGCAAAGGCCGGGGGGCGTGTCGGTGGGGGGGCATACGATTTTACCATGGCGAGATTGCTGGAGGTTCTTTCTTGTCTGTTCTTTCTTGTCTTGTAAATTGGTATGAGGTTCTGCCAGTCTTCCTCACGTAGCACAATCGCTCTTGATTTCTGGAGGTTGCTCACAGGGTAAGCTAATGTTTAACATCAATAAGGGTTACCGAATCTTGTCCTTGAGAAGCAGGAGTCTGGAAGCTGTTGTCAATCCAACTGCTGTATTCCTG
Source organism: Vanellus vanellus (assembly GCF_965231255.1). Classification (NCBI taxonomy): domain Eukaryota; kingdom Metazoa; phylum Chordata; class Aves; order Charadriiformes; family Charadriidae; genus Vanellus; species Vanellus vanellus. Next base: position 866,327 of record NW_028126680.1, read on the forward strand.
ACCAGCAAGCCCGCTCGATTCAGGGTTAATTAACTGATTACTTAGAGCGGAAGTGTTGTGGAAGAGCCCGATCATTACCATTTCTATTCATTCTAATATGATGTATTTCAACTCCCCCTCCCTCACGCCTTCCAGAGAGTGATCTGGTGAAGGAGGATGACAAGTCTTTGTGAAACCATCTCGAGTTCTCCCAGATACTCGTAGTTGAAGTTGTCTAGCGGTGCGAGATTAGACACCGTGTGAAAGGCAATACTGCACAGATTCTTTATTCCAGACCATTTTGTAAGTTCGCATGATACAAAACCTCACGGTTACTGGGCAGCTCTCCCACTTTTCACGTCAACCTTTGCTACCTCGCCTGCTGCAACGTGCAGGAAAGAAACATTGATTTGAATTGCGCCGTGGTGCCGTGCATCTTAATGACACTCTGGAGTGACTGGCAGTGTGTCTGGGTCCTGGGGTTGGACCCGGTCTAGCTGCCAGGAGGCAACATTGCAGAGAGGGGCTACAGCTGTGGTCTCTGAAGGGACCTGGCTACTCTATGTAGGCCTTCTCTCCCTGCGTCTCAGAGTGCTTGAAGATGCTAATTGGTTCACATTTTCCTCTGTTCGTTAAGGTATTCTGTCCTTAAAAATTCAGCTTTTTAAAATAGTAACGTGTATTGTCTATGTGAAAGATTAATCAAAAGGAGTTGCTTGAGGTGGGAAGGCTTTTCCGGAGAGGTTCCACATGTTGTCAGGTAGTCCCTCTGAATGGCAGCTTCCGGTTCGGTCCCTTAGCTTTCGGAAGTGACATTTAGTCTGATATGTGCCAGCCGTGCAATCTACCTAGCCCCGCAAAGTGCAAATATTAACATAAATGCATATTAAGATACTGTGTGTTAGCTCCTGAACTGAAATAGAGAGCGGGTGTTCCAGCGGAGGCAAGCAAATCGTGTTGATTTACAGTGGCTTGCGGATTTGGCCCATTACCGCTTCTTTATACACTTTTAAAAAGAAATGCCAACTCGATAGTTTAGGCTTTAACTGGAACATGGCAAGTAATTGTATGTTTTGGCGGACCCCTAGTAATGTTGCAGAATCTTTCTCAGAAGTTGTTCCATGGGATAGCCGATTCCTCAGGTAAGAGCTACTTGTTTGTTCAATCCTCCATCTTAGGCCTGCTCCTCAGGTGCATCCTCCTTCTCGCAGCGATTTCCTAGGAACAGATTTCGAAGAACAGCTCTGATCACAGAATCACAGATTGGTTAGGGTTGGAAAGGAGCTCTGGAGATCATCCAGCCCAACCCCCCTGCCAGAGCAGGGTCACCTACAGCAGGTTGCACAGGATGACCTCCAGGCGGGTTTTGAATGTCTCTGGGGTGGGAGACTCTACCGCCTCCCCGGGCAGCCTGTTCCAGCGCTCTGCCACCCTCAAAGTAAAGAAGTTCCTCCTCATGCTTTGATAGAAGTTCCTAGGTTCCAGTTTGTACCCGTTACCTCTTGTCCTGGATCATCTTTGATGATCCAGGACAAGAGGTAACGGGCACCAATTGGAACGTAGGAACTTGAACTTGAACTGGAACGTAGGAACTTGAACATAGGATTATCCTTGATGATTCAGGATAGCTGTGTGTCTGACCAGTCTGTCTTTCGAAGGAGGTCCTGGGCCAGCTCCAGCCATGCTGTGCTGAGCAGAGCCCCTGGCAGCAGCCCCACACCTCACTCCCAGTGTGCCTGAATGGAAAAGGTACCAAAGTTGCTCCAACACTTTCTGAAAAACTCTATAGTGTTACCCCACAAGCGCAAAGCGACGGCAAAGCCCGTGAAATGACACCGGTGCTTCCAGAAAATGTCAAGCTTCCTGCCCAAGGGTGACATGCTATGCGGTGGGGTCAGGGCCACGCGCTGAGCACCCGGTGCGCTGGGGTTGCCCCAGCGGTTCCTGAGCAGCTCCTGCAGTGCTGCCGCCGGTACCGTTCTGGCGGCTGTAGTTGTTTAAAAAGCCGTTGTTGTTTCCGGCGTAATCTGACGGCAGTTTTCTCGGGCATTTGGGCCTCTTCTAATAAGTGTGCTGTGAGTACATCTGCAAGCATTCACCTGTCGAGGTCAAATGACTGGTGGTGCTCATCTGCCCCCGTGCTACTGCTGCTGCCTCCCGTGAATGCTCATGTGCCTGCGTGCCCCTGTACAGGCACAGATGCACGCGCGCAACACCTGATCCCGCATCCTAATTATTTTTCGCCCGGTTCTCGGAGTTGTTCTGCTTCCGGCTGATGAATGGGAAAGTGTAGTAGTGCTGTTTCATTTCACCAGCCTCTCAAGTGTGGAAATTATGGTAAATTTGAGAACAAGCCAGATTAGATTAATAGTTACACCTCCTCCTTTAATTAGCTAACCACAGGATCTGTGGAGGCAAAGGCCGGGGGGGTGTGTCGGTGTATATAAGGTGTATTGTCTATGTGAAAGATTAATCAAAAGGAGTTGCTTGAGGTGGGAAGGCTTTTCCGGAGAGGTTCCACATGTTGTCAGGTAGTCCCTCTGAATGGCAGCTTCCGGTTCGGTCCCTTAGCTTTCGGAAGTGACATTTAGTCTGATATGTGCCAGCCGTGCAATCTACCTAGCCCTGCAAAGTGCAAATATTAACATAAATGCATATTAAGATACTGTGTGTTAGCTCCTGAACTGAAATAGAGAGCGGGTGTTCCAGCGGAGGCAAGCAAATCGTGTTGATATACAGTGGCTTGCGGATTTTGCCCATTACCGCTTCTTTATACACTTTTAAAAAGAAATGCCAACTCGATAGTTTAGGCTTTAACTGGAACATGGCAAGTAATTGTATGTTTTGGCGGACCCCTAGTAATGTTGCAGAATCTTTCTCAGAAGTTGTTCCATGGGATAGCCGATTCCTCAGGTAAGAGCTACTTGTTTGTTCAATCCTCCATCTTAGGCCTGCTCCTCAGGTGCATCCTCCTTCTCGCAGCGATTTCCTAGGAACAGATTTCGAAGAACAGCTCTGATCACAGAATCACAGATTGGTTAGGGTTGGAAAGGAGCTCTGGAGATCATCCAGCCCAACCCCCCTGCCAGAGCAGGGTCACCTACAGCAGGTTGCACAGGATGACCTCCAGGCGGGTTTTGAATGTCTCTGGGGTCGGAGACTCTACCGCCTCCCCGGGCAGCCTGTTCCAGCGCTCTGCCACCCTCAAAGTAAAGAAGTTCCTCCTCATGCTTTGATAGAAGTTCCTAGGTTCCAGTTTGTACCCGTTACCTCTTGTCCTGGATCATCTTTTATGATCCAGGACAAGAGGTAACGGGCACCAATTGGAACGTAGGAACTTGAACTTCAATTGGAACGTAGGAACTTGAACATAGGATTATCCTTGATGATTCAGGATAGCTGTGTGTCTGACCAGTTTGTCTTTCGAAGGAGGTCCTGGACCAGCTCCAGCCATGCTGTGCTGAGCAGAGCCCCTGGCAGCAGCCCCACAGCTCACTCCCAGTGTGCCTGAATGGAAAAGGTACCAAAGTTGCTCCAACACTTTCTGAAAAACTCTATAGTGTTACCCCACAAGCGCAAAGCGACGGCAAAGCCCGTGAAATGACACCGGTGCTTCCAGAAAATGTCAAGCTTCCTGCCCAAGGGTGACATGCCATGCGGTGGGGTCAGGGCCACGCGCTGAGCACCCGGTGCGCTGGGGTTGCCCCAGCGGTTCCTGAGCAGCTCCTGCAGTGCTGCCGCCGGTACCGTTCTGGCGGCTGTAGTTGTTTAAAAAGCCGTTGTTGTTTCCGGCGTAATCTGACGGCAGTTTTCTCGGGCATTTGGGCCTCTTCTAATAAGTGTGCTGTGAGTACATCTGCAAGCATTCACCTGTCGAGGTCAAATGACTGGTGGTGCTCATCTGCCCCCGTGCTACTGCTGCTGCCTCCCGTGAATGCTCATGTGCCTGCGTGCCCCTGTACAGGCACAGATGCACGCGCGCAACACCTGATCCCGCATCCTAATTATTTTTCGCCCGGTTCTCGGAGTTGTTCTGCTTCCGGCTGATGAATGGGAAAGTGTAGTAGTGCTGTTTCATTTCACCAGCCTCTCAAGTGTGGAAATTATGGTAAATTTGAGAACAAGCCAGATTAGATTGATAGTTACACCTCCTCCTTTAATTAGCCAACCACAGGATCTGTGGAGGCAAAGGCCGGGGGGGTGTGTCGGTGTAGATAACGTGTATTGTCTATGTGAAAGATTAATCAAAAGGAGTTGCTTGAGGTGGGAAGGCTTTTCCGGAGAGGTTCCACATGTTGTCAGGTAGTCCCTCTGAATGGCAGCTTCCGGTTCGGTCCCTTAGCTTTCGGAAGTGACATTTAGTCTGATATGTGCCAGCCGTGCAATCTACCTAGCCCCGCAAAGTGCAAATATTAACATAAATGCATATTAAGATACTGTGTGTTAGCTCCTGAACTGAAATAGAGAGCGGGTGTTCCAGCGGAGGCAAGCAAATCGTGTTGATTTACAGTGGCTTGAGGATTTGGCCCATTACCGCTTCTTTATACACTTTTAAAAAGAAATACCAACTCGATAGTTTAGGCTTTAACTGGAACATGGCAAGTAATTGTATGTTTTGGCGGACCCCTAGTAATGTTGCAGAATCTTTCTCAGAAGTTGTTCCATGGGATAGCCGATTCCTCAGGTAAGAGCTACTTGTTTGTTCAATCCTCCATCTTAGGCCTGCTCCTCAGGTGCATCCTCCTTCTCGCAGCGATTTCCTAGGAACAGATTTCGAAGAACAGCTCTGATCACAGAATCACAGATTGGTTAGGGTTGGAAAGGAGCTCTGGAGATCATCCAGCCCAACCCCCCTGCCAGAGCAGGGTCACCTACAGCAGGTTGCACAGGAGGACCTCCAGGCGGGTTTTGAATGTCTCTGGGGTCGGAGACTCTACCGCCTCCCCGGGCAGCCTGTTCCAGCGCTCTGCCACCCTCAAAGTAAAGAAGTTCCTCCTCATGCTTTGATAGAAGTTCCTAGGTTCCAGTTTGTACCCGTTACCTCTTGTCCTGGATCATCTTTGATGATCCAGGACAAGAGGTAACGGGCACCAATTGGAACGTAGGAACTTGAACTTCAATTGGAACGTAGGAACTTGAACATAGGATTATCCTTGATGATTTAGGATAGCTGTGTGTCTGACCAGTCTGTCTTTCGAAGGAGGTCCTGGGCCAGCTCCAGCCATGCTGTGCTGAGCAGAGCCCCTGGCAGCAGCCCCACAGCTCACTCCCAGTGTGCCTGAATGGAAAAGGTACCAAAGTTGCTCCAACACTTTCTGAAAAACTCTATAGTGTTACCCCACAAGCGCAAAGCGACGGCAAAGCCCGTGAAATGACACCGGTGCTTCCAGAAAATGTCAAGCTTCCTGCCCAAGGGTGACATGCCATGCGGTGGGGTCAGGGCCACGCGCTGAGCACCCGGTGCGCTGGGGTTGCCCCAGCGGTTCCTGAGCAGCTCCTGCAGTGCTGCCGCCGGTACCGTTCTGGCGGCTGTAGTTGTTTAAAAAGCCGTTGTTGTTTCCGGCGTAATCTGACGGCAGTTTTCTCGGGCATTTGGGCCTCTTCTAATAAGTGTGCTGTGAGTACATCTGCAAGCATTCACCTGTCGAGGTCAAATGACTGGTGGTGCTCATCTGCCCCCGTGCTACTGCTGCTGCCTCCCGTGAATGCTCATGTGCCTGCGTGCCCCTGTACAGGCACAGATGCACGCGCGCAACACCTGATCCCGCATCCTAATTATTTTTCGCCCGGTTCTCGGAGTTGTTCTGCTTCCGGCTGATGAATGGGAAAGTGTAGTAGTGCTGTTTCATTTCACCAGCCTCTCAAGTGTGGAAATTATGGTAAATTTGAGAACAAGCCAGATTAGATTGATAGTTACACCTCCTCCTTTAATTAGCCAACCACAGGATCTGTGGAGGCAAAGGCCGGGGGGGTGTGTCGGTGTAGATAACGTGTATTGTCTATGTGAAAGATTAATCAAAAGGAGTTGCTTGAGGTGGGAAGGCTTTTCCGGAGAGGTTCCACATGTTGTCAGGTAGTCCCTCTGAATGGCAGCTTCCGGTTCGGTCCCTTAGCTTTCGGAAGTGACATTTAGTCTGATATGTGCCAGCCGTGCAATCTACCTAGCCCTGCAAAGTGCAAATATTAACCTAAATGCATATTAAGATACTGTGTGTTAGCTCCTGAACTGAAATAGAGAGCGGGTGTTCCAGCGGAGGCAAGCAAATCGTGTTGATTTACAGTGGCTTGAGGATTTGGCCCATTACCGCTTCTTTATACACTTTTAAAAAGAAATGCCAACTCGATAGTTTAGGCTTTAACTGGAACATGGCAAGAAATTGTATGTTTTGGCGGACCCCTAGTAATGTTGCAGAAACTTTCTCAGAAGTTGTTCCATGGGATAGCCGATTCCTCAGGTAAGAGCTACTTGTTTGTTCAATCCTCCATCTTAGGCCTGCTCCTCAGGTGCATCCTCCTTCTCGCAGCGATTTCCTAGGAACAGATTTCGAAGAACAGCTCTGATCACAGAATCACAGATTGGTTAGGGTTGGAAAGGACCTCTGGAGATCATCCAGCCCAACCCCCCTGCCAGAGCAGGGTCACGTACAGCAGGTTGCACAGGATGACCTCCAGGCGGGTTTTGAATGTTTCTGGGGTCGGAGACTCTACCGCCTCCCTGGGCAGCCTGTTCCAGCGCTCTGCCACCCTCAAAGTAAAGAAGTTCCTCCTCATGCTTTGATAGAAGTTCCTACGTTCCAGTTTGTACCCGTTACCTCTTGTCCTGGATCATCTTTGATGATCCAGGACAAGAGGTAACGGGCACCAATTGGAACGTAGGAACTTGAACTTGAACTGGAACGTAGGAACTTGAACATAGGATTATCCTTGATGATTCAGGATAGCTGTGTGTCTGACCAGTCTGTCTTTCGAAGGAGGTCCTGGGCCAGCTCCAGCCATGCTGTGCTGAGCAGAGCCCCTGGCAGCAGCCCCACAGCTCACTCCCAGTGTGCCTGAATGGAAAAGGTACCAAAGTTGCTCCAACACTTTCTGAAAAACTCTATAGTGTTACCCCACAAGCGCAAAGCGACGGCAAAGCCCGTGAAATGACACCGGTGCTTCCAGAAAATGTCAAGCTTCCTGCCCAAGGGTGACATGCCATGCGGTGGGGTCAGGGCCACGCGCTGAGCACCCGGTGCGCTGGGGTTGCCCCAGCGGTTCCTGAGCAGCTCCTGCAGTGCTGCCGCCGGTACCGTTCTGGCGGCTGTAGTTGTTTAAAAAGCCGTTGTTGTTTCCGGCGTAATCTGACGGCAGTTTTCTCGGGCATTTGGGCCTCTTCTAATAAGTGTGCTGTGAGTACATCTGCAAGCATTCACCTGTCGAGGTCAAATGACTGGTGGTGCTCATCTGCCCCCGTGCTACTGCTGCTGCCTCCCGTGAATGCTCATGTGCCTGCGTGCCCCTGTACAGGCACAGATGCACGCGCGCAACACCTGATCCCGCATCCTAATTATTTTTCGCCCGGTTCTCGGAGTTGTTCTGCTTCCGGCTGATGAATGGGAAAGTGTAGTAGTGCTGTTTCATTTCACCAGCCTCTCAAGTGTGGAAATTATGGTAAATTTGAGAACAAGCCAGATTAGATTGATAGTTACACCTCCTCCTTTAATTAGCCAACCACAGGATCTGTGGAGGCAAAGGCCGGGGGGGTGTGTCGGTGTAGATAACGTGTATTGTCTATGTGAAAGATTAATCAAAAGGAGTTGCTTGAGGTGGGAAGGCTTTTCCGGAGAGGTTCCACATGTTGTCAGGTAGTCCCTCTGAATGGCAGCTTCCGGTTCGGTCCCTTAGCTTTCGGAAGTGACATTTAGTCTGATATGTGCCAGCCGTGCAATCTACCTAGCCCCGCAAAGTGCAAATATTAACATAAATGCATATTAAGATACTGTGTGTTAGCTCCTGAACTGAAATAGAGAGCGGGTGTTCCAGCGGAGGCAAGCAAATCGTGTTGATTTACAGTGGCTTGAGGATTTGGCCCATTACCGCTTCTTTATACACTTTTAAAAAGAAATACCAACTCGATAGTTTAGGCTTTAACTGGAACATGGCAAGTAATTGTATGTTTTGGCGGACCCCTAGTAATGTTGCAGAATCTTTCTCAGAAGTTGTTCCATGGGATAGCCGATTCCTCAGGTAAGAGCTACTTGTTTGTTCAATCCTCCATCTTAGGCCTGCTCCTCAGGTGCATCCTCCTTCTCGCAGCGATTTCCTAGGAACAGATTTCGAAGAACAGCTCTGATCACAGAATCACAGATTGGTTAGGGTTGGAAAGGAGCTCTGGAGATCATCCAGCCCAACCCCCCTGCCAGAGCAGGGTCACCTACAGCAGGTTGCACAGGAGGACCTCCAGGCGGGTTTTGAATGTCTCTGGGGTCGGAGACTCTACCGCCTCCCCGGGCAGCCTGTTCCAGCGCTCTGCCACCCTCAAAGTAAAGAAGTTCCTCCTCATGCTTTGATAGAAGTTCCTAGGTTCCAGTTTGTACCCGTTACCTCTTGTCCTGGATCATCTTTGATGATCCAGGACAAGAGGTAACGGGCACCAATTGGAACGTAGGAACTTGAACTTCAATTGGAACGTAGGAACTTGAACATAGGATTATCCTTGATGATTTAGGATAGCTGTGTGTCTGACCAGTCTGTCTTTCGAAGGAGGTCCTGGGCCAGCTCCAGCCATGCTGTGCTGAGCAGAGCCCCTGGCAGCAGCCCCACAGCTCACTCCCAGTGTGCCTGAATGGAAAAGGTACCAAAGTTGCTCCAACACTTTCTGAAAAACTCTATAGTGTTACCCCACAAGCGCAAAGCGACGGCAAAGCCCGTGAAATGACACCGGTGCTTCCAGAAAATGTCAAGCTTCCTGCCCAAGGGTGACATGCCATGCGGTGGGGTCAGGGCCACGCGCTGAGCACCCGGTGCGCTGGGGTTGCCCCAGCGGTTCCTGAGCAGCTCCTGCAGTGCTGCCGCCGGTACCGTTCTGGCGGCTGTAGTTGTTTAAAAAGCCGTTGTTGTTTCCGGCGTAATCTGACGGCAGTTTTCTCGGGCATTTGGGCCTCTTCTAATAAGTGTGCTGTGAGTACATCTGCAAGCATTCACCTGTCGAGGTCAAATGACTGGTGGTGCTCATCTGCCCCCGTGCTACTGCTGCTGCCTCCCGTGAATGCTCATGTGCCTGCGTGCCCCTGTACAGGCACAGATGCACGCGCGCAACACCTGATCCCGCATCCTAATTATTTTTCGCCCGGTTCTCGGAGTTGTTCTGCTTCCGGCTGATGAATGGGAAAGTGTAGTAGTGCTGTTTCATTTCACCAGCCTCTCAAGTGTGGAAATTATGGTAAATTTGAGAACAAGCCAGATTAGATTGATAGTTACACCTCCTCCTTTAATTAGCCAACCACAGGATCTGTGGAGGCAAAGGCCGGGGGGGTGTGTCGGTGTAGATAACGTGTATTGTCTATGTGAAAGATTAATCAAAAGGAGTTGCTTGAGGTGGGAAGGCTTTTCCGGAGAGGTTCCACATGTTGTCAGGTAGTCCCTCTGAATGGCAGCTTCCGGTTCGGTCCCTTAGCTTTCGGAAGTGACATTTAGTCTGATATGTGCCAGCCGTGCAATCTACCTAGCCCTGCAAAGTGCAAATATTAACCTAAATGCATATTAAGATACTGTGTGTTAGCTCCTGAACTGAAATAGAGAGCGGGTGTTCCAGCGGAGGCAAGCAAATCGTGTTGATTTACAGTGGCTTGAGGATTTGGCCCATTACCGCTTCTTTATACACTTTTAAAAAGAAATGCCAACTCGATAGTTTAGGCTTTAACTGGAACATGGCAAGAAATTGTATGTTTTGGCGGACCCCTAGTAATGTTGCAGAAACTTTCTCAGAAGTTGTTCCATGGGATAGCCGATTCCTCAGGTAAGAGCTACTTGTTTGTTCAATCCTCCATCTTAGGCCTGCTCCTCAGGTGCATCCTCCTTCTCGCAGCGATTTCCTAGGAACAGATTTCGAAGAACAGCTCTGATCACAGAATCACAGATTGGTTAGGGTTGGAAAGGACCTCTGGAGATCATCCAGCCCAACCCCCCTGCCAGAGCAGGGTCACGTACAGCAGGTTGCACAGGATGACCTCCAGGCGGGTTTTGAATGTTTCTGGGGTCGGAGACTCTACCGCCTCCCTGGGCAGCCTGTTCCAGCGCTCTGCCACCCTCAAAGTAAAGAAGTTCCTCCTCATGCTTTGATAGAAGTTCCTACGTTCCAGTTTGTACCCGTTACCTCTTGTCCTGGATCATCTTTGATGATCCAGGACAAGAGGTAACGGGCACCAATTGGAACGTAGGAACTTGAACTTGAACTGGAACGTAGGAACTTGAACATAGGATTATCCTTGATGATTCAGGATAGCTGTGTGTCTGACCAGTCTGTCTTTCGAAGGAGGTCCTGGGCCAGCTCCAGCCATGCTGTGCTGAGCAGAGCCCCTGGCAGCAGCCCCACAGCTCACTCCCAGTGTGCCTGAATGGAAAAGGTACCAAAGTTGCTCCAACACTTTCTGAAAAACTCTATAGTGTTACCCCACAAGCGCAAAGCGACGGCAAAGCCCGTGAAATGACACCGGTGCTTCCAGAAAATGTCAAGCTTCCTGCCCAAGGGTGACATGCCATGCGGTGGGGTCAGGGCCACGCGCTGAGCACCCGGTGCGCTGGGGTTGCCCCAGCGGTTCCTGAGCAGCTCCTGCAGTGCTGCCGCCGGTACCGTTCTGGCGGCTGTAGTTGTTTAAAAAGCCGTTGTTGTTTCCGGCGTAATCTGACGGCAGTTTTCTCGGGCATTTGGGCCTCTTCTAATAAGTGTGCTGTGAGTACATCTGCAAGCATTCACCTGTCGAGGTCAAATGACTGGTGGTGCTCATCTGCCCCCGTGCTACTGCTGCTGCCTCCCGTGAATGCTCATGTGCCTGCGTGCCCCTGTACAGGCACAGATGCACGCGCGCAACACCTGATCCCGCATCCTAATTATTTTTCGCCCGGTTCTCGGAGTTGTTCTGCTTCCGGCTGATGAATGGGAAAGTGTAGTAGTGCTGTTTCATTTCACCAGCCTCTCAAGTGTGGAAATTATGGTAAATTTGAGAACAAGCCAGATTAGATTGATAGTTACACCTCCTCCTTTAATTAGCCAACCACAGGATCTGTGGAGGCAAAGGCCGGGGGGGTGTGTCGGTGTAGATAACGTGTATTGTCTATGTGAAAGATTAATCAAAAGGAGTTGCTTGAGGTGGGAAGGCTTTTCCGGAGAGGTTCCACATGTTGTCAGGTAGTCCCTCTGAATGGCAGCTTCCGGTTCGGTCCCTTAGCTTTCGGAAGTGACATTTAGTCTGATATGTGCCAGCCGTGCAATCTACCTAGCCCTGCAAAGTGCAAATATTAACCTAAATGCATATTAAGATACTGTGTGTTAGCTCCTGAACTGAAATAGAGAGCGGGTGTTCCAGCGGAGGCAAGCAAATCGTGTTGATTTACAGTGGCTTGAGGATTTGGCCCATTACCGCTTCTTTATACACTTTTAAAAAGAAATGCCAACTCGATAGTTTAGGCTTTAACTGGAACATGGCAAGAAATTGTATGTTTTGGCGGACCCCTAGTAATGTTGCAGAAACTTTCTCAGAAGTTGTTCCATGGGATAGCCGATTCCTCAGGTAAGAGCTACTTGTTTGTTCAATCCTCCATCTTAGGCCTGCTCCTCAGGTGCATCCTCCTTCTCGCAGCGATTTCCTAGGAACAGATTTCGAAGAACAGCTCTGATCACAGAATCACAGATTGGTTAGGGTTGGAAAGGACCTCTGGAGATCATCCAGCCCAACCCCCCTGCCAGAGCAGGGTCACCTACAGCAGGTTGCACAGGATGACCTCCAGGCGGGTTTTGAATGTTTCTGGGGTCGGAGACTCTACCGCCTCCCTGGGCAGCCTGTTCCAGCGCTCTGCCACCCTCAAAGTAAAGAAGTTCCTCCTCATGCTTTGATAGAAGTTCCTACGTTCCAGTTTGTACCCGTTACCTCTTGTCCTGGATCATCTTTGATGATCCAGGACAAGAGGTAACGGGCACCAATTGGAACGTAGGAACTTGAACTTGAACTGGAACGTAGGAACTTGAACATAGGATTATCCTTGATGATTCAGGATAGCTGTGTGTCTGACCAGTCTGTCTTTCGAAGGAGGTCCTGGGCCAGCTCCAGCCATGCTGTGCTGAGCAGAGCCCCTGGCAGCAGCCCCACAGCTCACTCCCAGTGTGCCTGAATGGAAAAGGTACCAAAGTTGCTCCAACACTTTCTGAAAAACTCTATAGTGTTACCCCACAAGCGCAAAGCGACGGCAAAGCCCGTGAAATGACACCGGTGCTTCCAGAAAATGTCAAGCTTCCTGCCCAAGGGTGACATGCCATGCGGTGGGGTCAGGGCCACGCGCTGAGCACCCGGTGCGCTGGGGTTGCCCCAGCGGTTCCTGAGCAGCTCCTGCAGTGCTGCCGCCGGTACCGTTCTGGCGGCTGTAGTTGTTTAAAAAGCCGTTGTTGTTTCCGGCGTAATCTGACGGCAGTTTTCTCGGGCATTTGGGCCTCTTCTAATAAGTGTGCTGTGAGTACATCTGCAAGCATTCACCTGTCGAGGTCAAATGACTGGTGGTGCTCATCTGCCCCCGTGCTACTGCTGCTGCCTCCCGTGAATGCTCATGTGCCTGCGTGCCCCTGTACAGGCACAGATGCACGCGCGCAACACCTGATCCCGCATCCTAATTATTTTTCGCCCGGTTCTCGGAGTTGTTCTGCTTCCGGCTGATGAATGGGAAAGTGTAGTAGTGCTGTTTCATTTCACCAGCCTCTCAAGTGTGGAAATTATGGTAAATTTGAGAACAAGCCAGATTAGATTGATAGTTACACCTCCTCCTTTAATTAGCCAACCACAGGATCTGTGGAGGCAAAGGCCGGGGGGGTGTGTCGGTGTAGATAACGTGTATTGTCTATGTGAAAGATTAATCAAAAGGAGTTGCTTGAGGTGGGAAGGCTTTTCCGGAGAGGTTCCACATGTTGTCAGGTAGTCCCTCTGAATGGCAGCTTCCGGTTCGGTCCCTTAGCTTTCGGAAGTGACATTTAGTCTGATATGTGCCAGCCGTGCAATCTACCTAGCCCTGCAAAGTGCAAATATTAACCTAAATGCATATTAAGATACTGTGTGTTAGCTCCTGAACTGAAATAGAGAGCGGGTGTTCCAGCGGAGGCAAGCAAATCGTGTTGATTTACAGTGGCTTGAGGATTTGGCCCATTACCGCTTCTTTATACACTTTTAAAAAGAAATGCCAACTCGATAGTTTAGGCTTTAACTGGAACATGGCAAGAAATTGTATGTTTTGGCGGACCCCTAGTAATGTTGCAGAAACTTTCTCAGAAGTTGTTCCATGGGATAGCCGATTCCTCAGGTAAGAGCTACTTGTTTGTTCAATCCTCCATCTTAGGCCTGCTCCTCAGGTGCATCCTCCTTCTCGCAGCGATTTCCTAGGAACAGATTTCGAAGAACAGCTCTGATCACAGAATCACAGATTGGTTAGGGTTGGAAAGGACCTCTGGAGATCATCCAGCCCAACCCCCCTGCCAGAGCAGGGTCACCTACAGCAGGTTGCACAGGATGACCTCCAGGCGGGTTTTGAATGTTTCTGGGGTCGGAGACTCTACCGCCTCCCTGGGCAGCCTGTTCCAGCGCTCTGCCACCCTCAAAGTAAAGAAGTTCCTCCTCATGCTTTGATAGAAGTTCCTACGTTCCAGTTTGTACCCGTTACCTCTTGTCCTGGATCATCTTTGATGATCCAGGACAAGAGGTAACGGGCACCAATTGGAACGTAGGAACTTGAACTTGAACTGGAACGTAGGAACTTGAACATAGGATTATCCTTGATGATTCAGGATAGCTGTGTGTCTGACCAGTCTGTCTTTCGAAGGAGGTCCTGGGCCAGCTCCAGCCATGCTGTGCTGAGCAGAGCCCCTGGCAGCAGCCCCACAGCTCACTCCCAGTGTGCCTGAATGGAAAAGGTACCAAAGTTGCTCCAACACTTTCTGAAAAACTCTATAGTGTTACCCCACAAGCGCAAAGCGACGGCAAAGCCCGTGAAATGACACCGGTGCTTCCAGAAAATGTCAAGCTTCCTGCCCAAGGGTGACATGCCATGCGGTGGGGTCAGGGCCACGCGCTGAGCACCCGGTGCGCTGGGGTTGCCCCAGCGGTTCCTGAGCAGCTCCTGCAGTGCTGCCGCCGGTACCGTTCTGGCGGCTGTAGTTGTTTAAAAAGCCGTTGTTGTTTCCGGCGTAATCTGACGGCAGTTTTCTCGGGCATTTGGGCCTCTTCTAATAAGTGTGCTGTGAGTACATCTGCAAGCATTCACCTGTCGAGGTCAAATGACTGGTGGTGCTCATCTGCCCCCGTGCTACTGCTGCTGCCTCCCGTGAATGCTCATGTGCCTGCGTGCCCCTGTACAGGCACAGATGCACGCGCGCAACACCTGATCCCACATCCTAATTATTTTTCGCCCGGTTCTCGGAGTTGTTCTGCTTCCAGCTGATGAATGGGAAAGTGTAGTAGTGCTGTTTCATTTCACCAGCCTCTCAAGTGTGGAAATTATGGTAAATTTGGGAACAAGCGAGATTAGATTGATAGTTACACCTCCTCCTTTAATTAGCCAACCACAGGATCTGTGGAGGCAAAGGCCGGGGGGCGTGTCGGTGGGGGGGCATACGATTTTACCATGGCGAGATTGCTGGAGGTTCTTTCTTGTCTGTTCTTTCTTGTCTTGTAAATTGGTATGAGGTTCTGCCAGTCTTCCTCACGTAGCACAATCGCTCTTGATTTCTGGAGGTTGCTCACAGGGTAAGCTAATGTTTAACATCAATAAGGGTTACCGAATCTTGTCCTTGAGAAGCAGGAGTCTGGAAGCTGTTGTCAATCCAACTGCTGTATTCCTGACCAGCAAGCCCGCTCGATTCAGGGTTAATTAACTGATTACTTAGAGCGGAAGTGTTGTGGAAGAGCCCGATCATTACCATTTCTATTCATTCTAATATGATGTATTTCAACTCCCCCTCCCTCACGCCTTCCAGAGAGTGATCTGGTGAAGGAGGATGACAAGTCTTTGTGAAACCATCTCGAGTTCTCCCAGATACTCGTAGTTGAAGTTGTCTAGCGGTGCGAGATTAGACACCGTGTGAAAGGCAATACTGCACAGATTCTTTATTCCAGACCATTTTGTAAGTTCGCATGATACAAAACCTCACGGTTACTGGGCAGCTCTCCCACTTTTCACGTCAACCTTTGCTACCTCGCCTGCTGCAACGTGCAGGAAAGAAACATTGATTTGAATTGCGCCGTGGTGCCGTGCATCTTAATGACACTCTGGAGTGACTGGCAGTGTGTCTGGGTCCTGGGGTTGGACCCGGTCTAGCTGCCAGGAGGCAACATTGCAGAGAGGGGCTACAGCTGTGGTCTCTGAAGGGAACTGGCTACTCTATGTAGGCCTTCTCTCCCTGCGTCTCAGAGTGCTTGAAGATGCTAATTGGTTCACATTTTCCTCTGTTCGTTAAGGTATTCTGTCCTTAAAAATTCAGCTTTTTAAAATAGTAACGTGTATTGTCTATGTGAAAGATTAATCAAAAGGAGTTGCTTGAGGTGGGAAGGCTTTTCCGGAGAGGTTCCACATGTTGTCAGGTAGTCCCTCTGAATGGCAGCTTCCGGTTCGGTCCCTTAGCTTTCGGAAGTGACATTTAGTCTGATATGTGCCAGCCGTGCAATCTACCTAGCCCCGCAAAGTGCAAATATTAACATAAATGCATATTAAGATACTGTGTGTTAGCTCCTGAACTGAAATAGAGAGCGGGTGTTCCAGCGGAGGCAAGCAAATCGTGTTGACTTACAGTGGCTTGAGGATTTGGCCCATTACCGCTTCTTTATACACTTTTAAAAAGAAATGCCAACTCGATAGTTTAGGCTTTAACTGGAACATGGCAAGTAATTGTATGTTTTGGCGGACCCCTAGTAATGTTGCAGAATCTTTCTCAGAAGTTGTTCCATGGGATAGCCGATTCCTCAGGTAAGAGCTACTTGTTTGTTCAATCCTCCATCTTAGGCCTGCTCCTCAGGTGCATCCTCCTTCTCGCAGCGATTTCCTAGGAACAGATTTCGAAGAACAGCTCTGATCACAGAATCACAGATTGGTTAGGGTTGGAAAGGAGCTCTGGAGATCATCCAGCCCAACCCCCCTGCCAGAGCAGGGTCACCTACAGCAGGTTGCACAGGATGACCTCCAGGCGGGTTTTGAATGTCTCTGGGGTGGGAGACTCTACCGCCTCCCTGGGCAGCCTGTTCCAGCGCTCTGCCACCCTCAAAGTAAAGAAGTTCCTCCTCATGCTTTGATAGAAGTTCCTACGTTCCAGTTTGTACCCGTTACCTCTTGTCCTGGATCATCTTTGATGTCCTGGATCTTTGATGATCCAGGACAAGAGGTAACGGGCACCAATTGGAACGTAGGAACTTGAACTTGAACTGGAAGGTAGGAACTTGAACTTGAACATAGGATTATCCTTGATGATTCAGGATAGCTGTGTGTCTGACCAGTCTGTCTTTCGAAGGAGGTCCTGGGCCAGCTCCAGCCATGCTGTGCTGAGCAGAGCCCCTGGCAGCAGCCCCACAGCTCACTCCCAGTGTGCCTGAATGGAAAAGGTACCAAAGTTGCTCCAACACTTTCTGAAAAACTCTATAGTGTTACCCCACAAGCGCAAAGCGACGGCAAAGCCCGTGAAATGACACCGGTGCTTCCAGAAAATGTCAAGCTTCCTGCCCAAGGGTGACATGCCATGCGGTGGGGTCAGGGCCACGCGCTGAGCACCCGGTGCGCTGGGGTTGCCCCAGCGGTTCCTGAGCAGCTCCTGCAGTGCTGCCGCCGGTACCGTTCTGGCGGCTGTAGTTGTTTAAAAAGCCGTTGTTGTTTCCGGCGTAATCTGACGGCAGTTTTCTCGGGCATTTGGGCCTCTTCTAATAAGTGTGCTGTGAGTACATCTGCAAGCATTCACCTGTCGAGGTCAAATGACTGGTGGTGCTCATCTGCCCCCGTGCTACTGCTGCTGCCTCCCGTGAATGCTCATGTGCCTGCGTGCCCCTGTACAGGCACAGATGCACGCGCGCAACACCTGATCCCGCATCCTAATTATTTTTCGCCCGGTTCTCGGAGTTGTTCTGCTTCCGGCTGATGAATGGGAAAGTGTAGTAGTGCTGTTTCATTTCACCAGCCTCTCAAGTGTGGAAATTATGGTAAATTTGAGAACAAGCCAGATTAGATTGATAGTTACACCTCCTCCTTTAATTAGCCAACCACAGGATCTGTGGAGGCAAAGGCCGGGGGGCGTGTCGGTGGGGGGGCATACGATTTTACCATGGCGAGATTGCTGGAGGTTCTTTCTTGTCTGTTCTTTCTTGTCTTGTAAATTGGTATGAGGTTCTGCCAGTCTTCCTCACGTAGCACAATCGCTCTTGATTTCTGGAGGTTGCTCACAGGGTAAGCTAATGTTTAACATCAATAAGGGTTACCGAATCTTGTCCTTGAGAAGCAGGAGTCTGGAAGCTGTTGTCAATCCAACTGCTGTATTCCTGACCAGCAAGCCCGCTCGATTCAGGGTTAATTAACTGATTACTTAGAGCGGAAGTGTTGTGGAAGAGCCCGATCATTACCATTTCTATTCATTCTAATATGATGTATTTCAACTCCCCCTCCCTCACGCCTTCCAGAGAGTGATCTGGTGAAGGAGGATGACAAGTCTTTGTGAAACCATCTCGAGTTCTCCCAGATACTCGTAGTTGAAGTTGTCTAGCGGTGCGAGATTAGACACCGTGTGAAAGGCAATACTGCACAGATTCTTTATTCCAGACCATTTTGTAAGTTCGCATGATACAAAACCTCACGGTTACTGGGCAGCTCTCCCACTTTTCACGTCAACCTTTGCTACCTCGCCTGCTGCAACGTGCAGGAAAGAAACATTGATTTGAATTGCGCCGTGGTGCCGTGCATCTTAATGACACTCTGGAGTGACTGGCAGTGTGTCTGGGTCCTGGGGTTGGACCCGGTCTAGCTGCCAGGAGGCAACATTGCAGAGAGGGGCTACAGCTGTGGTCTCTGAAGGGACCTGGCTACTCTATGTAGGCCTTCTCTCCCTGCGTCTCAGAGTGCTTGAAGATGCTAATTGGTTCACATTTTCCTCTGTTCGTTAAGGTATTCTGTCCTTAAAAATTCAGCTTTTTAAAATAGTAACGTGTATTGTCTATGTGAAAGATTAATCAAAAGGAGTTGCTTGAGGTGGGAAGGCTTTTCCGGAGAGGTTCCACATGTTGTCAGGTAGTCCCTCTGAATGGCAGCTTCCGGTTCGGTCCCTTAGCTTTCGGAAGTGACATTTAGTCTGATATGTGCCAGCCGTGCAATCTACCTAGCCCCGCAAAGTGCAAATATTAACATAAATGCATATTAAGATACTGTGTGTTAGCTCCTGAACTGAAATAGAGAGCGGGTGTTCCAGCGGAGGCAAGCAAATCGTGTTGATTTACAGTGGCTTGCGGATTTGGCCCATTACCGCTTCTTTATACACTTCTAAAAAGAAATGCCAACTCGATAGTTTAGGCTTTAACTGGAACATGGCAAGTAATTGTATGTTTTGGCGGACCCCTAGTAATGTTGCAGAATCTTTCTCAGAAGTTGTTCCATGGGATAGCCGATTCCTCAGGTAAGAGCTACTTGTTTGTTCAATCCTCCATCTTAGGCCTGCTCCTCAGGTGCATCCTCCTTCTCGCAGCGATTTCCTAGGAACAGATTTCGAAGAACAGCTCTGATCACAGAATCACAGATTGGTTAGGGTTGGAAAGGAGCTCTGGAGATCATCCAGTCCAACCCCCCTGCCAGAGCAGGGTCACCTACAGCAGGTTGCACAGGATGACCTCCAGGCGGGTTTTGAATGTCTCTGGGGTCGGAGACTCTACCGCCTCCCCGGGCAGCCTGTTCCAGCGCTCTGCCACCCTCAAAGTAAAGAAGTTCCTCCTCATGCTTTGATAGAAGTTCCTAGGTTCCAGTTTGTACCCGTTACCTCTTGTCCTGGATCATCTTTGATGATCCAGGACAAGAGGTAACGGGCACCAATTGGAACGTAGGAACTTGAACTTGAACTGGAACGTAGGAACTTGAACTTGAACATAGGATTATCCTTGATGATTCAGGATAGCTGTGTGTCTGACCAGTCTGTCTTTCGAAGGAGGTCCTTGACCAGCTCCAGCCATGCTGTGCTGAGCAGAGCCCCTGGCAGCAGCCCCACAGCTCACTCCCAGTGTGCCTGAATGGAAAAGGTACCAAAGTTGCTCCAACACTTTCTGAAAAACTCTATAGTGTTACCCCACAAGCGCAAAGCGACGGCAAAGCCCGTGAAATGACACCGGTGCTTCCAGAAAATGTCAAGCTTCCTGCCCAAGGGTGACATGCCATGCGGTGGGGTCAGGGCCACGCGCTGAGCACCCGGTGCGCTGGGGTTGCCCCAGCGGTTCCTGAGCAGCTCCTGCAGTGCTGCCGCCGGTACCGTTCTGGCGGCTGTAGTTGTTTAAAAAGCCGTTGTTGTTTCCGGCGTAATCTGACGGCAGTTTTCTCGGGCATTTGGGCCTCTTCTAATAAGTGTGCTGTGAGTACATCTGCAAGCATTCACCTGTCGAGGTCAAATGACTGGTGGTGCTCATCTCCCCCCGTGCTACTGCTGCTGCCTCCTGTGAATGCTCATGTGCCTGCGTGCCCCTGTACAGGCACAGATGCACGCGCGCAACACCTGATCCCGCATCCTAATTATTTTTCGCCCGGTTCTCTGAGTTGTTCTGCTTCCGGCTGATGAATGGGAAAGTGTAGTAGTGCTGTTTCATTTCACCAGCCTCTCAAGTGTGGAAATTATGGTAAATTTGAGAACAAGCCAGATTAGATTGATAGTTACACCTCCTCCTTTAATTAGCCAACCACAGGATCTGTGGAGGCAAAGGCCGGGGGGCGTGTCGGTGGGGGGGCATACGATTTTACCATGGCGAGATTGCTGGAGGTTCTTTCTTGTCTGTTCTTTCTTGTCTTGTAAATTGGTATGAGGTTCTGCCAGTCTTCCTCACGTAGCACAATCGCTCTTGATTTCTGGAGGTTGCTCACAGGGTAAGCTAATGTTTAACATCAATAAGGGTTACCGAATCTTGTCCTTGAGAAGCAGGAGTCTGGAAGCTGTTGTCAATCCAACTGCTGTATTCCTGACCAGCAAGCCCGCTCGATTCAGGGTTAATTAACTGATTACTTAGAGCGGAAGTGTTGTGGAAGAGCCCGATCATTACCATTTCTATTCATTCTAATATGATGTATTTCAACTCCCCCTCCCTCACGCCTTCCAGAGAGTGATCTGGTGAAGGAGGATGACAAGTCTTTGTGAAACCATCTCGAGTTCTCCCAGATACTCGTAGTTGAAGTTGTCTAGCGGTGCGAGATTAGACACCGTGTGAAAGGCAATACTGCACAGATTCTTTATTCCAGACCATTTTGTAAGTTCGCATGATACAAAACCTCACGGTTACTGGGCAGCTCTCCCACTTTTCACGTCAACCTTTGCTACCTCGCCTGCTGCAACGTGCAGGAAAGAAACATTGATTTGAATTGCGCCGTGGTGCCGTGCATCTTAATGACACTCTGGAGTGACTGGCAGTGTGTCTGGGTCCTGGGGTTGGACCCGGTCTAGCTGCCAGGAGGCAACATTGCAGAGAGGGGCTACAGCTGTGGTCTCTGAAGGGAACTGGCTACTCTATGTAGGCCTTCTCTCCCTGCGTCTCAGAGTGCTTGAAGATGCTAATTGGTTCACATTTTCCTCTGTTCGTTAAGGTATTCTGTCCTTAAAAATTCAGCTTTTTAAAATAGTAACGTGTATTGTCTATGTGAAAGATTAATCAAAAGGAGTTGCTTGAGGTGGGAAGGCTTTTCCGGAGAGGTTCCACATGTTGTCAGGTAGTCCCTCTGAATGGCAGCTTCCGGTTCGGTCCCTTAGCTTTCGGAAGTGACATTTAGTCTGATATGTGCCAGCCGTGCAATCTACCTAGCCCCGCAAAGTGCAAATATTAACATAAATGCATATTAAGATACTGTGTGTTAGCTCCTGAACTGAAATAGAGAGCGGGTGTTCCAGCGGAGGCAAGCAAATCGTGTTGATTTACAGTGGCTTGCGGATTTGGCCCATTACCGCTTCTTTATACACTTTTAAAAAGAAATGCCAACTCGATAGTTTAGGCTTTAACTGGAACATGGCAAGTAATTGTATGTTTTGGCGGACCCCTAGTAATGTTGCAGAATCTTTCTCAGAAGTTGTTCCATGGGATAGCCGATTCCTCAGGTAAGAGCTACTTGTTTGTTCAATCCTCCATCTTAGGCCTGCTCCTCAGGTGCATCCTCCTTCTCGCAGCGATTTCCTAGGAACAGATTTCGAAGAACAGCTCTGATCACAGAATCACAGATTGGTTAGGGTTGGAAAGGAGCTCTGGAGATCATCCAGCCCAACCCCCCTGCCAGAGCAGGGTCACCTACAGCAGGTTGCACAGGATGACCTCCAGGCGGGTTTTGAATGTCTCTGGGGTGGGAGACTCTACCGCCTCCCCGGGCAGCCTGTTCCAGCGCTCTGCCACCCTCAAAGTAAAGAAGTTCCTCCTCATGCTTTGATAGAAGTTCCTAGGTTCCAGTTTGTACCCGTTACCTCTTGTCCTGGATCATCTTTGATGATCCAGGACAAGAGGTAACGGGCACCAATTGGAACGTAGGAACTTGAACTTGAACTGGAACGTAGGAACTTGAACATAGGATTATCCTTGATGATTCAGGATAGCTGTGTGTCTGACCAGTCTGTCTTTCGAAGGAGGTCCTGGGCCAGCTCCAGCCATGCTGTGCTGAGCAGAGCCCCTGGCAGCAGCCCCACACCTCACTCCCAGTGTGCCTGAATGGAAAAGGTACCAAAGTTGCTCCAACACTTTCTGAAAAACTCTATAGTGTTACCCCACAAGCGCAAAGCGACGGCAAAGCCCGTGAAATGACACCGGTGCTTCCAGAAAATGTCAAGCTTCCTGCCCAAGGGTGACATGCTATGCGGTGGGGTCAGGGCCACGCGCTGAGCACCCGGTGCGCTGGGGTTGCCCCAGCGGTTCCTGAGCAGCTCCTGCAGTGCTGCCGCCGGTACCGTTCTGGCGGCTGTAGTTGTTTAAAAAGCCGTTGTTGTTTCCGGCGTAATCTGACGGCAGTTTTCTCGGGCATTTGGGCCTCTTCTAATAAGTGTGCTGTGAGTACATCTGCAAGCATTCACCTGTCGAGGTCAAATGACTGGTGGTGCTCATCTGCCCCCGTGCTACTGCTGCTGCCTCCCGTGAATGCTCATGTGCCTGCGTGCCCCTGTACAGGCACAGATGCACGCGCGCAACACCTGATCCCGCATCCTAATTATTTTTCGCCCGGTTCTCGGAGTTGTTCTGCTTCCGGCTGATGAATGGGAAAGTGTAGTAGTGCTGTTTCATTTCACCAGCCTCTCAAGTGTGGAAATTATGGTAAATTTGAGAACAAGCCAGATTAGATTAATAGTTACACCTCCTCCTTTAATTAGCTAACCACAGGATCTGTGGAGGCAAAGGCCGGGGGGGTGTGTCGGTGTATATAAGGTGTATTGTCTATGTGAAAGATTAATCAAAAGGAGTTGCTTGAGGTGGGAAGGCTTTTCCGGAGAGGTTCCACATGTTGTCAGGTAGTCCCTCTGAATGGCAGCTTCCGGTTCGGTCCCTTAGCTTTCGGAAGTGACATTTAGTCTGATATGTGCCAGCCGTGCAATCTACCTAGCCCCGCAAAGTGCAAATATTAACATAAATGCATATTAAGATACTGTGTGTTAGCTCCTGAACTGAAATAGAGAGCGGGTGTTCCAGCGGAGGCAAGCAAATCGTGTTGATATACAGTGGCTTGCGGATTTTGCCCATTACCGCTTCTTTATACACTTTTAAAAAGAAATGCCAACTCGATAGTTTAGGCTTTAACTGGAACATGGCAAGTAATTGTATGTTTTGGCGGACCCCTAGTAATGTTGCAGAATCTTTCTCAGAAGTTGTTCCATGGGATAGCCGATTCCTCAGGTAAGAGCTACTTGTTTGTTCAATCCTCCATCTTAGGCCTGCTCCTCAGGTGCATCCTCCTTCTCGCAGCGATTTCCTAGGAACAGATTTCGAAGAACAGCTCTGATCACAGAATCACAGATTGGTTAGGGTTGGAAAGGAGCTCTGGAGATCATCCAGCCCAACCCCCCTGCCAGAGCAGGGTCACCTACAGCAGGTTGCACAGGATGACCTCCAGGCGGGTTTTGAATGTCTCTGGGGTCGGAGACTCTACCGCCTCCCCGGGCAGCCTGTTCCAGCGCTCTGCCACCCTCAAAGTAAAGAAGTTCCTCCTCATGCTTTGATAGAAGTTCCTAGGTTCCAGTTTGTACCCGTTACCTCTTGTCCTGGATCATCTTTGATGATCCAGGACAAGAGGTAACGGGCACCAATTGGAACGTAGGAACTTGAACTTCAATTGGAACGTAGGAACTTGAACATAGGATTATCCTTGATGATTCAGGATAGCTGTGTGTCTGACCAGTTTGTCTTTCGAAGGAGGTCCTGGACCAGCTCCAGCCATGCTGTGCTGAGCAGAGCCCCTGGCAGCAGCCCCACAGCTCACTCCCAGTGTGCCTGAATGGAAAAGGTACCAAAGTTGCTCCAACACTTTCTGAAAAACTCTATAGTGTTACCCCACAAGCGCAAAGCGACGGCAAAGCCCGTGAAATGACACCGGTGCTTCCAGAAAATGTCAAGCTTCCTGCCCAAGGGTGACATGCCATGCGGTGGGGTCAGGGCCACGCGCTGAGCACCCGGTGCGCTGGGGTTGCCCCAGCGGTTCCTGAGCAGCTCCTGCAGTGCTGCCGCCGGTACCGTTCTGGCGGCTGTAGTTGTTTAAAAAGCCGTTGTTGTTTCCGGCGTAATCTGACGGCAGTTTTCTCGGGCATTTGGGCCTCTTCTAATAAGTGTGCTGTGAGTACATCTGCAAGCATTCACCTGTCGAGGTCAAATGACTGGTGGTGCTCATCTGCCCCCGTGCTACTGCTGCTGCCTCCCGTGAATGCTCATGTGCCTGCGTGCCCCTGTACAGGCACAGATGCACGCGCGCAACACCTGATCCCGCATCCTAATTATTTTTCGCCCGGTTCTCGGAGTTGTTCTGCTTCCGGCTGATGAATGGGAAAGTGTAGTAGTGCTGTTTCATTTCACCAGCCTCTCAAGTGTGGAAATTATGGTAAATTTGAGAACAAGCCAGATTAGATTGATAGTTACACCTCCTCCTTTAATTAGCCAACCACAGGATCTGTGGAGGCAAAGGCCGGGGGGGTGTGTCGGTGTAGATAACGTGTATTGTCTATGTGAAAGATTAATCAAAAGGAGTTGCTTGAGGTGGGAAGGCTTTTCCGGAGAGGTTCCACATGTTGTCAGGTAGTCCCTCTGAATGGCAGCTTCCGGTTCGGTCCCTTAGCTTTCGGAAGTGACATTTAGTCTGATATGTGCCAGCCGTGCAATCTACCTAGCCCCGCAAAGTGCAAATATTAACATAAATGCATATTAAGATACTGTGTGTTAGCTCCTGAACTGAAATAGAGAGCGGGTGTTCCAGCGGAGGCAAGCAAATCGTGTTGATTTACAGTGGCTTGAGGATTTGGCCCATTACCGCTTCTTTATACACTTTTAAAAAGAAATACCAACTCGATAGTTTAGGCTTTAACTGGAACATGGCAAGTAATTGTATGTTTTGGCGGACCCCTAGTAATGTTGCAGAATCTTTCTCAGAAGTTGTTCCATGGGATAGCCGATTCCTCAGGTAAGAGCTACTTGTTTGTTCAATCCTCCATCTTAGGCCTGCTCCTCAGGTGCATCCTCCTTCTCGCAGCGATTTCCTAGGAACAGATTTCGAAGAACAGCTCTGATCACAGAATCACAGATTGGTTAGGGTTGGAAAGGAGCTCTGGAGATCATCCAGCCCAACCCCCCTGCCAGAGCAGGGTCACCTACAGCAGGTTGCACAGGAGGACCTCCAGGCGGGTTTTGAATGTCTCTGGGGTCGGAGACTCTACCGCCTCCCCGGGCAGCCTGTTCCAGCGCTCTGCCACCCTCAAAGTAAAGAAGTTCCTCCTCATGCTTTGATAGAAGTTCCTAGGTTCCAGTTTGTACCCGTTACCTCTTGTCCTGGATCATCTTTGATGATCCAGGACAAGAGGTAACGGGCACCAATTGGAACGTAGGAACTTGAACTTCAATTGGAACGTAGGAACTTGAACATAGGATTATCCTTGATGATTTAGGATAGCTGTGTGTCTGACCAGTCTGTCTTTCGAAGGAGGTCCTGGGCCAGCTCCAGCCATGCTGTGCTGAGCAGAGCCCCTGGCAGCAGCCCCACAGCTCACTCCCAGTGTGCCTGAATGGAAAAGGTACCAAAGTTGCTCCAACACTTTCTGAAAAACTCTATAGTGTTACCCCACAAGCGCAAAGCGACGGCAAAGCCCGTGAAATGACACCGGTGCTTCCAGAAAATGTCAAGCTTCCTGCCCAAGGGTGACATGCCATGCGGTGGGGTCAGGGCCACGCGCTGAGCACCCGGTGCGCTGGGGTTGCCCCAGCGGTTCCTGAGCAGCTCCTGCAGTGCTGCCGCCGGTACCGTTCTGGCGGCTGTAGTTGTTTAAAAAGCCGTTGTTGTTTCCGGCGTAATCTGACGGCAGTTTTCTCGGGCATTTGGGCCTCTTCTAATAAGTGTGCTGTGAGTACATCTGCAAGCATTCACCTGTCGAGGTCAAATGACTGGTGGTGCTCATCTGCCCCCGTGCTACTGCTGCTGCCTCCCGTGAATGCTCATGTGCCTGCGTGCCCCTGTACAGGCACAGATGCACGCGCGCAACACCTGATCCCGCATCCTAATTATTTTTCGCCCGGTTCTCGGAGTTGTTCTGCTTCCGGCTGATGAATGGGAAAGTGTAGTAGTGCTGTTTCATTTCACCAGCCTCTCAAGTGTGGAAATTATGGTAAATTTGAGAACAAGCCAGATTAGATTGATAGTTACACCTCCTCCTTTAATTAGCCAACCACAGGATCTGTGGAGGCAAAGGCCGGGGGGGTGTGTCGGTGTAGATAACGTGTATTGTCTATGTGAAAGATTAATCAAAAGGAGTTGCTTGAGGTGGGAAGGCTTTTCCGGAGAGGTTCCACATGTTGTCAGGTAGTCCCTCTGAATGGCAGCTTCCGGTTCGGTCCCTTAGCTTTCGGAAGTGACATTTAGTCTGATATGTGCCAGCCGTGCAATCTACCTAGCCCTGCAAAGTGCAAATATTAACCTAAATGCATATTAAGATACTGTGTGTTAGCTCCTGAACTGAAATAGAGAGCGGGTGTTCCAGCGGAGGCAAGCAAATCGTGTTGATTTACAGTGGCTTGAGGATTTGGCCCATTACCGCTTCTTTATACACTTTTAAAAAGAAATGCCAACTCGATAGTTTAGGCTTTAACTGGAACATGGCAAGAAATTGTATGTTTTGGCGGACCCCTAGTAATGTTGCAGAAACTTTCTCAGAAGTTGTTCCATGGGATAGCCGATTCCTCAGGTAAGAGCTACTTGTTTGTTCAATCCTCCATCTTAGGCCTGCTCCTCAGGTGCATCCTCCTTCTCGCAGCGATTTCCTAGGAACAGATTTCGAAGAACAGCTCTGATCACAGAATCACAGATTGGTTAGGGTTGGAAAGGACCTCTGGAGATCATCCAGCCCAACCCCCCTGCCAGAGCAGGGTCACGTACAGCAGGTTGCACAGGATGACCTCCAGGCGGGTTTTGAATGTTTCTGGGGTCGGAGACTCTACCGCCTCCCTGGGCAGCCTGTTCCAGCGCTCTGCCACCCTCAAAGTAAAGAAGTTCCTCCTCATGCTTTGATAGAAGTTCCTACGTTCCAGTTTGTACCCGTTACCTCTTGTCCTGGATCATCTTTGATGATCCAG
Organism: Vanellus vanellus; assembly: GCF_965231255.1. Taxonomy (NCBI): domain Eukaryota; kingdom Metazoa; phylum Chordata; class Aves; order Charadriiformes; family Charadriidae; genus Vanellus; species Vanellus vanellus. Next base: position 893,539 of record NW_028126680.1, read on the forward strand.
GACAAGAGGTAACGGGCACCAATTGGAACGTAGGAACTTGAACTTGAACTGGAACGTAGGAACTTGAACATAGGATTATCCTTGATGATTCAGGATAGCTGTGTGTCTGACCAGTCTGTCTTTCGAAGGAGGTCCTGGGCCAGCTCCAGCCATGCTGTGCTGAGCAGAGCCCCTGGCAGCAGCCCCACAGCTCACTCCCAGTGTGCCTGAATGGAAAAGGTACCAAAGTTGCTCCAACACTTTCTGAAAAACTCTATAGTGTTACCCCACAAGCGCAAAGCGACGGCAAAGCCCGTGAAATGACACCGGTGCTTCCAGAAAATGTCAAGCTTCCTGCCCAAGGGTGACATGCCATGCGGTGGGGTCAGGGCCACGCGCTGAGCACCCGGTGCGCTGGGGTTGCCCCAGCGGTTCCTGAGCAGCTCCTGCAGTGCTGCCGCCGGTACCGTTCTGGCGGCTGTAGTTGTTTAAAAAGCCGTTGTTGTTTCCGGCGTAATCTGACGGCAGTTTTCTCGGGCATTTGGGCCTCTTCTAATAAGTGTGCTGTGAGTACATCTGCAAGCATTCACCTGTCGAGGTCAAATGACTGGTGGTGCTCATCTGCCCCCGTGCTACTGCTGCTGCCTCCCGTGAATGCTCATGTGCCTGCGTGCCCCTGTACAGGCACAGATGCACGCGCGCAACACCTGATCCCGCATCCTAATTATTTTTCGCCCGGTTCTCGGAGTTGTTCTGCTTCCGGCTGATGAATGGGAAAGTGTAGTAGTGCTGTTTCATTTCACCAGCCTCTCAAGTGTGGAAATTATGGTAAATTTGAGAACAAGCCAGATTAGATTGATAGTTACACCTCCTCCTTTAATTAGCCAACCACAGGATCTGTGGAGGCAAAGGCCGGGGGGGTGTGTCGGTGTAGATAACGTGTATTGTCTATGTGAAAGATTAATCAAAAGGAGTTGCTTGAGGTGGGAAGGCTTTTCCGGAGAGGTTCCACATGTTGTCAGGTAGTCCCTCTGAATGGCAGCTTCCGGTTCGGTCCCTTAGCTTTCGGAAGTGACATTTAGTCTGATATGTGCCAGCCGTGCAATCTACCTAGCCCTGCAAAGTGCAAATATTAACCTAAATGCATATTAAGATACTGTGTGTTAGCTCCTGAACTGAAATAGAGAGCGGGTGTTCCAGCGGAGGCAAGCAAATCGTGTTGATTTACAGTGGCTTGAGGATTTGGCCCATTACCGCTTCTTTATACACTTTTAAAAAGAAATGCCAACTCGATAGTTTAGGCTTTAACTGGAACATGGCAAGAAATTGTATGTTTTGGCGGACCCCTAGTAATGTTGCAGAAACTTTCTCAGAAGTTGTTCCATGGGATAGCCGATTCCTCAGGTAAGAGCTACTTGTTTGTTCAATCCTCCATCTTAGGCCTGCTCCTCAGGTGCATCCTCCTTCTCGCAGCGATTTCCTAGGAACAGATTTCGAAGAACAGCTCTGATCACAGAATCACAGATTGGTTAGGGTTGGAAAGGACCTCTGGAGATCATCCAGCCCAACCCCCCTGCCAGAGCAGGGTCACCTACAGCAGGTTGCACAGGATGACCTCCAGGCGGGTTTTGAATGTTTCTGGGGTCGGAGACTCTACCGCCTCCCTGGGCAGCCTGTTCCAGCGCTCTGCCACCCTCAAAGTAAAGAAGTTCCTCCTCATGCTTTGATAGAAGTTCCTACGTTCCAGTTTGTACCCGTTACCTCTTGTCCTGGATCATCTTTGATGATCCAGGACAAGAGGTAACGGGCACCAATTGGAACGTAGGAACTTGAACTTGAACTGGAACGTAGGAACTTGAACATAGGATTATCCTTGATGATTCAGGATAGCTGTGTGTCTGACCAGTCTGTCTTTCGAAGGAGGTCCTGGGCCAGCTCCAGCCATGCTGTGCTGAGCAGAGCCCCTGGCAGCAGCCCCACAGCTCACTCCCAGTGTGCCTGAATGGAAAAGGTACCAAAGTTGCTCCAACACTTTCTGAAAAACTCTATAGTGTTACCCCACAAGCGCAAAGCGACGGCAAAGCCCGTGAAATGACACCGGTGCTTCCAGAAAATGTCAAGCTTCCTGCCCAAGGGTGACATGCCATGCGGTGGGGTCAGGGCCACGCGCTGAGCACCCGGTGCGCTGGGGTTGCCCCAGCGGTTCCTGAGCAGCTCCTGCAGTGCTGCCGCCGGTACCGTTCTGGCGGCTGTAGTTGTTTAAAAAGCCGTTGTTGTTTCCGGCGTAATCTGACGGCAGTTTTCTCGGGCATTTGGGCCTCTTCTAATAAGTGTGCTGTGAGTACATCTGCAAGCATTCACCTGTCGAGGTCAAATGACTGGTGGTGCTCATCTGCCCCCGTGCTACTGCTGCTGCCTCCCGTGAATGCTCATGTGCCTGCGTGCCCCTGTACAGGCACAGATGCACGCGCGCAACACCTGATCCCGCATCCTAATTATTTTTCGCCCGGTTCTCGGAGTTGTTCTGCTTCCGGCTGATGAATGGGAAAGTGTAGTAGTGCTGTTTCATTTCACCAGCCTCTCAAGTGTGGAAATTATGGTAAATTTGAGAACAAGCCAGATTAGATTGATAGTTACACCTCCTCCTTTAATTAGCCAACCACAGGATCTGTGGAGGCAAAGGCCGGGGGGGTGTGTCGGTGTAGATAACGTGTATTGTCTATGTGAAAGATTAATCAAAAGGAGTTGCTTGAGGTGGGAAGGCTTTTCCGGAGAGGTTCCACATGTTGTCAGGTAGTCCCTCTGAATGGCAGCTTCCGGTTCGGTCCCTTAGCTTTCGGAAGTGACATTTAGTCTGATATGTGCCAGCCGTGCAATCTACCTAGCCCTGCAAAGTGCAAATATTAACCTAAATGCATATTAAGATACTGTGTGTTAGCTCCTGAACTGAAATAGAGAGCGGGTGTTCCAGCGGAGGCAAGCAAATCGTGTTGATTTACAGTGGCTTGAGGATTTGGCCCATTACCGCTTCTTTATACACTTTTAAAAAGAAATGCCAACTCGATAGTTTAGGCTTTAACTGGAACATGGCAAGAAATTGTATGTTTTGGTGGACCCCTAGTAATGTTGCAGAAACTTTCTCAGAAGTTGTTCCATGGGATAGCCGATTCCTCAGGTAAGAGCTACTTGTTTGTTCAATCCTCCATCTTAGGCCTGCTCCTCAGGTGCATCCTCCTTCTCGCAGCGATTTCCTACGAACAGATTTCGAAGAACAGCTCTGATCACAGAATCACAGATTGGTTAGGGTTGGAAAGGACCTCTGGAGATCATCCAGCCCAACCCCCCTGCCAGAGCAGGGTCACCTACAGCAGGTTGCACAGGATGACCTCCAGGCGGGTTTTGAATGTTTCTGGGGTCGGAGACTCTACCGCCTCCCTGGGCAGCCTGTTCCAGCGCTCTGCCACCCTCAAAGTAAAGAAGTTCCTCCTCATGCTTTGATAGAAGTTCCTACGTTCCAGTTTGTACCCGTTACCTCTTGTCCTGGATCATCTTTGATGATCCAGGACAAGAGGTAACGGGCACCAATTGGAACGTAGGAACTTGAACTTGAACTGGAACGTAGGAACTTGAACATAGGATTATCCTTGATGATTCAGGATAGCTGTGTGTCTGACCAGTCTGTCTTTCGAAGGAGGTCCTGGGCCAGCTCCAGCCATGCTGTGCTGAGCAGAGCCCCTGGCAGCAGCCCCACAGCTCACTCCCAGTGTGCCTGAATGGAAAAGGTACCAAAGTTGCTGCAACACTTTCTGAAAAACTCTATAGTGTTACCCCACAAGCGCAAAGCGACGGCAAAGCCCGTGAAATGACACCGGTGCTTCCAGAAAATGTCAAGCTTCCTGCCCAAGGGTGACATGCCATGCGGTGGGGTCAGGGCCACGCGCTGAGCACCCGGTGCGCTGGGGTTGCCCCAGCGGTTCCTGAGCAGCTCCTGCAGTGCTGCCGCCGGTACCGTTCTGGCGGCTGTAGTTGTTTAAAAAGCCGTTGTTGTTTCCGGCGTAATCTGACGGCAGTTTTCTCGGGCATTTGGGCCTCTTCTAATAAGTGTGCTGTGAGTACATCTGCAAGCATTCACCTGTCGAGGTCAAATGACTGGTGGTGCTCATCTCCCCCCGTGCTACTGCTGCTGCCTCCCGTGAATGCTCATGTGCCTGCGTGCCCCTGTACAGGCACAGATGCACGCGCGCAACACCTGATCCCGCATCCTAATTATTTTTCGCCCGGTTCTCGGAGTTGTTCTGCTTCCGGCTGATGAATGGGAAAGTGTAGTAGTGCTGTTTCATTTCACCAGCCTCTCAAGTGTGGAAATTATGGTAAATTTGAGAACAAGCCAGATTAGATTGATAGTTACACCTCCTCCTTTAATTAGCCAACCACAGGATCTGTGGAGGCAAAGGCCGGGGGGGTGTGTCGGTGTATATAAGGTGTATTGTCTATGTGAAAGATTAATCAAAAGGAGTTGCTTGAGGTGGGAAGGCTTTTCCGGAGAGGTTCCACATGTTGTCAGGTAGTCCCTCTGAATGGCAGCTTCCGGTTCGGTCCCTTAGCTTTCGGAAGTGACATTTAGTCTGATATGTGCCAGCCGTGCAATCTACCTAGCCCTGCAAAGTGCAAATATTAACCTAAATGCATATTAAGATACTGTGTGTTAGCTCCTGAACTGAAATAGAGAGCGGGTGTTCCAGCGGAGGCAAGCAAATCGTGTTGATTTACAGTGGCTTGAGGATTTGGCCCATTACCGCTTCTTTATACACTTTTAAAAAGAAATGCCAACTCGATAGTTTAGGCTTTAACTGGAACATGGCAAGAAATTGTATGTTTTGGCGGACCCCTAGTAATGTTGCAGAATCTTTCTCAGAAGTTGTTCCATGGGATAGCCGATTCCTCAGGTAAGAGCTACTTGTTTGTTCAATCCTCCATCTTAGGCCTGCTCCTCAGGTGCATCCTCCTTCTCGCAGCGATTTCCTAGGAACAGATTTCGAAGAACAGCTCTGATCACAGAATCACAGATTGGTTAGGGTTGGAAAGGACCTCTGGAGATCATCCAGCCCAACCCCCCTGCCAGAGCAGGGTCACCTACAGCAGGTTGCACAGGATGACCTCCAGGCGGGTTTTGAATGTTTCTGGGGTCGGAGACTCTACCGCCTCCCTGGGCAGCCTGTTCCAGCGCTCTGCCACCCTCAAAGTAAAGAAGTTCCTCCTCATGCTTTGATAGAAGTTCCTACGTTCCAGTTTGTACCCGTTACCTCTTGTCCTGGATCATCTTTGATGATCCAGGACAAGAGGTAACGGGCACCAATTGGAACGTAGGAACTTGAACTTGAACTAGAACGTAGGAACTTGAACATAGGATTATCCTTGATGATTCAGGATAGCTGTGTGTCTGACCAGTCTGTCTTTCGAAGGAGGTCCTGGGCCAGCTCCAGCCATGCTGTGCTGAGCAGAGCCCCTGGCAGCAGCCCCACAGCTCACTCCCAGTGTGCCTGAATGGAAAAGGTACCAAAGTTGCTCCAACACTTTCTGAAAAACTCTATAGTGTTACCCCACAAGCGCAAAGCGACGGCAAAGCCCGTGAAATGACACCGGTGCTTCCAGAAAATGTCAAGCTTCCTGCCCAAGGGTGACATGCCATGCGGTGGGGTCAGGGCCACGCGCTGAGCACCCGGTGCGCTGGGGTTGCCCCAGCGGTTCCTGAGCAGCTCCTGCAGTGCTGCCGCCGGTACCGTTCTGGCGGCTGTAGTTGTTTAAAAAGCCGTTGTTGTTTCAGGCGTAATCTGACGGCAGTTTTCTCGGGCATTTGGGCCTCTTCTAATAAGTGTGCTGTGAGTACATCTGCAAGCATTCACCTGTCGAGGTCAAATGACTGGTGGTGCTCATCTCCCCCCGTGCTACTGCTGCTGCCTCCCGTGAATGCTCATGTGCCTGCGTGCCCCTGTACAGGCACAGATGCACGCGCGCAACACCTGATCCCGCATCCTAATTATTTTTCGCCCGGTTCTCGGAGTTGTTCTGCTTCCGGCTGATGAATGGGAAAGTGTAGTAGTGCTGTTTCATTTCACCAGCCTCTCAAGTGTGGAAATTATGGTAAATTTGAGAACAAGCCAGATTAGATTGATAGTTACACCTCCTCCTTTAATTAGCCAACCACAGGATCTGTGGAGGCAAAGGCCGGGAGGGTGTGTCGGTGTATATAACGTGTATTGTCTATGTGAAAGATTAATCAAAAGGAGTTGCTTGAGGTGGGAAGGCTTTTCCGGAGAGGTTCCACATGTTGTCAGGTAGTCCCTCTGAATGGCAGCTTCCGGTTCGGTCCCTTAGCTTTCGGAAGTGACATTTAGTCTGATATGTGCCAGCCGTGCAATCTACCTAGCCCTGCAAAGTGCAAATATTAACCTAAATGCATATTAAGATAGTGTGTGTTAGCTCCTGAACTGAAATAGAGAGCGGGTGTTCCAGCGGAGGCAAGCAAATCGTGTTGATTTACAGTGGCTGGCGGATTTGGCCCATTACCGCTTCTTTATACACTTTTAAAAAGAAATGCCAACTCGATAGTTTAGGCTTTAACTGGAACATGGCAAGTAATTGTATGTTTTGGCGGACCCCTAGTAATGTTGCAGAATCTTTCTCAGAAGTTGTTCCATGGGATAGCCGATTCCTCAGGTAAGAGCTACTTGTTTGTTCAATCCTCCATCTTAGGCCTGCTCCTCAGGTGAATCCTCCTTCTCGCAGCGATTTCCTAGGAACAGATTTCGAAGAACAGCTCTGATCACAGAATCACAGATTGGTTAGGGTTGGAAAGGAGCTCTGGAGATCATCCAGTCCAACCCCCCTGCCAGAGCAGGGTCACCTACAGCAGGTTGCACAGGATGACCTCCAGGCGGGTTTTGAATGTCTCTGGGGTCGGAGACTCTACTGCCTCCCTGGGCAGCCTGTTCCAGCGCTCTGCCACCCTCAAAGTAAAGAAGTTCCTCCTCATGCTTTGATAGAAGTTCCTACGTTCCAGTTTGTACCCGTTACCTCTTGTCCTGGATCATCTTTGATGATCCAGGACAAGAGGTAACGGGCACCAATTGGAACGTAGGAACTTGAACTTGAACTGGAACGTAGGAACTTGAACATAGGATTATCCTTGATGATTCAGGATAGCTGTGTGTCTGACCAGTCTGTCTTTCGAAGGAGGTCCTGGACCAGCTCCAGCCATGCTGTGCTGAGCAGAGCCCCTGGCAGCAGCCCCACAGCTCACTCCCAGTGTGCCTGAATGGAAAAGGTACCAAAGTTGCTCCAACACTTTCTGAAAAACTCTATAGTGTTACCCCACAAGCGCAAAGCGACGGCAAAGCCCGTGAAATGACACCGGTGCTTCCAGAAAATGTCAAGCTTCCTGCCCAAGGGTGACATGCCATGCGGTGGGGTCAGGGCCACGCGCTGAGCACCCGGTGCGCTGGGGTTGCCCCAGCGGTTCCTGAGCAGCTCCTGCAGTGCTGCCGCCGGTACCGTTCTGGCGGCTGTAGTTGTTTAAAAAGCCGTTGTTGTTTCCGGCGTAATCTGACGGCAGTTTTCTCGGGCATTTGGGCCTCTTCTAATAAGTGTGCTGTGAGTACATCTGCAAGCATTCACCTGTCGAGGTCAAATGACTGGTGGTGCTCATCTGCCCCCGTGCTACTGCTGCTGCCTCCCGTGAATGCTCATGTGCCTGCGTGCCCCTGTACAGGCACAGATGCACGCGCGCAACACCTGATCCCGCATCCTAATTATTTTTCGCCCGGTTCTCGGAGTTGTTCTGCTTCCGGCTGATGAATGGGAAAGTGTAGTAGTGCTGTTTCATTTCACCAGCCTCTCAAGTGTGGAAATTATGGTAAATTTGAGAACAAGCCAGATTAGATTGATAGTTACACCTCCTCCTTTAATTAGCCAACCACAGGATCTGTGGAGGCAAAGGCCGGGGGGGTGTGTCGGTGTATATAACGTGTATTGTCTATGTGAAAGATTAATCAAAAGGAGTTGCTTGAGGTGGGAAGGCTTTTCCGGAGAGGTTCCACATGTTGTCAGGTAGTCCCTCTGAATGGCAGCTTCCGGTTCGGTCCCTTAGCTTTCGGAAGTGACATTTAGTCTGATATGTGCCAGCCGTGCAATCTACCTAGCCCTGCAAAGTGCAAATATTAACCTAAATGCATATTAAGATACTGTGTGTTAGCTCCTGAACTGAAATAGAGAGCGGGTGTTCCAGCGGAGGCAAGCAAATCGTGTTGATTTACAGTGGCTTGAGGATTTGGCCCATTACCGCTTCTTTATACACTTTTAAAAAGAAATGCCAACTCGATAGTTTAGGCTTTAACTGGAACATGGCAAGTAATTGTATGTTTTGGCGGACCCCTAGTAATGTTGCAGAATCTTTCTCAGAAGTTGTTCCATGGGATAGCCGATTCCTCAGGTAAGAGCTACTTGTTTGTTCAATCCTCCATCTTAGGCCTGCTCCTCAGGTGCATCCTCCTTCTCGCAGCGATTTCCTACGAACAGATTTCGAAGAACAGCTCTGATCACAGAATCACAGATTGGTTAGGGTTGGAAAGGAGCTCTGGAGATCATCCAGTCCAACCCCCTGCCAGAGCAGGGTCACCTACAGCAGGTTGCACAGGATGACGTCCAGGCGGGTTTTGAATGTCTCTGGGGTGGGAGACTCTACCGCCTCCCTGGGCAGCCTGTTCCAGCGCTCTGCCACCCTCAAAGTAAAGAAGTTCCTCCTCATGCTTTGATAGAAGTTCCTAGGTTCCAGTTTGTACCCGTTACCTCTTGTCCTGGATCATCTTTGATGATCCAGGACAAGAGGTAACGGGCACCAATTGGAACGTAGGAACTTGAACTTGAACTGGAAGGTAGGAACTTGAACTTGAACATAGGATTATCCTTGATGATTCAGGATAGCTGTGTGTCTGACCAGTCTGTCTTTCGAAGGAGGTCCTGGGCCAGCTCCAGCCATGCTGTGCTGAGCAGAGCCCCTGACAGCAGCCCCACAGCTCACTCCCAGTGTGCCTGAATGGAAAAGGTACCAAAGTTGCTCCAACACTTTCTGAAAAACTCTATAGTGTTACCCCACAAGCGCAAAGCGACGGCAAAGCCCGTGAAATGACACCGGTGCTTCCAGAAAATGTCAAGCTTCCTGCCCAAGGGTGACATGCCATGCGGTGGGGTCAGGGCCACGCGCTGAGCACCCGGTGCGCTGGGGTTGCCCCAGCGTTTCCTGAGCAGCTCCTGCAGTGCTGCCGCCGGTACCGTTCTGGCGGCTGTAGTTGTTTAAAAAGCCGTTGTTGTTTCCGGCGTAATCTGACGGCAGTTTTCTCGGGCGTTTGGGCCTCTTCTAATAAGTGTGCTGTGAGTACATCTGCAAGCATTCACATGTCGAGGTCAAATGACTGGTGGTGCTCATCTGCCCCCGTGCTACTGCTGCTGCCTCCCGTGAATGCTCATGTGCCTGCGTGCCCCTGTACAGGCACAGATGCACGCGCGCAACACCTGATCCCACATCCTAATTATTTTTCGCCCGGTTCTCGGAGTTGTTCTGCTTCCGGCTGATGAATGTGAAAGTGTAGTAGTGCTGTTTCATTTCACCAGCCTCTCAAGTGTGGAAATTATGGTAAATTTGAGAACAAGCCAGATTAGATTGATAGTTACACCTCCTCCTTTAAATAGCCAACCACAGGATCTGTGGAGGCAAAGGCCGGGGGTGTGTGTCGGTGTATATAACGTGTATTGTCTATGTGAAAGATTAATCAAAAGGAGTTGCTTGAGGTGGGAAGGCTTTTCCGGAGAGGTTCCACATGTTGTCAGGTAGTCCCTCTGAATGGCAGCTTCCGGTTCGGTCCCTTAGCTTTCGGAAGTGACATTTAGTCTGATATGTGCCAGCCGTGCAATCTACCTAGCCCTGCAAAGTGCAAATATTAACATAAATGCATATTAAGATACTGTGTGTTAGCTCCTGAACTGAAATAGAGAGCGGGTGTTCCAGCGGAGGCAAGCAAATCGTGTTGATTTAGAGTGGCTTGAGGATTTGGCCCATTACCGCTTCTTTATACACTTTTAAAAAGAAATGCCAACTCGATAGTTTAGGCTTTAACTGGAACATGGCAAGTAATTGTATGTTTTGGCGGACCCCTAGTAATGTTGCAGAATCTTTCTCAGAAGTTGTTCCATGGGATAGCCGATTCCTCAGGTAAGAGCTACTTGTTTGTTCAATCCTCCATCTTAGGCCTGCTCCTCAGGTGCATCCTCCTTCTCGCAGCGATTTCCTAGGAACAGATTTCGAAGAACAGCTCTGATCACAGAATCACAGATTGGTTAGGGTTGGAAAGGAGCTCTAGAGATCATCCAGTCCAACCCCCTGCCAGAGCAGGGTCACCTAGAGCAGGTTGCACAGGATGACCTCCAGGCGGGTTATGAATGTCTCTGGGGTGGGAGACTCTACCGCCTCCCTGGGCAGCCTGTTCCAGCGCTCTGCCACCCTCAAAGTAAAGATGTTCCTCCTCATGCTTTGATAGAAGTTCCTAGGTTCCAGTTTGTACCCGTTACCTCTTGTCCTGGATCATCTTTGATGATCCAGGACAAGAGGTAACGGGCACCAATTGGAACGTAGGAACTTGAACTTGAACTGGAAGGTAGGAACTTGAACTTGAACATAGGATTATCCTTGATGATTCAGGATAGCTGTGTGTCTGACCAGTCTGTCTTTCGAAGGAGGTCCTGGGCCAGCTCCAGCCATGCTGTGCTGAGCAGAGCCCCTGGCAGCAGCCCCACACCTCACTCCCAGTGTGCCTGAATGGAAAAGGTACCAAAGTTGCTCCAACACTTTCTGAAAAACTCTATAGTATTACCCCACAAGCGCAAAGCGACGGCAAAGCCCGTGAAATGACACCGGTGCTTCCAGAAAATGTCAAGCTTCCTGCCCAAGGGTGACATGCCATGCGGTGGGGTCAGGGCCACGCGCTGAGCACCCGGTGCGCTGGAGTTGCCCCAGCGGTTCCTGAGCAGCTCCTGCAGTGCTGCCGCCGGTACCGTTCTGGCGGCTGTAGTTGTTTAAAAAGCCGTTGTTGTTTCCGGCGTAATCTGACGGCAGTTTTCTCGGGCATTTGGGCCTCTTCTAATAAGTGTGCTGTGAGTACATCTGCAAGCATTCACCTGTCGAGGTCAAATGACTGGTGGTGCTCATCTCCCCCCGTGCTACTGCTGCTGCCTCCCGTGAATGCTCATGTGCCTGCGTGCCCCTGTACAGGCACAGATGCACGCGCGCAACACCTGATCCCGCATCCTAATTATTTTTCGCCCGGTTCTCGGAGTTGTTCTGCTTCCGGCTGATGAATGGGAAAGTGTAGTAGTGCTGTTTCATTTCACCAGCCTCTCAAGTGTGGAAATTATGGTAAATTTGAGAACAAGCCAGATTAGATTGATAGTTACACCTCCTCCTTTAATTAGCCAACCACAGGATCTGTGGAGGCAAAGGCCGGGGGGGTGTGTCGGTGTATATAACGTGTATTGTCTATGTGAAAGATTAATCAAAAGGAGTTGCTTGAGGTGGGAAGGCTTTTCCGGAGAGGTTCCACATGTTGTCAGGTAGTCCCTCTGAATGGCAGCTTCCGGTTCGGTCCCTTAGCTTTCGGAAGTGACATTTAGTCTGATATGTGCCAGCCGTGCAATCTACCTAGCCCCGCAAAGTGCAAATATTAACCTAAATGCATATTAAGATACTGTGTGTTAGCTCCTGAACTGAAATAGAGAGCGGGTGTTCCAGCGGAGGCAAGCAAATCATGTTGATTTACAGTGGCTTGAGGATTTGGCCCATTACCGCTTCTTTATACACTTTTAAAAAGAAATGCCAACTCGATAGTTTAGGCTTTAACTGGAACATGGCAAGTAATTCTGTGTTTTGGCGGACCCCTAGTTATGTTGCAGAATCTTTCTCAGAAGTTGTTCCATGGGATAGCCGATTCCTCAGGTAAGAGCTACTTGTTTGTTCAATCCTCAATCTTAGGCCTGCTCCTCAGGTGCATCCTCCTTCTCGCAGCGATTTCCTAGGAACACATTTCGAAGAACAGCTCTGATCACAGAATCACAGATTGGTTAGGGTTGGAAAGGAGCTCTGGAGATCATCCAGTCCAACCCCCTGCCAGAGCAGGGTCACCTACAGCAGGTTGCACAGGATGACCTCCAGGCGGGTTATGAATGTCTCTGGGGTCGGAGACTCTACCGCCTCCCTGGGCAGCCTGTTCCAGCGCTCTGCCACCCTCAAAGTAAAGAAGTTCCTCCTCATGCTTTGATAGAAGTTCCTAGGTTCCAGTTTGTACCCGTTACCTCTTGTCCTGGATCATCTTTGATGATCCAGGACAAGAGGTAACGGGCACCAATTGGAACGTAGGAACTTGAACTTGAACTGGAACATAGGAACTTGAACTTGAACATAGGATTATCCTTGATGATTCAGGATAGCTGTGTGTCTGACCAGTCTGTCTTTCGAAGGAGGTCCTGGGCCAGCTCCAGCCATGCTGTGCTGAGCAGAGCCCCTGGCAGCAGCCCCACAGCTCACTCCCAGTGTGCCTGAATGGAAAAGGTACCAAAGTTGCTCCAACACTTTCTGAAAAACTCTATAGTGTTACCCCACAAGCGCAAAGCGACGGCAAAGCCCGTGAAATGACACCGGTGCTTCCAGAAAATGCCAAGCTTCCTGCCCAAGGGTGACATGCCATGCGGTGGGGTCAGGGCCACGCGCTGAGCACCCGGTGCGCTGGGGTTGCCCCAGCGGTTCCTGAGCAGCTCCTGCAGTGCTGCCGCCGGTACCGTTCTGGCGGCTGTAGTTGTTTAAAAAGCCGTTGTTGTTTCCGGCGTAATCTGACGGCAGTTTTCTCGGGCATTTGGGCCTCTTCTAATAAGTGTGCTGTGAGTACATCTGCAAGCATTCACCTGTCGAGGTCAAATGACTGGTGGTGCTCATCTGCCCCCGTGCTACTGCTGCTGCCTCCCGTGAATGCTCATGTGCCTGCGTGCCCCTGTACAGGCACAGATGCACGCGCGCAACACCTGATCCCGCATCCTAATTATTTTTCGCCCGGTTCTCGGAGTTGTTCTGCTTCCGGCTGATGAATGGGAAAGTGTAGTAGTGCTGTTTCATTTCACCAGCCTCTCAAGTGTGGAAATTATGGTAAATTTGAGAACAAGCCAGATTAGATTGATAGTTACACCTCCTCCTTTAATTAGCCAACCACAGGATCTGTGGAGGCAAAGGCCGGGGGGGTGTGTCGGTGTAGATAACGTGTATTGTCTATGTGAAAGATTAATCAAAAGGAGTTGCTTGAGGTGGGAAGGCTTTTCCGGAGAGGTTCCACACGTTGTCAGGTAGTCCCTCTGAATGGCAGCTTCCGGTTCGGTCCCTTAGCTTTCGGAAGTGACATTTAGTCTGATATGTGCCAGCCGTGCAATCTACCTAGCCCTGCAAAGTGCAAATATTAACCTAAATGCATATTAAGATACTGTGTGTTAGCTCCTGAACTGCAATAGAGAGCGGGTGTTCCAGCGGAGGCAAGCAAATCGTGTTGATTTACAGTGGCTTGAGGATTTGGCCCATTACCGCTTCTTTATACACTTTTCAAAAGAAATGCCAACTCGATAGTTTAGGCTTTAACTGGAACATGGCAAGTAATTGTATGTTTTGGCGGACCCCTAGTAATGTTGCAGAATCTTTCTCAGAAGTTGTTACGTGGGATAGCCGATTCCTCAGGTAAGAGCTACTTGTTTGTTCAATCCTCCATCTTAGGCCTGCTCCTCAGGTGCGTCCTCCTTCTCGCAGCGATTTCCTAGGAACAGATTTCGAAGAACAGCTCTGATCACAGAATCACAGATTGGTTAGGGTTGGAAAGGAGCTCTGGAGATCATCCAGTCCAACCCCCCTGCCAGAGCAGGGTCACCTACAGCAGGTTGCACAGGATGACCTCCAGGCGGGTTTTGAATGTCTCTGGGGTCGGAGACTCTACCGCCTCCCTGGGCAGCCTGTTCCAGCGCTCTGCCAACCTCAAAGTAAAGAAGTTCCTCCTCATGCTTTGATAGAAGTTCCTAGGTTCCAGTTTGTACCCGTTACCTCTTGTCCTGGATCATCTTTGATGATCCAGGACAAGAGGTAACGGGCACCAATTGGAACGTAGGAACTTGAACTTGAACTGGAACGTAGGAACTTGAACATAGGATTATCCTTGATGATTCAGGATAGCTGTGTGTCTGACCAGTCTGTCTTTCGAGGGAGGTCCTGGGCCAGCTCCAGCCATGCTGTGCTGAGCAGAGCCCCTGGCAGCAGCCCCACAGCTCACTCCCAGTGTGCCTGAATGGAAAAGGTACCAAAGTTGCTGCAACACTTTCTGAAAAACTCTATAGTGTTACCCCACAAGCGCAAAGCGACGGCAAAGCCCGTGACATGACACCGGTGCTTCCAGAAAATGTCAAGCTTCCTGCCCAAGGGTGACATGCCATGCGGTGGGGTCAGGGCCACGCGCTGAGCACCCGGTGCGCTGGGGTTGCCCCAGCGGTTCCTGAGCAGCTCCTGCAGTGCTGCCGCCGGTACCGTTCTGGCGGCTGTAGTTGTTTAAAAAGCCGTTGTTGTTTCCGGCGTAATCTGACGGCAGTTTTCTCGGGCATTTGGGCCTCTTCTAATAAGTGTGCTGTGAGTACATCTGCAAGCATTCACCTGTCGAGGTCAAATGACTGGTGGTGCTCATCTGCCCCCGTGCTACTGCTGCTGCCTCCCGTGAATGCTCATGTGCCTGCGTGCCCCTGTACAGGCACAGATGCACGCGCGCAACACCTGATCCCGCATCCTAATTATTTTTCGCCCGGTTCTCGGAGTTGTTCTGCTTCCGGCTGATGAATGGGAAAGTGTAGTAGTGCTGTTTCATTTCACCAGCCTCTCAAGTGTGGAAATTATGGTAAATTTGAGAACAAGCCAGATTAGATTGATAGTTACACCTCCTCCTTTAATTAGCCAACCACAGGATCTGTGGAGGCAAAGGCCGGGGGGGTGTGTCGGTGTATATAACGTGTATTGTCTATGTGAAAGATGAATCAAAAGGAGTTGCTTGAGGTGGGAAGGCTTTTCCGGAGAGGTTCCACATGTTGTCAGGTAGTCCCTCTGAATGGCAGCTTCCGGTTCGGTCCCTTAGCTTTCGGAAGTGACATTTAGTCTGATATGTGCCAGCCGTGCAATCTACCTAGCCCTGCAAAGTGCAAATATTAACCTAAATGCATATTAAGATACTGTGTGTTAGCTCCTGAACTGAAATAGAGAGCGGGTGTTCCAGCGGAGGCAAGCAAATCGTGTTGATTTACAGTGGCTTGCGGATTTGGCCCATTACCGCTTCTTTATACACTTTTAAAAAGAAATGCCAACTCGACAGTTTAGGCTTTAACTGGAACATGGCAAGTAATTCTGTGTTTTGGCGGACCCCTAGTAATGTTGCAGAATCTTTCTCAGAAGTTGTTCCATGGGATAGCCGATTCCTCAGGTAAGAGCTACTTGTTTGTTCAATCCTCCATCTTAGGCCTGCTCCTCAGGTGCATCCTCCTTCTCGCAGCGATTTCCTAGGAACAGATTTCGAAGAACAGCTCTGATCACAGAATCACAGATTGGTTAGGGTTGGAAAGGAGCTCTGGAGATCATCCAGTCCAACCCCCCTCCCAGAGCAGGGTCACCTACAGCAGGTTGCACAGGATGACCTCCAGGCGGGTTTTGAATGTCTCTGGGGTGGAAGACTCTACCGCCTCCCTGGGCAGCCTGTTCCAGCGCTCTGCCACCCTCAAAGTAAAGAAGTTCCTCCTCATGCTTTGATAGAAGTTCCTACGTTCCAATTGGTGCCCGTTACCTCTTGTCCTGGATCATCAAAGATGATCCAGGACAAGAGGTAACGGGTACCAATTGGAACGTAGGAACTTGAACTTGAACTGGAAGGTAGGAACTTGAACATAGGATTATCCTTGATGATTCAGGATAGCTGTGTGTCTGACCAGTCTGTCTTTCGAGGGAGGTCCTGGACCAGCTCCAGCCATGCTGTGCTGAGCAGAGCCCCTGGCAGCAGCCCCACAGCTCACTCCCAGTGTGCCTGAATGGAAAAGGTACCAAAGTTGCTCCAACACTTTCTGAAAAACTCTATAGTGTTACCCCACAAGCGCAAAGCGACGGCAAAGCCCGTGAAATGACACCGGTGCTTCCAGAAAATGTCAAGCTTCCTGCCCAAGGGTGACATGCCATGCGGTGGGGTCAGGGCCACGCGCTGAGCACCCGGTGCGCTGGGGTTGCCCCAGCGGTTCCTGAGCAGCTCCTGCAGTGCTGCCGCCGGTACCGTTCTGGCGGCTGTAGTTGTTTAAAAAGCCGTTGTTGTTTCCGGCGTAATCTGACGGCAGTTTTCTCGGGCATTTGGGCCTCTTCTAATAAGTGTGCTGTGAGTACATCTGCAAGCATTCACCTGTCGAGGTCAAATGACTGGTGGTGCTCATCTGCCCCCGTGCTACTGCTGCTGCCTCCCGTGAATGCTCATGTGCCTGCGTGCCCCTGTACAGGCACAGATGCACGCGCGCAACACCTGATCCCGCATCCTAATTATTTTTCGCCCGGTTCTCGGAGTTGTTCTGCTTCCGGCTGATGAATGGGAAAGTGTAGTAGTGCTGTTTCATTTCACCAGCCTCTCAAGTGTGGAAATTATGGTAAATTTGAGAACAAGCCAGATTAGATTGATAGTTACACCTCCTCCTTTAATTAGCCAACCACAGGATCTGTGGAGGCAAAGGCCGGGGGGGTGTGTCGGTGTATATAACGTGTATTGTCTATGTGAAAGATGAATCAAAAGGAGTTGCTTGAGGTGGGAAGGCTTTTCCGGAGAGGTTCCACATGTTGTCAGGTAGTCCCTCTGAATGGCAGCTTCCGGTTCGGTCCCTTAGCTTTCGGAAGTGACATTTAGTCTGATATGTGCCAGCCGTGCAATCTACCTAGCCCTGCAAAGTGCAAATATTAACCTAAATGCATATTAAGATACTGTGTGTTAGCTCCTGAACTGAAATAGAGAGCGGGTGTTCCAGCGGAGGCAAGCAAATCGTGTTGATTTACAGTGGCTTGCGGATTTGGCCCATTACCGCTTCTTTATACACTTTTAAAAAGAAATGCCAACTCGACAGTTTAGGCTTTAACTGGAACATGGCAAGTAATTCTGTGTTTTGGCGGACCCCTAGTAATGTTGCAGAATCTTTCTCAGAAGTTGTTCCATGGGATAGCCGATTCCTCAGGTAAGAGCTACTTGTTTGTTCAATCCTCCATCTTAGGCCTGCTCCTCAGGTGCATCCTCCTTCTCGCAGCGATTTCCTAGGAACAGATTTCGAAGAACAGCTCTGATCACAGAATCACAGATTGGTTAGGGTTGGAAAGGAGCTCTGGAGATCATCCAGTCCAACCCCCCTCCCAGAGCAGGGTCACCTACAGCAGGTTGCACAGGATGACCTCCAGGCGGGTTTTGAATGTCTCTGGGGTGGAAGACTCTACCGCCTCCCTGGGCAGCCTGTTCCAGCGCTCTGCCACCCTCAAAGTAAAGAAGTTCCTCCTCATGCTTTGATAGAAGTTCCTACGTTCCAATTGGTGCCCGTTACCTCTTGTCCTGGATCATCAAAGATGATCCAGGACAAGAGGTAACGGGCACCAATTGGAACGTAGGAACTTGAACTTGAACTGGAAGGTAGGAACTTGAACATAGGATTATCCTTGATGATTCAGGATAGCTGTGTGTCTGACCAGTCTGTCTTTCGAGGGAGGTCCTGGACCAGCTCCAGCCATGCTGTGCTGAGCAGAGCCCCTGGCAGCAGCCCCACAGCTCACTCCCAGTGTGCCTGAATGGAAAAGGTACCAAAGTTGCTCCAACACTTTCTGAAAAACTCTATAGTGTTACCCCACAAGCGCAAAGCGACGGCAAAGCCCGTGAAATGACACCGGTGCTTCCAGAAAATGTCAAGCTTCCTGCCCAAGGGTGACATGCCATGCGGTGGGGTCAGGGCCACGCGCTGAGCACCCGGTGCGCTGGGGTTGCCCCAGCGGTTCCTGAGCAGCTCCTGCAGTGCTGCCGCCGGTACCGTTCTGGCGGCTGTAGTTGTTTAAAAAGCCGTTGTTGTTTCCGGCGTAATCTGACGGCAGTTTTCTCGGGCATTTGGGCCTCTTCTAATAAGTGTGCTGTGAGTACATCTGCAAGCATTCACCTGTCGAGGTCAAATGACTGGTGGTGCTCATCTCCCCCCGTGCTACTGCTGCTGCCTCCCGTGAATGCTCATGTGCCTGCGTGCCCCTGTACAGGCACAGATGCACGCGCGCAACACCTGATCCCGCATCCTAATTATTTTTCGCCCGGTTCTCTGAGTTGTTCTGCTTCCGGCTGATGAATGGGAAAGTGTAGTAGTGCTGTTTCATTTCACCAGCCTCTCAAGTGTGGAAATTATGGTAAATTTGAGAACAAGCCAGATTAGATTGATAGTTACACCTCCTCCTTTAATTAGCCAACCACAGGATCTGTGGAGGCAAAGGCCGGGGGGGTGTGTCGGTGTATATAAAGTGTATTGTCTATGTGAAAGATTAATCAAAAGGAGTTGCTTGAGGTGGGAAGGCTTTTCCGGAGAGGTTCCACATGTTGTCAGGTAGTCCCTCTGAATGGCAGCTTCCGGTTCGGTCCCTTAGCTTTCGGAAGTGACATTTAGTCTGATATGTGCCAGCCGTGCAATCTACCTAGCCCTGCAAAGTGCAAATATTAACCTAAATGCATATTAAGATACTGTGTGTTAGCTCCTGAACTGAAATAGAGAGCGGGTGTTCCAGCGGAGGCAAGCAAATCGTGTTGATTTACAGTGGCTTGCGGATTTGGCCCATTACCGCTTCTTTATACACTTTTAAAAAGAAATGCCAACTCGATAGTTTAGGCTTTAACTGGAACATGGCAAGTAATTCTGTGTTTTGGCGGACCCCTAGTAATGTTGCAGAATCTTTCTCAGAAGTTGTTCCATGGGATAGCCGATTCCTCAGGTAAGAGCTACTTGTTTGTTCAATCCTCCATCTTAGGCCTGCTCCTCAGGTGCATCCTCCTTCTCGCAGCGATTTCCTAGGAACAGATTTCGAAGAACAGCTCTGATCACAGAATCACAGATTGGTTAGGGTTGGAAAGGAGCTCTGGAGATCATCCAGTCCAACCCCCCTGCCAGAGCAGGGTCACCTACAGCAGGTTGCACAGGATGACCTCCAGGCGGGTTTTGAATGTCTCTGGGGTGGAAGACTCTACCGCCTCCCTGGGCAGCCTGTTCCAGCGCTCTGCCACCCTCAAAGTAAAGAAGTTCCTCCTCATGCTTTGATAGAAGTTCCTACGTTCCAGTTTGTACCCGTTACCTCTTGTCCTGGATCATCTTTGATGATCCAGGACAAGAGGTAACGGGCACCAATTGGAACGTAGGAACTTGAACTTGAACTGGAAGGTAGGAACTTGAACATAGGATTATCCTTGATGATTCAGGATAGCTGTGTGTCTGACCAGTCTGTCTTTCGAAGGAGGTCCTGGGCCAGCTCCAGCCATGCTGTGCTGAGCAGAACCCCTGGCAGCAGCCCCACAGCTCACTCCCAGTGTGCCTGAATGGAAAAGGTACCAAAGTTGCTCCAACACTTTCTGAAAAACTCTATAGTGTTACCCCACAAGCGCAAAGCGACGGCAAAGCCCGTGAAATGACACCGGTGCTTCCAGAAAATGTCAAGCTTCCTGCCCAAGGGTGACATGCCATGCGGTGGGGTCAGGGCCACGCGCTGAGCACCCGGTGCGCTGGGGTTGCCCCAGCGGTTCCTGAGCAGCTCCTGCAGTGCTGCCGCCGGTACCGTTCTGGCGGCTGTAGTTGTTTAAAAAGCCGTTGTTGTTTCCGGCGTAATCTGACGGCAGTTTTCTCGGGCATTTGGGCCTCTTCTAATAAGTGTGCTGTGAGTACATCTGCAAGCATTCACCTGTCGAGGTCAAATGACTGGTGGTGCTCATCTGCCCCCGTGCTACTGCTGCTGCCTCCCGTGAATGCTCATGTGCCTGCGTGCCCCTGTACAGGCACAGATGCACGCGCGCAACACCTGATCCCGCATCCTAATTATTTTTCGCCCGGTTCTCGGAGTTGTTCTGCTTCCGGCTGATGAATGGGAAAGTGTAGTAGTGCTGTTTCATTTCACCAGCCTCTCAAGTGTGGAAATTATGGTAAATTTGAGAACAAGCCAGATTAGATTGATAGTTACACCTCCTCCTTTAATTAGCCAACCACAGGATCTGTGGAGGCAGAGGCCGGGGGTGTGTGTCGTGTATATAAGGTGTATTGTCTATGTGAAAGATTAATCAAAAGGAGTTGCTTGAGGTGGGAAGGCTTTTCCGGAGAGGTTCCACATGTTGTCAGGTAGTCCCTCTGAATGGCAGCTTCCGGTTCGGTCCCTTAGCTTTCGGAAGTGACATTTAGTCTGATATGTGCCAGCCGTGCAATCTACCTAGCCCTGCAAAGTGCAAATATTAACCTAAATGCATATTAAGATAGTGTGTGTTAGCTCCTGAACTGAAATAGAGAGCGGGTGTTCCAGCGGAGGCAAGCAAATCGTGTTGATTTACAGTGGCTTGCGGATTTGGCCCATTACCGCTTCTTTATACACTTTTAAAAAGAAATGCCAACTCGATAGTTTAGGCTTTAACTGGAACATGGCAAGTAATTCTCTGTTTTGGCGGACCCCTAGTAATGTTGCAGAATCTTTCTCAGAAGTTGTTCCATGGGATAGCCGATTCCTCAGGTAAGAGCTACTTGTTTGTTCAATCCTCCATCTTAGGCCTGCTCCTCAGGTGCATCCTCCTTCTCGCAGCGATTTCCTAGGAACAGATTTCGAAGAACAGCTCTGATCACAGAATCACAGATTGGTTAGGGTTGGAAAGGAGCTCTGGAGATCATCCAGTCCAACCCCCCTGCCAGAGCAGGGTCACCTACAGCAGGTTGCACAGGATGACCTCCAGGCGGGTTTTGAATGTCTCTGGGGTGGAAGACTCTACCGCCTCCCTGGGCAGCCTGTTCCAGCGCTCTGCCACCCTCAAAGTAAAGAAGTTCCTCCTCATGCTTTGATAGAAGTTCCTACGTTCCAGTTTGTACCCGTTACCTCTTGTCCTGGATCATCTTTGATGATCCAGGCCAAGAGGTAACGGGCACCAATTGGAACGTAGGAACTTGAACTTGAACTGGAACGTAGGAACTTGAACATAGGATTATCCTTGATGATTCAGGATAGCTGTGTGTCTGACCAGTCTGTCTTTCGAAGGAGGTCCTGGGCCAGCTCCAGCCATGCTGTGCTGAGCAGAACCCCTGGCAGCAGCCCCACAGCTCACTCCCAGTGTGCCTGAATGGAAAAGGTACCAAAGTTGCTGCAACACTTTCTGAAAAACTCTATAGTGTTACCCCACAAGCGCAAAGCGACGGCAAAGCCCGTGAAATGACACCGGTGCTTCCAGAAAATGTCAAGCTTCCTGCCCAAGGGTGACATGCCATGCGGTGGGGTCAGGGCCACGTGCTGAGCACCCGGTGCGCTGGGGTTGCCCCAGCGGTTCCTGAGCAGCTCCTGCAGTGCTGCCGCCGGTACCGTTCTGGCGGCTGTAGTTGTTTAAAAAGCCGTTGTTGTTTCCGGCGTAATCTGACGGCAGTTTTCTCGGGCATTTGGGCCTCTTCTAATAAGTGTGCTGTGAGTACATCTGCAAGCATTCACCTGTCGAGGTCAAATGACTGGTGGTGCTCATCTGCCCCCGTGCTACTGCTGCTGCCTCCCGTGAATGCTCATGTGCCTGCGTGCCCCTGTACAGGCACAGATGCACGCGCGCAACACCTGATCCCGCATCCTAATTATTTTTCGCCCGGTTCTCTGAGTTGTTCTGCTTCCGGCTGATGAATGGGAAAGTGTAGTAGTGCTGTTTCATTTCACCAGCCTCTCAAGTGTGGAAATTATGGTAAATTTGAGAACAAGCCAGATTAGATTGATAGTTACACCTCCTCCTTTAATTAGCCAACCACAGGATCTGTGGAGGCAGAGGCCGGGGGTGTGTGTCGGTGTATATAAGGTGTATTGTCTATGTGAAAGATTAATCAAAAGGAGTTGCTTGAGGTGGGAAGGCTTTTCCGGAGAGGTTCCACATGTTGTCAGGTAGTCCCTCTGAATGGCAGCTTCCGGTTCGGTCCCTTAGCTTTCGGAAGTGACATTTAGTCTGATATGTGCCAGCCGTGCAATCTACCTAGCCCTGCAAAGTGCAAATATTAACCTAAATGCATATTAAGATACTGTGTGTTAGCTCCTGAACTGCAATAGAGAGCGGGTGTTCCAGCGGAGGCAAGCAAATCGTGTTGATTTACAGTGGCTTGCGGATTTGGCCCATTACCGCTTCTTTATACACTTTTAAAAAGAAATGCCAACTCGATAGTTTAGGCTTTAACTGGAACATGGCAAGTAATTCTGTGTTTTGGCGGACCCCTAGTAATGTTGCAGAATCTTTCTCAGAAGTTGTTCCATGGGATAGCCGATTCCTCAGGTAAGAGCTACTTGTTTGTTCAATCCTCCATCTTAGGCCTGCTCCTCAGGTGCATCCTCCTTCTCGCAGCGATTTCCTAGGAACAGATTTCGAAGAACAGCTCTGATCACAGAATCACAGATTGGTTAGGGTTGGAAAGGAGCTCTGGAGATCATCCAGTCCAACCCCCCTGCCAGAGCAGGGTCACCTACAGCAGGTTGCACAGGATGACCTCCAGGCGGGTTTTGAATGTCTCTGGGGTGGAAGACTCTACCGCCTCCCTGGGCAGCCTGTTCCAGCGCTCTGCCACCCTCAAAGTAAAGAAGTTCCTCCTCATGCTTTGATAGAAGTTCCTAGGTTCCAGTTTGTACCCGTTACCTCTTGTCCTGGATCATCTTTGATGATCCAGGACAAGAGGTAACAGGCACCAATTGGAACGTAGGAACTTGAACTTGAACTGGAACGTAGGAACTTGAACATAGGATTATCCTTGATGATTCAGGATAGCTGTGTGTCTGACCAGTCTGTCTTTCGAAGGAGGTCCTGGGCCAGCTCCAGCCATGCTGTGCTGAGCAGAGCCCCTGGCAGCAGCCCCACAGCTCACTCCCAGTGTGCCTGAATGGAAAAGGTACCAAAGTTGCTGCAACACTTTCTGAAAAACTCTATAGTGTTACCCCACAAGCGCAAAGCGACGGCAAAGCCCGTGACATGACACCGGTGCTTCCAGAAAATGTCAAGCTTCCTGCCCAAGGGTGACATGCCATGCGGTGGGGTCAGGGCCACGCGCTGAGCACCCGGTGCGCTGGGGTTGCCCCAGCGGTTCCTGAGCAGCTCCTGCAGTGCTGCCGCCGGTACCGTTCTGGCTGCTGTAGTTGTTTAAAAAGCCGTTGTTGTTTCCGGCGTAATCTGACGGCAGTTTTCTCGGGCATTTGGGCCTCTTCTAATAAGTGTGCTGTGAGTACATCTGCAAGCATTCACCTGTCGAGGTCAAATGACTGGTGGTGCTCATCTGCCCCCGTGCTACTGCTGCTGCCTCCCGTGAATGCTCATGTGCCTGCGTGCCCCTGTACAGGCACAGATGCACGCGCGCAATTCCTGATCCCGCATCCTAATTATTTTTCGCCCGGTTCTCTGAGTTGTTCTGCTTCCGGCTGATGAATGGGAAAGTGTAGTAGTGCTGTTTCATTTCACCAGCCTCTCAAGTGTGGAAATTATGGTAAATTTGAGAACAAGCCAGATTAGATTGATAGTTACACCTCCTCCTTTAATTAGCCAACCACAGGATCTGTGGAGGCAAAGGCCGGGGGGGTGTGTCGGTGTATATAACGTGTATTGTCTATGTGAAAGATTAATCAAAAGGAGTTGCTTGAGGTGGGAAGGCTTTTCCGGAGAGGTTCCACATGTTGTCAGGTAGTCCCTCTGAATGGCAGCTTCCGGTTCGGTCCCTTAGCTTTCGGAAGTGACATTTAGTCTGATATGTGCCAGCCGTGCAATCTACCTAGCCCTGCAAAGTGCAAATATTAACCTAAATGCATATTAAGATACTGTGTGTTAGCTCCTGAACTGCAATAGAGAGCGGGTGTTCCAGCGGAGGCAAGCAAATCGTGTTGATTTACAGTGGCTTGCGGATTTGGCCCATTACCGCTTCTTTATACACTTTTAAAAAGAAATGCCAACTCGATAGTTTAGGCTTTAACTGGAACATGGCAAGTAATTCTGTGTTTTGGCGGACCCCTAGTAATGTTGCAGAATCTTTCTCAGAAGTTGTTCCATGGGATAGCCGATTCCTCAGGTAAGAGCTACTTGTTTGTTCAATCCTCCATCTTAGGCCTGCTCCTCAGGTGCATCCTCCTTCTCGCAGCGATTTCCTAGGAACAGATTTCGAAGAACAGCTCTGATCACAGAATCACAGATTGGTTAGGGTTGGAAAGGAGCTCTGGAGATCATCCAGTCCAACCCCCCTGCCAGAGCAGGGTCACCTACAGCAGGTTGCACAGGATGACCTCCAGGCGGGTTTTGAATGTTTCTGGGGTGGGAGACTCTACCGCCTCCCTGGGCAGCCTGTTCCAGCGCTCTGCCACCCTCAAAGTAAAGAAGTTCCTCCTCATGCTTTGATAGAAGTTCCTACGTTCCAGTTTGTACCCGTTACCTGTTGTCCTGGATCATCAAAGATGATCCAGGACAACAGGTAACGGGCACCAATTGGAACGTAGGAACCTGAACTTGAACTGGAAGGTAGGAACTTGAACATAGGATTATCCTTGATGATTCAGGATAGCTGTGTGTCTGACCAGTCTGTCTTTCGAAGGAGGTCCTGGGCCAGCTCCAGCCATGCTGTGCTGAGCAGAGCCCCTGGCAGCAGCCCCACAGCTCACTCCCAGTGTGCCTGAATGGAAAAGGTACCAAAGTTGCTCCAACACTTTCTGAAAAACTCTATAGTGTTACCCCACAAGCGCAAAGCGACGGCAAAGCCCGTGAAATGACACCGGTGCTTCCAGAAAATGTCAAGCTTCCTGCCCAAGGGTGACATGCCATGCGGTGGGGTCAGGGCCACGCGCTGAGCACCCGGTGCGCTGGGGTTGCCCCAGCGGTTCCTGAGCAGCTCCTGCAGTGCTGCCGCCGGTACCGTTCTGGCGGCTGTAGTTGTTTAAAAAGCCGTTGTTGTTTCCGGCGTAATCTGACGGCAGTTTTCTCGGGCATTTGGGCCTCTTCTAATAAGTGTGCTGTGAGTACATCTGCAAGCATTCACCTGTCGAGGTCAAATGACTGGTGGTGCTCATCTGCCCCCGTGCTACTGCTGCTGCCTCCCATGAATGCTCATGTGCCTGCGTGCCCCTGTACAGGCACAGATGCACGCGCGCAACACCTGATCCCGCATCCTAATTATTTTTCGCCCGGTTCTCGGAGTTGTTCTGCTTCCGGCTGATGAATGGGAAAGTGTAGTAGTGCTGTTTCCTTTCACCAGCCTCTCAAGTGTGGAAATTATGGTAAATTTGAGAACAAGCCAGATTAGATTGATAGTTACACCTCCTCCTTTAATTAGCCAACCACAGGATCTGTGGAGGCAAAGGCCGGGGGGGTGTGTCGGTGTATATAACGTGTATTGTCTATGTGAAAGATGAATCAAAAGGAGTTGCTTGAGGTGGGAAGGCTTTTCCGGAGAGGTTCCACATGTTGTCAGGTAGTCCCTCTGAATGGCAGCTTCCGGTTCGGTCCCTTAGCTTTCGGAAGTGACATTTAGTCTGATATGTGCCAGCCGTGCAATCTACCTAGCCCTGCAAAGTGCAAATATTAACCTAAATGCATATTAAGATACTGTGTGTTAGCTCCTGAACTGAAATAGAGAGCGGGTGTTCCAGCGGAGGCAAGCAAATCGTGTTGATTTACAGTGGCTTGAGGATTTGGCCCATTACCGCTTCTTTATACACTTTTAAAAAGAAATGCCAACTCGATAGTTTAGGCTTTAACTGGAACATGGCAAGTAATTGTATGTTTTGGCGGACCCCTAGTAATGTTGCAGAATCTTTCTCAGAAGTTGTTCCATGGGATAGCCGATTCCTCAGGTAAGAGCTACTTGTTTGTTCAATCCTCCATCTTAGGCCTGCTCCTCAGGTGCATCCTCCTTCTCGCAGCGATTTCCTAGGAACAGATTTCGAAGAACAGCTCTGATCACAGAATCACAGATTGGTTAGGGTTGGAAAGGACCTCTGGAGATCATCCAGTCCAACCCCCCTGCCAGAGCAGGGTCACCTACAGCAGGTTGCACAGGATGACCTCCAGGCGGGTTTTGAATGTCTCTGGGGTGGGAGACTCTACCACCTCCCTGGGCAGCCTGTTCCAGCGCTCTGCCACCCTCAAAGTAAAGAAGTTCCTCCTCATGCTTTGATAGAAGTTCCTAGGTTCCAGTTTGTACCCGTTACCTCTTGTCCTGGATCATCTTTGATGATCCAGGACAAGAGGTAACGGGCACCAATTGGAACGTAGGAACTTGAACTTGAACTGGAAGGTAGGAACTTGAACTTGAACATAGGATTATCCTTGATGATTCAGGATAGCTGTGTGTCTGACCAGTCTGTCTTTCGAAGGAGGTCCTGGGCCAGCTCCAGCCATGCTGTGCTGAGCAGAGCCCCTGGCAGCAGCCCCACACCTCACTCCCAGTGTGCCTGAATGGAAAAGGTACCAAAGTTGCTCCACCACTTTCTGAAAAACTCTATAGTGTTACCCCACAAGCGCAAAGCGACGGCAAAGCCCGTGAAATGACACCGGTGCTTCCAGAAAATGTCAAGCTTCCTGCCCAAGGGTGACATGCCATGCGGTGGGGTCAGGGCCACGCGCTGAGCACCCGGTGCGCTGGGGTTGCCCCAGCGGTTCCTGAGCAGCTCCTGCAGTGCTGCCGCCGGTACCGTTCTGGCGGCTGTAGTTGTTTAAAAAGCCGTTGTTGTTTCCGGCGTAATCTGACGGCAGTTTTCTCGGGCATTTGGGCCTCTTCTAATAAGTGTGCTGTGAGTACATCTGCAAGCATTCACCTGTCGAGGTCAAATGACTGGTGGTGCTCATCTGCCCCCGTGCTACTGCTGCTGCCTCCCGTGAATGCTCATGTGCCTGCGTGCCCCTGTACAGGCACAGATGCACGCGCGCAACACCTGATCCCGCATCCTAATTACTTTTCGCCCGGTTCTCGGAGTTGTTCTGCTTCCGGCTGATGAATGGGAAAGTGTAGTAGTGCTGTTTCATTTCACCAGCCTCTCAAGTGTGGAAATTATGGTAAATTTGAGAACAAGCCAGATTAGATTGATAGTTACACCTCCTCCTTTAATTAGCCAACCACAGGATCTGTGGAGGCAAAGGCCGGGGGGGTGTGTCGGTGTATATAACGTGTATTGTCTATGTGAAAGATGAATCAAAAGGAGTTGCTTGAGGTGGGAAGGCTTTTCCGGAGAGGTTCCACATGTTGTCAGGTAGTCCCTCTGAATGGCAGCTTCCGGTTCGGTCCCTTAGCTTTCGGAAGTGACATTTAGTCTGATATGTGCCAGCCGTGCAATCTACCTAGCCCTGCAAAGTGCAAATATTAACCTAAATGCATATTAAGATAGTGTGTGTTAGCTCCTGAACTGAAATAGAGAGCGGGTGTTCCAGCGGAGGCAAGCAAATCGTGTTGATTTAGAGTGGCTTGAGGATTTGGCCCATTACCGCTTCTTTATACACTTTTAAAAAGAAATGCCAACTCGATAGTTTAGGCTTTAACTGGAACATGGCAAGTAATTGTATGTTTTGGCGGACCCCTAGTAATGTTGCAGAATCTTTCTCAGAAGTTGTTCCATGGGATAGCCGATTCCTCAGGTAAGAGCTACTTGTTTGTTCAATCCTCCATCTTAGGCCTGCTCCTCAGGTGCATCCTCCTTCTCGCAGCGATTTCCTAGGAACAGATTTCGAAGAACAGCTCTGATCACAGAATCACAGATTGGTTAGGGTTGGAAAGGACCTCTGGAGATCATGTAGTGCAACCCCCCTGCCAGAGCAGGGTCACCTACAGCAGGTTGCACAGGATGACCTCCAGGCGGGTTTTGAATGTCTCTGGGGTGGGAGACTCTACCACCTCCCTGGGCAGCCTGTTCCAGCGCTCTGCCACCCTCAAAGTAAAGAAGTTCCTCCTCATGCTTTGATAGAAGTTCCTAGGTTCCAGTTTGTACCCGTTACCTCTTGTCCTGGATCATCTTTGATGATCCAGGACAAGAGGTAACGGGCACCAATTGGAACGTAGGAACTTGAACTTGAACTGGAAGGTAGGAACTTGAACTTGAACATAGGATTATCCTTGATGATTCAGGATAGCTGTGTGTCTGACCAGTCTGTCTTTCGAAGGAGGTCCTGGGCCAGCTCCAGCCATGCTGTGCTGAGCAGAGCCCCTGGCAGCAGCCCCACACCTCACTCCCAGTGTGCCTGAATGGAAAAGGTACAAAAGTTGCTCCAACACTTTCTGAAAAACTCTATAGTGTTACCCCACAAGCGCAAAGCGACGGCAAAGCCCGTGAAATGACACCGGTGCTTCCAGAAAATGTCAAGCTTCCTGCCCAAGGGTGACATGCCATGCGGTGGGGTCAGGGCCACGCGCTGAGCACCCGGTGCGCTGGGGTTGCCCCAGCGGTTCCTGAGCAGCTCCTGCAGTGCTGCCGCCGGTACCGTTCTGGCGGCTGTAGTTGTTTAAAAAGCCGTTGTTGTTTCCGGCGTAATCTGACGGCAGTTTTCTCGGGCATTTGGGCCTCTTCTAATAAGTGTGCTGTGAGTACATCTGCAAGCATTCACCTGTCGAGGTCAAATGACTGGTGGTGCTCATCTGCCCCCGTGCTACTGCTGCTGCCTCCCGTGAATGCTCATGTGCCTGCGTGCCCCTGTACAGGCACAGATGCACGCGCGCAACACCTGATCCCGCATCCTAATTATTTTTTGCCCGGTTCTCGGAGTTGTTCTGCTTCCGGCTGATGAATGGGAAAGTGTAGTAGTGCTGTTTCATTTCACCAGCCTCTCAAGTGTGGAAATTATGGTAAATTTGAGAACAAGCCAGATTAGATTGATAGTTACACCTCCTCCTTTAATTAGCCAACCACAGGATCTGTGGAGGCAAAGGCCGGGGGGGTGTGTCGGTGTATATAACGTGTATTGTCTATGTGAAAGATTAATCAAAAGGAGTTGCTTGAGGTGGGAAGGCTTTTCCGGAGAGGTTCCACATGTTGTCAGGTAGTCCCTCTGAATGGCAGCTTCCGGTTCGGTCCCTTAGCTTTCGGAAGTGACATTTAGTCTGATATGTGCCAGCCGTGCAATCTACCTAGCCCTGCAAAGTGCAAATATTAACCTAAATGCATATTAAGATAGTGTGTGTTAGCTCCTGAACTGAAATAGAGAGCGGGTGTTCCAGCGGAGGCAAGCAAATCGTGTTGATTTACAGTGGCTTGAGGATTTGGCCCATTACCGCTTCTTTATACACTTTTAAAAAGAAATGCCAACTCGATAGTTTAGGCTTTAACTGGAACATGGCAAGTAATTGTATGTTTTGGCGGACCCCTAGTAATGTTGCAGAATCTTTCTCAGAAGTTGTTCCATGGGATAGCCGATTCCTCAGGTAAGAGCTACTTGTTTGTTCAATCCTCCATCTTAGGCCTGCTCCTCAGGTGCATCCTCCTTCTCGCAGCGATTTCCTAGGAACAGATTTCGAAGAACAGCTCTGATCACAGAATCACAGATTGGTTAGGGTTGGAAAGGAGCTCTGGAGATCATCCAGTCCAACCCCCCTGACAGAGCAGGGTCACGTACAGCAGGTTGCACAGGATGACCTCCAGGCGGGTTTTGAATGTTTCTGGGGTCGGAGACTCTACCGCCTCCCTGGGCAGCCTGTTCCAGCGCTCTGCCACCCTCAAAGTAAAGAAGTTCCTCCTCATGCTTTGATAGAAGTTCCTAGGTTCCAGTTTGTACCCGTTACCTCTTGTCCTGGATCATCTTTGATGATCCAGGACAAGAGGTAACGGGCACCAATTGGAACGTAGGAACTTGAACTTGAACTGGAAGGTAGGAACTTGAACTTGAACATAGGATTATCCTTGATGATTCAGGATAGCTGTGTGTCTGACCAGTCTGTCTTTCGAAGGAGGTCCTGGGCCAGCTCCAGCCATGCTGTGCTGAGCAGAGCCCCTGGCAGCAGCCCCACAGCTCACTCCCAGTGTGCCTGAATGGAAAAGGTACCAAAGTTGCTCCAACACTTTCTGAAAAACTCTATAGTGTTACCCCACAAGCGCAAAGCGACGGCAAAGCCCGTGAAATGACACCGGTGCTTCCAGAAAATGTCAAGCTTCCTGCCCAAGGGTGACATGCCATGCGGTGGGGTCAGGGCCACGCGCTGAGCACCCGGTGCGCTGGGGTTGCCCCAGCGGTTCCTGAGCAGCTCCTGCAGTGCTGCCGCCGGTACCGTTCTGGCGGCTGTAGTTGTTTAAAAAGCCGTTGTTGTTTCCGGCGTAATCTGACGGCAGTTTTCTCGGGCATTTGGGCCTCTTCTAATAAGTGTGCTGTGAGTACATCTGCAAGCATTCACCTGTCGAGGTCAAATGACTGGTGGTGCTCATCTGCCCCCGTGCTACTGCTGCTGCCTCCCGTGAATGCTCATGTGCCTGCGTGCCCCTGTACAGGCACAGATGCACGCGCGCAACACCTGATCCCGCATCCTAATTATTTTTCGCCCGGTTCTCGGAGTTGTTCTGCTTCCGGCTGATGAATGGGAAAGTGTAGTGGTGCTGTTTCATTTCACCAGCCTCTCAAGTGTGGAAATTATGGTAAATTTGAGAACAAGCCAGATTAGATTGATAGTTACACCTCCTCCTTTAATTAGCCAACCACAGGATCTGTGGAGGCAAAGGCCGGGGGGGTGTGTCGGTGTATATAAGGTGTATTGTCTATGTGAAAGATTAATCAAAAGGAGTTGCTTGAGGTGGGAAGGCTTTTCCGGAGAGGTTCCACATGTTGTCAGGTAGTCCCTCTGAATGGCAGCTTCCGGTTCGGTCCCTTAGCTTTCGGAAGTGACATTTAGTCTGATATGTGCCAGCCGTGCAATCTACCTAGCCCTGCAAAGTGCAAATATTAACCTAAATGCATATTAAGATACTGTGTGTTAGCTCCTGAACTGCAATAGAGAGCGGGTGTTCCAGCGGAGGCAAGCAAATCGTGTTGATTTACAGTGGCTTGCGGATTTGGCCCATTACCGCTTCTTTATACACTTTTAAAAAGAAATGCCAACTCGATAGTTTAGGCTTTAACTGGAACATGGCAAGTAATTGTATGTTTTGGCTGACCCCTAGTAATGTTGCAGAATCTTTCTCAGAAGATGTTCCATGGGATAGCCGATTCCTCAGGTAAGAGCTACTTGTTTGTTCAATCCTCCATCTTAGGCCTGCTCCTCAGGTGCATCCTCCTTCTCGCAGCGATTTCCTAGGAACAGATTTCGAAGAACAGCTCTGATCACAGAATCACAGATTGGTTAGGGTTGGAAAGGACCTCTGGAGATCATCCAGCCCAACCCCCCTGCCAGAGCAGGGTCACCTACAGCAGGTTGCACAGGATGACCTCCAGGCGGGTTTTGAATGTTTCTGGGGTCGGAGACTCTACTGCCTCCCTGGGCAGCCTGTTCCAGCGCTCTGCCACCCTCAAAGTAAAGAAGTTCCTCCTCATGCTTTGATAGAAGTTCCTAGGTTCCAGTTTGTACCCGTTACCTCTTGTCCTGGATCATCTTTGATGATCCAGGACAAGAGGTAACGGGCACCAATTGGAACGTAGGAACTTGAACTTGAACTGGAACGTAGGAACTTGAACATAGGATTATCCTTGATGATTCAGGATAGCTGTGTGTCTGACCAGTCTGTCTTTCGAAGGAGGTCCTGGACCAGCTCCAGCCATGCTGTGCTGAGCAGAGCCCCTGGCAGCAGCCCCACAGCTCACTCCCAGTGTGCCTGAATGGAAAAGGTACCAAAGTTGCTCCAACACTTTCTGAAAAACTCTATAGTGTTACCCCACAAGCGCAAAGCGACGGCAAAGCCCGTGAAATGACACCGGTGCTTCCAGAAAATGCCAAGCTTCCTGCCCAAGGGTGACATGCCATGCGGTGGGGTCAGGGCCACGCGCTGAGCACCCGGTGCGCTGGGGTTGCCCCAGCGGTTCCTGAGCAGCTCCTGCAGTGCTGCCGCCGGTACCGTTCTGGCGGCTGTAGTTGTTTAAAAAGCCGTTGTTGTTTCCGGCGTAATCTGACGGCAGTTTTCTCGGGCATTTGGGCCTCTTCTAATAAGTGTGCTGTGAGTACATCTGCAAGCATTCACCTGTCGAGGTCAAATGACTGGTGGTGCTCATCTGCCCCCGTGCTACTGCTGCTGCCTCCCGTGAATGCTCATGTGCCTGCGTGCCCCTGTACAGGCACAGATGCACGCGCGCAACACCTGATCCCGC
This sequence comes from Vanellus vanellus, assembly GCF_965231255.1. Lineage (NCBI taxonomy): Eukaryota > Metazoa > Chordata > Aves > Charadriiformes > Charadriidae > Vanellus > Vanellus vanellus. The sequence goes on from NW_028126680.1 coordinate 926,145, forward strand.
ATCCTAATTATTTTTCGCCCGGTTCTCGGAGTTGTTCTGCTTCCGGCTGATGAATGGGAAAGTGTAGTGGTGCTGTTTCATTTCACCAGCCTCTCAAGTGTGGAAATTATGGTAAATTTGAGAACAAGCCAGATTAGATTGATAGTTACACCTCCTCCTTTAATTAGCCAACCACAGGATCTGTGGAGGCAAAGGCCGGGGGGGTGTGTCGGTGTATATAAGGTGTATTGTCTATGTGAAAGATTAATCAAAAGGAGTTGCTTGAGGTGGGAAGGCTTTTCCGGAGAGGTTCCACATGTTGTCAGGTAGTCCCTCTGAATGGCAGCTTCCGGTTCGGTCCCTTAGCTTTCGGAAGTGACATTTAGTCTGATATGTGCCAGCCGTGCAATCTACCTAGCCCTGCAAAGTGCAAATATTAACCTAAATGCATATTAAGATACTGTGTGTTAGCTCCTGAACTGAAATAGAGAGCGGGTGTTCCAGCGGAGGCAAGCAAATCGTGTTTATTTACAGTGGCTTGAGGATTTGGCCCATTACCGCTTCTTTATACACTTTTAAAAAGAAATGCCAACTCGATAGTTTAGGCTTTAACTGGAACATGGCAAGTAATTGTATGCTTTGGCGGACCCCTAGTAATGTTGCAGAATCTTTCTCAGAAGTTGTTCCATGGGATAGCCGATTCCTCAGGTAAGAGCTACTTGTTTGTTCAATCCTCCATCTTAGGCGTGCTCCTCAGGTGCATCCTCCTTCTCGCAGCGATTTCCTAGGAACAGATTTCGAAGAACAGCTCTGATCACAGAATCACAGATTGGTTAGGGTTGGAAAGGAGCTCTGGAGATCATCCAGTCCAACCCCCCTGACAGAGCAGGGTCACTTACAGCAGGTTGCACAGGATGACCTCCAGGCGGGTTTTGAATGTTTCTGGAGTCGGAGACTCTATCGCCTCCCTGGGCAGCCTGTTGCAGCACTCTGCCACCCTCAAAGTAAAGAAGTTCCTCCTCATGCTTTGATAGAAGTTCCTAGGTTCCAGTTTGTACCCGTTACCTCTTGTCCTGGATCATCTTTGATGATCCAGGACAAGAGGTAACGGGCACCAATTGGAACGTAGGAACTTGAACTTGAACTGGAACGTAGGAACTTGAACATAGGATTATCCTTGATGATTCAGGATAGCTGTGTGTCTGACCAGTCTGTCTTTCGAAGGAGGTCCTTGACCAGCTCCAGCCATGCTGTGCTGAGCAGAGCCCCTGGCAGCAGCCCCACAGCTCACTCCCAGTGTGCCTGAATGGAAAAGGTACCAAAGTTGCTCCAACACTTTCTGAAAAACTCTATAGTGTTACCCCACAAGCGCAAAGCGACGGCAAAGCCCGTGAAATGACACCGGTGCTTCCAGAAAATGCCAAGCTTCCTGCCCAAGGGTGACATGCCATGCGGTGGGGTCAGGGCCACGCGCTGAGCACCCGGTGCGCTGGGGTTGCCCCAGCGGTTCCTGAGCAGCTCCTGCAGTGCTGCCGCCGGTACCGTTCTGGCGGCTGTAGTTGTTTAAAAAGCCGTTGTTGTTTCCGGCGTAATCTGACGGCAGTTTTCTCGGGCATTTGGGCCTCTTCTAATAAGTGTGCTGTGAGTACATCTGCAAGCATTCACCTGTCGAGGTCAAATGACTGGTGGTGCTCATCTGCCCCCGTGCTACTGCTGCTGCCTCCCGTGAATGCTCATGTGCCTGCGTGCCCCTGTACAGGCACAGATGCACGCGCGCAACACCTGATCCCGCATCCTAATTATTTTTTGCCCGGTTCTCTGAGTTGTTCTGCTTCCGGCTGATGAATGGGAAAGTGTAGTAGTGCTGTTTCATTTCACCAGCCTCTCAAGTGTGGAAATTATGGTAAATTTGAGAACAAGCCAGATTAGATTGATAGTTACACCTCCTCCTTTAATTAGCCAACCACAGGATCTGTGGAGGCAAAGGCCGGGGGGGTGTGTCGGTGTATATAAGGTGTATTGTCTATGTGAAAGATTAATCAAAAGGAGTTGCTTGAGGTGGGAAGGCTTTTCCGGAGAGGTTCCACATGTTGTCAGGTAGTCCCTCTGAATGGCAGCTTCCGGTTCGGTCCCTTAGCTTTCGGAAGTGACATTTAGTCTGATATGTGCCAGCCGTGCAATCTACCTAGCCCCGCAAAGTGCAAATATTAACCTAAATGCATATTAAGATACTGTGTGTTAGCTCCTGAACTGAAATAGAGAGCGGGTGTTCCAGCGGAGGCAAGCAAATCGTGTTGATTTACAGTGGCTTGAGGATTTGGCCCATTACCGCTTCTTTATACACTTTTAAAAAGAAATGCCAACTCGATAGTTTAGGCTTTAACTGGAACATGGCAAGTAATTGTATGTTTTGGCGGACCCCTAGTAATGTTGCAGAATCTTTCTCAGAAGTTGTTCCATGGGATAGCCGATTCCTCAGGTAAGAGCTACTTGTTTGTTCAATCCTCCATCTTAGGCCTGCTCCTCAGGTGCATCCTCCTTCTCGCAGCGATTTCCTAGGAACAGATTTCGAAGAACAGCTCTGATCACAGAATCACAGATTGGTTAGGGTTGGAAAGGAGCTCTGGAGATCATCCAGTCCAAGCCCCCTGACAGAGCAGGGTCACTTACAGCAGGTTGCACAGGATGACCTCCAGGCGGGTTTTGAATGTTTCTGGGGTCGGAGACTCTACCGCCTCCCTGGGCAGCCTGTTCCAGCGCTCTGCCACCCTCAAAGTAAAGAAGTTCCTCCTCATGTTTTGATAGAAGTTCCTAGGTTCCAGTTTGTACCCGTTACCTCTTGTCCTGGATCATCTTTGATGATCCAGGACAAGAGGTAACGGGCACCAATTGGAACGTAGGAACTTGAACTTGAACTGGAACGTAGGAACTTGAACTTGAACATAGGATTATCCTTGATGATTCAGGATAGCTGTGTGTCTGACCAGTCTGTCTTTCGAAGGAGGTCCTGGGCCAGCTCCAGCCATGCTGTGCTGAGCAGAGCCCCTGGCAGCAGCCCCACAGCTCACTCCCAGTGTGCCTGAATGGAAAAGGTACCAAAGTTGCTCCAACACTTTCTGAAAAACTCTATAGTGTTACCCCACAAGCGCAAAGCGACGGCAAAGCCCGTGAAATGACACCGGTGCTTCCAGAAAATGTCAAGCTTCCTGCCCAAGGGTGACATGCCATGCGGTGGGGTCAGGGCCACGCGCTGAGCACCCGGTGCGCTGGGGTTGCCCCAGCGGTTCCTGAGCAGCTCCTGCAGTGCTGCCGCCGGTACCGTTCTGGCGGCTGTAGTTGTTTAAAAAGCCGTTGTTGTTTCCGGCGTAATCTGACGGCAGTTTTCTCGGGCATTTGGGCCTCTTCTAATAAGTGTGCTGTGAGTACATCTGCAAGCATTCACCTGTCGAGGTCAAATGACTGGTGGTGCTCATCTGCCCCCGTGCTACTGCTGCTGCCTCCCGTGAATGCTCATGTGCCTGCGTGCCCCTGTACAGGCACAGATGCACGCGCGCAACACCTGATCCCGCATCCTAATTATTTTTCGCCCGGTTCTCGGAGTTGTTCTGCTTCCGGCTGATGAATGGGAAAGTGTAGTGGTGCTGTTTCATTTCACCAGCCTCTCAAGTGTGGAAATTATGGTAAATTTGAGAACAAGCCAGATTAGATTGATAGTTACACCTCCTCCTTTAATTAGCCAACCACAGGATCTGTGGAGGCAAAGGCCGGGGGGGTGTGTCGGTGTATATAAGGTGTATTGTCTATGTGAAAGATTAATCAAAAGGAGTTGCTTGAGGTGGGAAGGCTTTTCCGGAGAGGTTCCACATGTTGTCAGGTAGTCCCTCTGAATGGCAGCTTCCGGTTCGGTCCCTTAGCTTTCGGAAGTGACATTTAGTCTGATATGTGCCAGCCGTGCAATCTACCTAGCCCTGCAAAGTGCAAATATTAACCTAAATGCATATTAAGATACTGTGTGTTAGCTCCTGAACTGAAATAGAGAGCGGGTGTTCCAGCGGAGGCAAGCAAATCGTGTTGATTTACAGTGGCTTGAGGATTTGGCCCATTACCGCTTCTTTATACACTTTTAAAAAGAAATGCCAACTCGATAGTTTAGGCTTTAACTGGAACATGGCAAGTAATTGTATGTTTTGGCGGACCCCTAGTAATGTTGCAGAATCTTTCTCAGAAGTTGTTCCATGGGATAGCCGATTCCTCAGGTAAGAGCTACTTGTTTGTTCAATCCTCCATCTTAGGCGTGCTCCTCAGGTGCATCCTCCTTCTCGCAGCGATTTCCTAGGAACAGATTTCGAAGAACAGCTCTGATCACAGAATCACAGATTGGTTAGGGTTGGAAAGGAGCTCTGGAGATCATCCAGTCCAACCCCCCTGACAGAGCAGGGTCACTTACAGCAGGTTGCACAGGATGACCTCCAGGCGGGTTTTGAATGTTTCTGGGGTCGGAGACTCTACCGCCTCCCTGGGCAGCCTGTTCCAGCGCTCTGCCACCCTCAAAGTAAAGAAGTTCCTCCTCATGCTTTGATAGAAGTTCCTAGGTTCCAGTTTGTACCCGTTACCTCTTGTCCTGGATCATCTTTGATGATCCAGGACAAGAGGTAACGGGCACCAATTGGAACGTAGGAACTTGAACTTGAACTGGAACGTAGGAACTTGAACTTGAACATAGGATTATCCTTGATGATTCAGGATAGCTGTGTGTCTGACCAGTCTGTCTTTCGAAGGAGGTCCTTGACCAGCTCCAGCCATGCTGTGCTGAGCAGAGCCCCTGGCAGCAGCCCCACAGCTCACTCCCAGTGTGCCTGAATGGAAAAGGTACCAAAGTTGCTCCAACACTTTCTGAAAAACTCTATAGTGTTACCCCACAAGCGCAAAGCGACGGCAAAGCCCGTGAAATGACACCGGTGCTTCCAGAAAATGCCAAGCTTCCTGCCCAAGGGTGACATGCCATGCGGTGGGGTCAGGGCCACGCGCTGAGCACCCGGTGCGCTGGGGTTGCCCCAGCGGTTCCTGAGCAGCTCCTGCAGTGCTGCCGCCGGTACCGTTCTGGCGGCTGTAGTTGTTTAAAAAGCCGTTGTTGTTTCCGGCGTAATCTGACGGCAGTTTTCTCGGGCATTTGGGCCTCTTCTAATAAGTGTGCTGTGAGTACATCTGCAAGCATTCACCTGTCGAGGTCAAATGACTGGTGGTGCTCATCTGCCCCCGTGCTACTGCTGCTGCCTCCCGTGAATGCTCATGTGCCTGCGTGCCCCTGTACAGGCACAGATGCACGCGCGCAACACCTGATCCCGCATCCTAGTTATTTTTTGCCCGGTTCTCTGAGTTGTTCTGCTTCCGGCTGATGAATGGGAAAGTGTAGTAGTGCTGTTTCATTTCACCAGCCTCTCAAGTGTGGAAATTATGGTAAATTTGAGAACAAGCCAGATTAGATTGATAGTTACACCTCCTCCTTTAATTAGCCAACCACAGGATCTGTGGAGGCAAAGGCCGGGGGGGTGTGTCGGTGTATATAAGGTGTATTGTCTATGTGAAAGATTAATCAAAAGGAGTTGCTTGAGGTGGGAAGGCTTTTCCGGAGAGGTTCCACATGTTGTCAGGTAGTCCCTCTGAATGGCAGCTTCCGGTTCGGTCCCTTAGCTTTCGGAAGTGACATTTAGTCTGATATGTGCCAGCCGTGCAATCTACCTAGCCCTGCAAAGTGCAAATATTAACCTAAATGCATATTAAGATACTGTGTGTTAGCTCCTGAACTGAAATAGAGAGCGGGTGTTCCAGCGGAGGCAAGCAAATCGTGTTGATTTACAGTGGCTTGAGGATTTGGCCCATTACCGCTTCTTTATACACTTTTAAAAAGAAATGCCAACTCGATAGTTTAGGCTTTAACTGGAACATGGCAAGTAATTGTATGTTTTGGCGGACCCCTAGTAATGTTGCAGAATCTTTCTCAGAAGTTGTTCCATGGGATAGCCGATTCCTCAGGTAAGAGCTACTTGTTTGTTCAATCCTCCATCTTAGGCGTGCTCCTCAGGTGCATCCTCCTTCTCGCAGCGATTTCCTAGGAACAGATTTCGAAGAACAGCTCTGATCACAGAATCACAGATTGGTTAGGGTTGGAAAGGAGCTCTGGAGATCATCCAGTCCAACCCCCCTGACAGAGCAGGGTCACTTACAGCAGGTTGCACAGGATGACCTCCAGGCGGGTTTTGAATGTTTCTGGGGTCGGAGACTCTACCGCCTCCCTGGGCAGCCTGTTCCAGCGCTCTGCCACCCTCAAAGTAAAGAAGTTCCTCCTCATGCTTTGATAGAAGTTCCTAGGTTCCAGTTTGTACCCGTTACCTCTTGTCCTGGATCATCTTTGATGATCCAGGACAAGAGGTAACGGGCACCAATTGGAACGTAGGAACTTGAACTTGAACTGGAACGTAGGAACTTGAACTTGAACATAGGATTATCCTTGATGATTCAGGATAGCTGTGTGTCTGACCAGTCTGTCTTTCGAAGGAGGTCCTTGACCAGCTCCAGCCATGCTGTGCTGAGCAGAGCCCCTGGCAGCAGCCCCACAGCTCACTCCCAGTGTGCCTGAATGGAAAAGGTACCAAAGTTGCTCCAACACTTTCTGAAAAACTCTATAGTGTTACCCCACAAGCGCAAAGCGACGGCAAAGCCCGTGAAATGACACCGGTGCTTCCAGAAAATGCCAAGCTTCCTGCCCAAGGGTGACATGCCATGCGGTGGGGTCAGGGCCACGCGCTGAGCACCCGGTGCGCTGGGGTTGCCCCAGCGGTTCCTGAGCAGCTCCTGCAGTGCTGCCGCCGGTACCGTTCTGGCGGCTGTAGTTGTTTAAAAAGCCGTTGTTGTTTCCGGCGTAATCTGACGGCAGTTTTCTCGGGCATTTGGGCCTCTTCTAATAAGTGTGCTGTGAGTACATCTGCAAGCATTCACCTGTCGAGGTCAAATGACTGGTGGTGCTCATCTGCCCCCGTGCTACTGCTGCTGCCTCCCGTGAATGCTCATGTGCCTGCGTGCCCCTGTACAGGCACAGATGCACGCGCGCAACACCTGATCCCGCATCCTAATTATTTTTTGCCCGGTTCTCTGAGTTGTTCTGCTTCCGGCTGATGAATGGGAAAGTGTAGTAGTGCTGTTTCATTTCACCAGCCTCTCAAGTGTGGAAATTATGGTAAATTTGAGAACAAGCCAGATTAGATTGATAGTTACACCTCCTCCTTTAATTAGCCAACCACAGGATCTGTGGAGGCAAAGGCCGGGGGGGTGTGTCGGTGTATATAAGGTGTATTGTCTATGTGAAAGATTAATCAAAAGGAGTTGCTTGAGGTGGGAAGGCTTTTCCGGAGAGGTTCCACATGTTGTCAGGTAGTCCCTCTGAATGGCAGCTTCCGGTTCGGTCCCTTAGCTTTCGGAAGTGACATTTAGTCTGATATGTGCCAGCCGTGCAATCTACCTAGCCCCGCAAAGTGCAAATATTAACCTAAATGCATATTAAGATACTGTGTGTTAGCTCCTGAACTGAAATAGAGAGCGGGTGTTCCAGCGGAGGCAAGCAAATCGTGTTGATTTACAGTGGCTTGAGGATTTGGCCCATTACCGCTTCTTTATACACTTTTAAAAAGAAATGCCAACTCGATAGTTTAGGCTTTAACTGGAACATGGCAAGTAATTGTATGTTTTGGCGGACCCCTAGTAATGTTGCAGAATCTTTCTCAGAAGTTGTTCCATGGGATAGCCGATTCCTCAGGTAAGAGCTACTTGTTTGTTCAATCCTCCATCTTAGGCCTGCTCCTCAGGTGCATCCTCCTTCTCGCAGCGATTTCCTAGGAACAGATTTCGAAGAACAGCTCTGATCACAGAATCACAGATTGGTTAGGGTTGGAAAGGAGCTCTGGAGATCATCCAGTCCAACCCCCCTGACAGAGCAGGGTCACTTACAGCAGGTTGCACAGGATGACCTCCAGGCGGGTTTTGAATGTTTCTGGGGTCGGAGACTCTACCGCCTCCCTGGGCAGCCTGTTCCAGCGCTCTGCCACCCTCAAAGTAAAGAAGTTCCTCCTCATGTTTTGATAGAAGTTCCTAGGTTCCAGTTTGTACCCGTTACCTCTTGTCCTGGATCATCTTTGATGATCCAGGACAAGAGGTAACGGGCACCAATTGGAACGTAGGAACTTGAACTTGAACTGGAACGTAGGAACTTGAACTTGAACATAGGATTATCCTTGATGATTCAGGATAGCTGTGTGTCTGACCAGTCTGTCTTTCGAAGGAGGTCCTGGGCCAGCTCCAGCCATGCTGTGCTGAGCAGAGCCCCTGGCAGCAGCCCCACAGCTCACTCCCAGTGTGCCTGAATGGAAAAGGTACCAAAGTTGCTCCAACACTTTCTGAAAAACTCTATAGTGTTACCCCACAAGCGCAAAGCGACGGCAAAGCCCGTGAAATGACACCGGTGCTTCCAGAAAATGTCAAGCTTCCTGCCCAAGGGTGACATGCCATGCGGTGGGGTCAGGGCCACGCGCTGAGCACCCGGTGCGCTGGGGTTGCCCCAGCGGTTCCTGAGCAGCTCCTGCAGTGCTGCCGCCGGTACCGTTCTGGCGGCTGTAGTTGTTTAAAAAGCCGTTGTTGTTTCCGGCGTAATCTGACGGCAGTTTTCTCGGGCATTTGGGCCTCTTCTAATAAGTGTGCTGTGAGTACATCTGCAAGCATTCACCTGTCGAGGTCAAATGACTGGTGGTGCTCATCTGCCCCCGTGCTACTGCTGCTGCCTCCCGTGAATGCTCATGTGCCTGCGTGCCCCTGTACAGGCACAGATGCACGCGCGCAACACCTGATCCCGCATCCTAATTATTTTTCGCCCGGTTCTCGGAGTTGTTCTGCTTCCGGCTGATGAATGGGAAAGTGTAGTGGTGCTGTTTCATTTCACCAGCCTCTCAAGTGTGGAAATTATGGTAAATTTGAGAACAAGCCAGATTAGATTGATAGTTACACCTCCTCCTTTAATTAGCCAACCACAGGATCTGTGGAGGCAAAGGCCGGGGGGGTGTGTCGGTGTATATAAGGTGTATTGTCTATGTGAAAGATTAATCAAAAGGAGTTGCTTGAGGTGGGAAGGCTTTTCCGGAGAGGTTCCACATGTTGTCAGGTAGTCCCTCTGAATGGCAGCTTCCGGTTCGGTCCCTTAGCTTTCGGAAGTGACATTTAGTCTGATATGTGCCAGCCGTGCAATCTACCTAGCCCTGCAAAGTGCAAATATTAACCTAAATGCATATTAAGATACTGTGTGTTAGCTCCTGAACTGAAATAGAGAGCGGGTGTTCCAGCGGAGGCAAGCAAATCGTGTTGATTTACAGTGGCTTGAGGATTTGGCCCATTACCGCTTCTTTATACACTTTTAAAAAGAAATGCCAACTCGATAGTTTAGGCTTTAACTGGAACATGGCAAGTAATTGTATGCTTTGGCGGACCCCTAGTAATGTTGCAGAATCTTTCTCAGAAGTTGTTCCATGGGATAGCCGATTCCTCAGGTAAGAGCTACTTGTTTGTTCAATCCTCCATCTTAGGCGTGCTCCTCAGGTGCATCCTCCTTCTCGCAGCGATTTCCTAGGAACAGATTTCGAAGAACAGCTCTGATCACAGAATCACAGATTGGTTAGGGTTGGAAAGGAGCTCTGGAGATCATCCAGTCCAACCCCCCTGACAGAGCAGGGTCACTTACAGCAGGTTGCACAGGATGACCTCCAGGCGGGTTTTGAATGTTTCTGGAGTCGGAGACTCTATCGCCTCCCTGGGCAGCCTGTTCCAGCGCTCTGCCACCCTCAAAGTAAAGAAGTTCCTCCTCATGCTTTGATAGAAGTTCCTAGGTTCCAGTTTGTACCCGTTACCTCTTGTCCTGGATCATCTTTGATGATCCAGGACAAGAGGTAACGGGCACCAATTGGAACGTAGGAACTTGAACTTGAACTGGAACGTAGGAACTTGAACATAGGATTATCCTTGATGATTCAGGATAGCTGTGTGTCTGACCAGTCTGTCTTTCGAAGGAGGTCCTTGACCAGCTCCAGCCATGCTGTGCTGAGCAGAGCCCCTGGCAGCAGCCCCACAGCTCACTCCCAGTGTGCCTGAATGGAAAAGGTACCAAAGTTGCTCCAACACTTTGTGAAAAACTCTATAGTGTTACCCCACAAGCGCAAATCGACGGCAAAGCCCGTGAAATGACACCGGTGCTTCCAGAAAATGTCAAGCTTCCTGCCCAAGGGTGACATGCCATGCGGTGGGGTCAGGGCCACGCGCTGAGCACCCGGTGCGCTGGGGTTGCCCCAGCGGTTCCTGAGCAGCTCCTGCAGTGCTGCTGCCGGTACCGTTCTGGCGGCTGTAGTTGTTTAAAAAGCCGTTGTTGTTTCCGGCGTAATCTGACGGCAGTTTTCTCGGGCATTTGGGCCTCTTCTAATAAGTGTGCTGTGAGTACATCTGCAAGCATTCACCTGTCGAGGTCAAATGACTGGTGGTGCTCATCTCCCCCCGTGCTACTGCTGCTGCCTCCCGTGAATGCTCATGTGCCTGCGTGCCCCTGTACAGGCACAGATGCACGCGCGCAACACCTGATCCCGCATCCTAATTATTTTTCGCCCGGTTCTCGGAGTTGTTCTGCTTCCGGCTGATGAATGGGAAAGTGTAGTAGTGCTGTTTCATTTCACCAGCCTCTCAAGTGTGGAAATTATGGTAAATTTGAGAACAAGCCAGATTAGATTGATAGTTACACCTCCTCCTTTAATTAGCCAACCACAGGATCTGTGGAGGCAAAGGCCGGGGGGGTGTGTCGGTGTATATAAGGTGTATTGTCTATGTGAAAGATTAATCAAAAGGAGTTGCTTGAGGTGGGAAGGCTTTTCCGGAGAGGTTCCACATGTTGTCAGGTAGTCCCTCTGAATGGCAGCTTCCGGTTCGGTCCCTTAGCTTTCGGAAGTGACATTTAGTCTGATATGTGCCAGCCGTGCAATCTACCTAGCCCTGCAAAGTGCAAATATTAACCTAAATGCATATTAAGATACTGTGTGTTAGCTCCTGAACTGAAATAGAGAGCGGGTGTTCCAGCGGAGGCAAGCAAATCGTGTTGATTTACAGTGGCTTGAGGATTTGGCCCATTACCGCTTCTTTATACACTTTTAAAAAGAAATGCCAACTCGATAGTTTAGGCTTTAACTGGAACATGGCAAGTAATTGTATGTTTTGGCGGACCCCTAGTAATGTTGCAGAATCTTTCTCAGAAGTTGTTCCATGGGATAGCCGATTCCTCAGGTAAGAGCTACTTGTTTGTTCAATCCTCCATCTTAGGCCTGCTCCTCAGGTGCATCCTCCTTCTCGCAGCGATTTCCTAGGAACAGATTTCGAAGAACAGCTCTGATCACAGAATCACAGATTGGTTAGGGTTGGAAAGGAGCTCTGGAGATCATCCAGTCCAACCCCCCTGACAGAGCAGGGTCACTTACAGCAGGTTGCACAGGATGACCTCCAGGCGGGTTTTGAATGTTTCTGGAGTCGGAGACTCTACCGCCTCCCTGGGCAGCCTGTTCCAGCGCTCTGCCACCCTCAAAGTAAAGAAGTTCCTCCTCATGCTTTGATAGAAGTTCCTAGGTTCCAGTTTGTACCCGTTACCTCTTGTCCTGGATCATCTTTGATGATCCAGGACAAGAGGTAACGGGCACCAATTGGAACGTAGGAACTTGAACTTGAACTGGAACGTAGGAACTTGAACTTGAACATAGGATTATCCTTGATGATTCAGGATAGCTGTGTGTCTGACCATTCTGTCTTTCGAAGGAGGTCCTGGGCCAGCTCCAGCCATGCTGTGTTGAGCAGAGCCCCTGGCAGCAGCCCCACAGCTCACTCCCAGTGTGCCTGAATGGAAAAGGTACCAAAGTTGCTCCAACACTTTCTGAAAAACTCTATAGTGTTACCCCACAAGCGCAAAGCGACGGCAAAGCCCGTGAAATGACACCGGTGCTTCCAGAAAATGTCAAGCTTCCTGCCCAAGGGTGACATGCCATGCGGTGGGGTCAGGGCCACGCGCTGAGCACCCGGTGCGCTGGGGTTGCCCCAGCGGTTCCTGAGCAGCTCCTGCAGTGCTGCCGCCGGTACCGTTCTGGCGGCTGTAGTTGTTTAAAAAGCCGTTGTTGTTTCCGGCGTAATCTGACGGCAGTTTTCTCGGGCATTTGGGCCTCTTCTAATAAGTGTGCTGTGAGTACATCTGCAAGCATTCACCTGTCGAGGTCAAATGACTGGTGGTGCTCATCTGCCCCCGTGCTACTGCTGCTGCCTCCCGTGAATGCTCATGTGCCTGCGTGCCCCTGTACAGGCACAGATGCACGCGCGCAACACCTGATCCCGCATCCTAATTATTTTTCGCCCGGTTCTCGGAGTTGTTCTGCTTCCGGCTGATGAATGGGAAAGTGTAGTGGTGCTGTTTCATTTCACCAGCCTCTCAAGTGTGGAAATTATGGTAAATTTGAGAACAAGCCAGATTAGATTGATAGTTACACCTCCTCCTTTAATTAGCCAACCACAGGATCTGTGGAGGCAAAGGCCGGGGGGGTGTGTCGGTGTATATAAGGTGTATTGTCTATGTGAAAGATTAATCAAAAGGAGTTGCTTGAGGTGGGAAGGCTTTTCCGGAGAGGTTCCACATGTTGTCAGGTAGTCCCTCTGAATGGCAGCTTCCGGTTCGGTCCCTTAGCTTTCGGAAGTGACATTTAGTCTGATATGTGCCAGCCGTGCAATCTACCTAGCCCTGCAAAGTGCAAATATTAACCTAAATGCATATTAAGATACTGTGTGTTAGCTCCTGAACTGAAATAGAGAGCGGGTGTTCCAGCAGAGGCAAGCAAATCGTGTTTATTTACAGTGGCTTGAGGATTTGGCCCATTACCGCTTCTTTATACACTTTTAAAAAGAAATGCCAACTCGATAGTTTAGGCTTTAACTGGAACATGGCAAGTAATTGTATGCTTTGGCGGACCCCTAGTAATGTTGCAGAATCTTTCTCAGAAGTTGTTCCATGGGATAGCCGATTCCTCAGGTAAGAGCTACTTGTTTGTTCAATCCTCCATCTTAGGCCTGCTCCTCAGGTGCATCCTCCTTCTCGCAGCAATTTCCTAGGAACAGATTTCGAAGAACAGCTCTGATCACAGAATCACAGATTGGTTAGGGTTGGAAAGGAGCTCTGGAGATCATCCAGTCCAACCCCCCTGACAGAGCAGGGTCACTTACAGCAGGTTGCACAGGATGACCTCCAGGCGGGTTTTGAATGTTTCTGGAGTCGGAGACTCTACCGCCTCCCTGGGCAGCCTGTTCCAGCGCTCTGCCACCCTCAAAGTAAAGAAGTTCCTCCTCATGCTTTGATAGAAGTTCCTAGGTTCCAGTTTGTACCCGTTACCTCTTGTCCTGGATCATCTTTGATGATCCAGGACAAGAGGTAACGGGCACCAATTGGAACGTAGGAACTTGAACTTGAACTGGAAGGTAGGAACTTGAACTTGAACATAGGATTATCCTTGATGATTCAGGATAGCTGTGTGTCTGACCAGTCTGTCTTTCGAAGGAGGTCCTGGGCCAGCTCCAGCCATGCTGTGCTGAGCAGAGCCCCTGGCAGCAGCCCCACAGCTCACTCCCAGTGTGCCTGAATGGAAAAGGTACCAAAGTTGCTCCAACACTTTGTGAAAAACTCTATAGTGTTACCCCACAAGCGCAAAGCGACGGCAAAGCCCGTGAAATGACACCGGTGCTTCCAGAAAATGTCAAGCTTCCTGCCCAAGGGTGACATGCCATGCGGTGGGGTCAGGGCCACGCGCTGAGCACCCGGTGCGCTGGGGTTGCCCCAGCGGTTCCTGAGCAGCTCCTGCAGTGCTGCCGCCGGTACCGTTCTGGCGGCTGTAGTTGTTTAAAAAGCCGTTGTTGTTTCCGGCGTAATCTGACGGCAGTTTTCTCGGGCATTTGGGCCTCTTCTAATAAGTGTGCTGTGAGTACATCTGCAAGCATTCACCTGTCGAGGTCAAATGACTGGTGGTGCTCATCTGCCCCCGTGCTACTTCTGCTGCCTCCCGTGAATGCTCATGTGCCTGCGTGCCCCTGTACAGGCACAGATGCACGCGCGCAACACCTGATCCCGCATCCTAATTATTTTTTGCCGGGTTCTCTGAGTTGTTCTGCTTCCGGCTGATGAATGGGAAAGTGTAGTAGTGCTGTTTCATTTCACCAGCCTCTCAAGTGTGGAAATTATGGTAAATTTGAGAACGAGCGAGATTAGATTGATAGTTACACCTCCTCCTTTAATTAGCCAACCACAGGATCTGTGGAGGCAAAGGCCGGGGGGGTGTGTCGGTGTATATAAGGTGTATTGTCTATGTGAAAGATTAATCAAAAGGAGTTGCTTGAGGTGGGAAGGCTTTTCCGGAGAGGTTCCACATGTTGTCAGGTAGTCCCTCTGAATGGCAGCTTCCGGTTCGGTCCCTTAGCTTTCGGAAGTGACATTTAGTCTGATATGTGCCAGCCGTGCAATCTACCTAGCCCTGCAAAGTGCAAATATTAACCTAAATGCATATTAAGATACTGTGTGTTAGCTCCTGAACTGAAATAGAGAGCGGGTGTTCCAGCGGAGGCAAGCAAATCGTGTTGATTTAGAGTGGCTTGAGGATTTGGCCCATTACCGCTTCTTTATACACTTTTAAAAAGAAATGCCAACTCGATAGTTTAGGCTTTAACTGGAACATGGCAAGAAATTGTATGTTTTGGCGGACCCCTAGTAATGTTGCAGAAACTTTCTCAGAAGTTGTTCCATGGGATAGCCGATTCCTCAGGTAAGAGCTGCTTGTTTGTTCAATCCTCCATCTTAGGCCTGCTCCTCAGGTGCATCCTCCTTCTCGCAGCGATTTCCTAGGAACAGATTTCGAAGAACAGCTCTGATCACAGAATCACAGATTGGTTAGGGTTGGAAAGGGGCTCTGGAGATCATCTAGTCCAACCCCCCTGCCAGAGCAGGGTCACCTACAGCAGGTTGAACAGGATGACCTCCAGGCGGGTTTTGAATGTCTCTGGGGTCGGAGACTCTACCGCCTCCCCGGGCAGCCTGTTCCAGCGCTCTGCCACCCTCAAAGTAAAGAAGTTCCTCCTCATGCTTTGATAGAAGTTCCTAGGTTCCAGTTTGTACCCGTTACCTCTTGTCCTGGATCATCTTTGATGATCATCATCTTTGATGATCCAGGCCAAGAGGTAACGGGCACCAATTGGAAGGTAGGAACTTGAACTTGAACTGGAAGGTAGGAACTTGAACTTGAACTGGAAGGTAGGAACTTGAACTTGAACATAGGATTATCCTTGATGATTCAGGATAGCTGTGTGTCTGACCAGTCTGTCTTTCGAAGGAGGTCCTGGGCCAGCTCCAGCCATGCTGTGCTGAGCAGAGCCCCTGGCAGCAGCCCCACAGCTCACTCCCAGTGTGCCTGAATGGAAAAGGTACCAAAGTTGCTCCAACACTTTCTGAAAAACTCTATAGTGTTACCCCACAAGCGCAAAGCGACGGCAAAGCCCGTGAAATGACACCGGTGCTTCCAGAAAATGTCAAGCTTCCTGCCCAAGGGTGACATGCCATGCGGTGGGGTCAGGGCCACGCGCTGAGCACCCGGTGCGCTGGGGTTGCCCCAGCGGTTCCTCAGCAGCTCCTGCAGTGCTGCCGCCGGTACCGTTCTGGCGGCTGTAGTTGTTTAAAAAGCCGTTGTTGTTTCCGGCGTAATCTGACGGCAGTTTTCTCGGGCATTTGGGCCTCTTCTAATAAGTGTGCTGTGAGTACATCTGCAAGCATTCACCTGTCGAGGTCAAATGACTGGTGGTGCTCATCTGCCCCCGTGCTACTGCTGCTGCCTCCCGTGAATGCTCATGTGCCTGCGTGCCCCTGTACAGGCACAGATGCACGCGCGCAACACCTGATCCCGCATCCTAATTATTTTTCGCCCGGTTCTCTGAGTTGTTCTGCTTCCGGCTGATGAATGGGAAAGTGTAGTAGTGCTGTTTCATTTCACCAGCCTCTCAAGTGTGGAAATTATGGTAAATTTGAGAACAAGCCAGATTAGATTGATAGTTACACCTCCTCCTTTAATTAGCCAACCACAGGATCTGTGGAGGCAAAGGCCGGGGGGTTGTGTCGGTGTATATAAGGTGTATTGTCTATGTGAAAGATTAATCAAAAGGAGTTGCTTGAGGTGGGAAGGCTTTTCCGGAGAGGTTCCACATGTTGTCAGGTAGTCCCTCTGAATGGCAGCTTCCGGTTCGGTCCCTTAGCTTTTGGAAGTGACATTTAGTCTGATATGTGCCAGCCGTGCAATCTACCTAGCCCTGCAAAGTGCAAATATTAACCTAAATGCATATTAAGATACTGTGTGTTAGCTCCTGAACTGCAATAGAGAGCGGGTGTTCCAGCGGAGGCAAGCAAATCGTGTTGATTTACAGTGGCTTGAGGATTTGGCCCATTACCGCTTCTTTATACACTTTTAAAAAGAAATGCAAACTCGATAGTTTAGGCTTTAACTGGAACATGGCAAGTAATTGTATGTTTTGGCGGACCCCTAGTAATGTTGCAGAATCTTTCTCAGAAGTTGTTCCATGGGATAGCCGATTCCTCAGGTAAGAGCTACTTGTTTGTTCAATCCTCCATCTTAGGCCTGCTCCTCAGGTGCATCCTCCTTCTCGCAGCGATTTCCTAGGAACAGATTTCGAAGAACAGCTCTGATCACAGAATCACAGATTGGTTAGGGTTGGAAAGGAGCTCTGGAGATCATGTAGTCCAACCCCCCTGCCAGAGCAGGGTCACCTACAGCAGGTTGCACAGGATGACCTCCAGGCGGGTTTTGAATGTCTCTGGGGTGGGAGACTCTACCGCCTCCCTGGGCAGCCTGTTCCAGCGCTCTGCCACCCTCAAAGTAAAGAAGTTCCTCCTCATGCTTTGATAGAAGTTCCTAGGTTCCAGTTTGTACCCGTTACCTCTTGTCCTGGATCATCAAAAATCATCTTTGATGATCCAGGCCAAGAGGTAACGGGCACCAATTGGAACGTAGGAACTTGAACTTGAACTGGAAGGTAGGAACTTGAACTTGAACTGGAAGGTAGGAACTTGAACTTGAACATAGGATTATCCTTGATGATTCAGGATAGCTGTGTGTCTGACCAGTCTATCTTTCGAAGGAGGTCCTGGGCCAGCTCCAGCCATGCTGTGCTGAGCAGAGCCCCTGGCAGCAGCCCCACAGCTCACTCCCAGTGTGCCTGAATGGAAAAGGTACCAAAGTTGCTCCAACACTTTGTGAAAAACTCTATAGTGTTACCCCACAAGCGCAAAGCGACGGCAAAGCCCGTGAAATGACACCGGTGCTTCCAGAAAATCTCAAGCTTCCTGCCCAAGGGTGACATGCCATGCGGTGGGGTCAGGGCCACGCGCTGAGCACCCGGTGCGCTGGGGTTGCCCCAGCGGTTCCTCAGCAGCTCCTGCAGTGCTGCCGCCGGTACCGTTCTGGCGGCTATAGTTGTTTAAAAAGCCGTTGTTGTTTCCGGCGTAATCTGACGGCAGTTTTCTCGGGCATTTGGGCCTCTTCTAATAAGTGTGCTGTGAGTACATCTGCAAGCATTCACCTGTCGAGGTCAAATGACTGGTGGTGCTCATCTGCCCCCGTGCTACTGCTGCTGCCTCCCGTGAATGCTCATGTGCCTGCGTGCCCCTGTACAGGCACAGATGCACGCGCGCAACACCTGATCCCGCATCCTAATTATTTTTTGCCCGGTTCTCTGAGTTGCTCTGCTTCCGGCTGATGAATGGGAAAGTGTAGTAGTGCTGTTTCATTTCACCAGCCTCTCAAGTGTGGAAATTATGGTAAATTTGAGAACGAGCGAGATTAGATTGATAGTTACACCTCCTCCTTTAATTAGCCAACCACAGGATCTGT
Organism: Vanellus vanellus; assembly: GCF_965231255.1. Classification (NCBI taxonomy): domain Eukaryota; kingdom Metazoa; phylum Chordata; class Aves; order Charadriiformes; family Charadriidae; genus Vanellus; species Vanellus vanellus. The sequence continues at coordinate 944,165 of NW_028126680.1, forward strand.
GGAGGCAAAGGCCGGGGGGGTGTGTCGGTGTATATAACGTGTATTGTCTATGTGAAAGATTAATCAAAAGGAGTTGCTTGAGGTGGGAAGGCTTTTCCGGAGAGGTTCCACATGTTGTCAGGTAGTCCCTCTGAATGGCAGCTTCCGGTTCGGTCCCTTAGCTTTCGGAAGTGACATTTAGTCTGATATGTGCCAGCCGTGCAATCTACCTAGCCCTGCAAAGTGCAAATATTAACCTAAATGCATATTAAGATACTGTGTGTTAGCTCCTGAACTGCAATAGAGAGCGGGTGTTCCAGCGGAGGCAAGCAAATCGTGTTGATTTAGAGTGGCTTGAGGATTTGGCCCATTACCGCTTCTTTATACACTTTTAAAAAGAAATGCCAACTCGATAGTTTAGGCTTTAACTGGAACATGGCAAGAAATTGTATGTTTTGGCGGACCCCTAGTAATGTTGCAGAAACTTTCTCAGAAGTTGTTCCATGGGATAGCCGATTCCTCAGGTAAGAGCTACTTGTTTGTTCAATCCTCCATCTTAGGCCTGCTCCTCAGGTGCATCCTCCTTCTCGCAGCAATTTCCTAGGAACAGATTTCGAAGAACAGCTCTGATCACAGAATCACAGATTGGTTAGGGTTGGAAAGGGGCTCTGGAGATCATCTAGTCCAACCCCCCTGCCAGAGCAGGGTCACCTACAGCAGGTTGCACAGGATGACCTCCAGGCGGGTTTTGAATGTCTCTGGGGTCGGAGACTCTACCGCCTCCCCGGGAAGCCTGTTCCAGCGCTCTGCCACCCTCAAAGTAAAGAAGTTCCTCCTCATGCTTTGATAGAAGTTCCTAGGTTCCAGTTTGTACCCGTTACCTCTTGTCCTGGATCATCTTTGATGATCATCATCTTTGATGATCCAGGCCAAGAGGTAACGGGCACCAATTGGAACGTAGGAACTTGAACTTGAACTGGAAGGTAGGAACTTGAACTTGAACTGGAAGGTAGGAACTTGAACTTGAACATAGGATTATCCTTGATGATTCAGGATAGCTGTGTGTCTGACCAGTCTGTCTTTCGAAGGAGGTCCTGGGCCAGCTCCAGCCATGCTGTGCTGAGCAGAGCCCCTGGCAGCAGCCCCACAGCTCACTCCCAGTGTGCCTGAATGGAAAAGGTACCAAAGTTGCTCCAACACTTTCTGAAAAACTCTATAGTGTTACCCCACAAGCGCAAAGCGACGGCAAAGCCCGTGAAATGACACCGGTGCTTCCAGAAAATGTCAAGCTTCCTGCCCAAGGCTGACATGCCATGCGGTGGGGTCAGGGCCACGCGCTGAGCACCCGGTGCGCTGGGGTTGCCCCAGCGGTTCCTGAGCAGCTCCTGCAGTGCTGCCGCCGGTACCGTTCTGGCGGCTGTAGTTGTTTAAAAAGCCGTTGTTGTTTCCGGCGTAATCTGACGGCAGTTTTCTCGGGCATTTGGGCCTCTTCTAATAAGTGTGCTGTGAGTACATCTGCAAGCATTCACCTGTCGAGGTCAAATGACTGGTGGTGCTCATCTGCCCCCGTGCTACTGCTGCTGCCTCCCGTGAATGCTCATGTGCCTGCGTGCCCCTGTACAGGCACAGATGCACGCGCGCAACACCTGATCCCGCATCCTAATTATTTTTCGCCCGGTTCTCGGAGTTGTTCTGCTTCCGGCTGATGAATGGGAAAGTGTAGTAGTGCTGTTTCATTTCACCAGCCTCTCAAGTGTGGAAATTATGGTAAATTTGAGAACAAGCCAGATTAGATTGATAGTTACACCTCCTCCTTTAATTAGCCAACCACAGGATCTGTGGAGGCAAAGGCCGGGGGGGTGTGTCGGTGTATATAACGTGTATTGTCTATGTGAAAGATGAATCAAAAGGAGTTGCTTGAGGTGGGAAGGCTTTTCCGGAGAGGTTCCACATGTTGTCAGGTAGTCCCTCTGAATGGCAGCTTCCGGTTCGGTCCCTTAGCTTTCGGAAGTGACATTTAGTCTGATATGTGCCAGCCGTGCAATCTACCTAGCCCTGCAATGTGCAAATATTAACCTAAATGCATATTAAGATACTGTGTGTTAGCTCCTGAACTGAAATAGAGAGCGGGTGTTCCAGCGGAGGCAAGCAAATCGTGTTGATTTACAGTGGCTTGCGGATTTGGCCCATTACCACTTCTTTATACACTTTTAAAAAGAAATGCCAACTCGATAGTTTAGGCTTTAACTGGAACATGGCAAGTAATTGTATGTTTTGGCGGACCCCTAGTAATGTTGCAGAATCTTTCTCAGAAGTTGTTCCATGGGATAGCCGATTCCTCAGGTAAGAGCTACTTGTTTGTTCAATCCTCCATCTTAGGCCTGCTCCTCAGGTGCATCCTCCTTCTCGCAGCGATTTCCTAGGAACAGATTTCGAAGAACAGCTCTGATCACAGAATCACAGATTGGTTAGGGTTGGAAAGGAGCTCTGGAGATCATCCAGCCCAACCCCCCTGCCAGAGCAGGGTCACCTACAGCAGGTTGCACAGGATGACCTCCAGGCGGGTTTTGAATGTCTCTGGGGTCGGAGACTCTACCGCCTCCCTGGGCAGCCTGTTCCAGCGCTCTGCCACCCTCAAAGTAAAGAAGTTCCTCCTCATGCTTTGATAGAAGTTCCTAGGTTCCAGTTTGTACCCGTTACCTCTTGTCCTGGATCATCAAAAATCATCTTTGATGATCCAGGACAAGAGGTAACGGGCACCAATTGGAACGTAGGAACTTGAACTTGAACTGGAAGGTAGGAACTTGAACTTGAACATAGGATTATCCTTGATGATTCAGGATAGCTGTGTGTCTGACCAGTCTGTCTTTCGAAGGAGGTCCTGGGCCAGCTCCAGCCATGCTGTGCTGAGCAGAGCCCCTGGCAGCAGCCCCACAGCTCACTCCCAGTGTGCCTGAATGGAAAAGGTACCAAAGTTGCTCCAACACTTTCTGAAAAACTCTATAGTGTTACCCCACAAGCGCAAAGCGACGGCAAAGCCCGTGAAATGACACCGGTGCTTCCAGAAAATGCCAAGCTTCCTGCCCAAGGGTGACATGCCATGCGGTGGGGTCAGGGCCACGCGCTGAGCACCCGGTGCGCTGGGGTTGCCCCAGCGGTTCCTGAGCAGCTCCTGCAGTGCTGCCGCCGGTACCGTTCTGGCGGCTGTAGTTGTTTAAAAAGCCGTTGTTGTTTCCGGCGTAATCTGACGGCAGTTTTCTCGGGCATTTGGGCCTCTTCTAATAAGTGTGCTGTGAGTACATCTGCAAGCATTCACCTGTCGAGGTCAAATGACTGGTGGTGCTCATCTGCCCCCGTGCTACTGCTGCTGCCTCCCGTGAATGCTCATGTGCCTGCGTGCCCCTGTACAGGCACAGATGCACGCGCGCAACACCTGATCCCGCATCCTAATTATTTTTCGCCCGGTTCTCGGAGTTGTTCTGCTTCCGGCTGATGAATGGGAAAGTGTAGTAGTGCTGTTTCATTTCACCAGCCTCTCAAGTGTGGAAATTATGGTAAATTTGAGAACAAGCCAGATTAGATTGATAGTTACACCTCCTCCTTTAATTAGCCAACCACAGGATCTGTGGAGGCAAAGGCCGGGGGGGTGTGTCGGTGTATATAAGGTGTATTGTCTATGTGAAAGATTAATCAAAAGGAGTTGCTTGAGGTGGGAAGGCTTTTCCGGAGAGGTTCCACATGTTGTCAGGTAGTCCCTCTGAATGGCAGCTTCCGGTTCGGTCCCTTAGCTTTCGGAAGTGACATTTAGTCTGATATGTGCCAGCCGTGCAATCTACCTAGCCCCGCAAAGTGCAAATATTAACCTAAATGCATATTAAGATACTGTGTGTTAGCTCCTGAACTGAAATAGAGAGCGGGTGTTCCAGCGGAGGCAAGCAAATCGTGTTGATTTACAGTGGCTTGCGGATTTGGCCCATTACCACTTCTTTATACACTTTTAAAAAGAAATGCCAACTCGATAGTTTAGGCTTTAACTGGAACATGGCAAGTAATTGTATGTTTTGGCGGACCCCTAGTAATGTTGCAGAATCTTTCTCAGAAGTTGTTCCATGGGATAGCCGATTCCTCAGGTAAGAGCTACTTGTTTGTTCAATCCTCCATCTTAGGCCTGCTCCTCAGGTGCATCCTCCTTCTCGCAGCGATTTCCTAGGAACAGATTTCGAAGAACAGCTCTGATCACAGAATCACAGATTGGTTAGGGTTGGAAAGGAGCTCTGGAGATCATCCAGCCCAACCCCCCTGCCAGAGCAGGGTCACCTACAGCAGGTTGCACAGGATGACCTCCAGGCGGGTTTTGAATGTCTCTGGGGTCGGAGACTCTACCGCCTCCCCGGGAAGCCTGTTCCAGCGCTCTGCCACCCTCAAAGTAAAGAAGTTCCTCCTCATGCTTTGATAGAAGTTCCTAGGTTCCAGTTTGTACCCGTTACCTCTTGTCCTGGATCATCAAAAATCATCTTTGATGATCCAGGACAAGAGGTAACGGGCACCAATTGGAACGTAGGAACTTGAACTTGAACTGGAAGGTAGGAACTTGAACTTGAACATAGGATTATCCTTGATGATTCAGGATAGCTGTGTGTCTGACCAGTCTGTCTTTCGAAGGAGGTCCTGGGCCAGCTCCAGCCATGCTGTGCTGAGCAGAGCCCCTGGCAGCAGCCCCACAGCTCACTCCCAGTGTGCCTGAATGGAAAAGGTACCAAAGTTGCTCCAACACTTTCTGAAAAACTCTATAGTGTTACCCCACAAGCGCAAAGCGACGGCAAAGCCCGTGAAATGACACCGGTGCTTCCAGAAAATGCCAAGCTTCCTGCCCAAGGGTGACATGCCATGCGGTGGGGTCAGGGCCACGCGCTGAGCACCCGGTGCGCTGGGGTTGCCCCAGCGGTTCCTGAGCAGCTCCTGCAGTGCTGCCGCCGGTACCGTTCTGGCGGCTGTAGTTGTTTAAAAAGCCGTTGTTGTTTCCGGCGTAATCTGACGGCAGTTTTCTCGGGCATTTGGGCCTCTTCGAATAAGTGTGCTGTGAGTACATCTGCAAGCATTCACCTGTCGAGGTCAAATGACTGGTGGTGCTCATCTCCCCCCGTGCTACTGCTGCTGCCTCCCGTGAATGCTCATGTGCCTGCGTGCCCCTGTACAGGCACAGATGCACGCGCGCAACACCTGATCCCGCATCCTAATTATTTTTCGCCCGGTTCTCTGAGTTGTTCTGCTTCCGGCTGATGAATGGGAAAGTGTAGTAGTGCTGTTTCATTTCACCAGCCTCTCAAGTGTGGAAATTATGGTAAATTTGAGAACAAGCCAGATTAGATTGATAGTTACACCTCCTCCTTTAATTAGCCAACCACAGGATCTGTGGAGGCAAAGGCCGGGGGGGTGTGTCGGTGTATATAACGTGTATTGTCTATGTGAAAGATTAATCAAAAGGAGTTGCTTGAGGTGGGAAGGCTTTTCCGGAGAGGTTCCACATGTTGTCAGGTAGTCCCTCTGAATGGCAGCTTCCGGTTCGGTCCCTTAGCTTTCGGAAGTGACATTTAGTCTGATATGTGCCAGCCGTGCAATCTACCTAGCCCTGCAAAGTGCAAATATTAACCTAAATGCATATTAAGATACTGTGTGTTAGCTCCTGAACTGAAATAGAGAGCGGGTGTTCCAGCGGAGGCAAGCAAATCGTGTTGATTTAGAGTGGCTTGAGGATTTGGCCCATTACCGCTTCTTTATACACTTTTAAAAAGAAATGCCAACTCGATAGTTTAGGCTTTAACTGGAACATGGCAAGTAATTGTATGTTTTGGCGGACCCCTAGTAATGTTGCAGAATCTTTCTCAGAAGTTGTTCCATGGGATAGCCAATTCCTCAGGTAAGAGCTACTTGTTTGTTCAATCCTCCATCTTAGGCCTGCTCCTCAGGTGCATCCTCCTTCTCGCAGCGATTTCCTAGGAACAGATTTCGAAGAACAGCTCTGATCACAGAATCACAGATTGGTTAGGGTTGGAAAGGAGCTCTGGAGATCATCCAGTCCAACCCCCTGCCAGAGCAGGGTCACCTTCAGCAGGTTGCACAGGATGACCTCCAGGCGGGTTTTGAATGTCTCTGGGGTCGGAGACTCTACTGCCTCCCTGGGCAGCCTGTTCCAGCGCTCTGCCACCCTCAAAGTAAAGAAGTTCCTCCTCATGCTTTGATAGAAGTTCCTAGGTTCCAGTTTGTACCCGTTACCTCTTGTCCTGGATCATCTTTGATGATCCAGGACAAGAGGTAACGGGCACCAATTGGAACGTAGGAACTTGAACTTGAACTGGAACGTAGGAACTTGAACATAGGATTATCCTTGATGATTCAGGATAGCTGTGTGTCTGACCAGTCTGTCTTTCGAAGGAGGTCCTGGGCCAGCTCCAGCCATGCTGTGCTGAGCAGAGCCCCTGGCAGCAGCCCCACAGCTCACTCCCAGTGTGCCTGAATGGAAAAGGTACCAAAGTTGCTCCAACACTTTCTGAAAAACTCTATAGTGTTACCCCACAAGCGCAAAGCGACGGCAAAGCCCGTGAAATGACACCGGTGCTTCCAGAAAATGTCAAGCTTCCTGCCCAAGGGTGACATGCCATGCGGTGGGGTCAGGGCCACGCGCTGAGCACCCGGTGCGCTGGGGTTGCCCCAGCGGTTCCTGAGCAGCTCCTGCAGTGCTGCCGCCGGTACCGTTCTGGCGGCTGTAGTTGTTTAAAAAGCCGTTGTTGTTTCCGGCGTAATCTGACGGCAGTTTTCTCGGGCATTTGGGCCTCTTCTAATAAGTGTGCTGTGAGTACATCTGCAAGCATTCACCTGTCGAGGTCAAATGACTGGTGGTGCTCATCTGCCCCCGTGCTACTGCTGCTGCCTCCCGTGAATGCTCATGTGCCTGCGTGCCCCTGTACAGGCACAGATGCACGCGCGCAACACCTGATCCCGCATCCTAATTATTTTTCGCCCGGTTCTCTGAGTTGTTCTGCTTCCGGCTGATGAATGGGAAAGTGTAGTGGTGCTGTTTCATTTCACCAGCCTCTCAAGTGTGGAAATTATGGTAAATTTGAGAACAAGCGAGATTAGATTGATAGTTACACCTCCTCCTTTAATTAGCCCACCGCAGGATCTGTGGAGGCAAAGGCCGGGGGGGTGTGTCGGTGTATATAAGGTGCATTGTCTATGTGAAAGATTAATCAAAAGGAGTTGCTTGAGGTGGGAAGGCTTTTCCGGAGAGGTTCCACATGTTGTCAGGTAGTCCCTCTGAATGGCAGCTTCCGGTTCGGTCCCTTAGCTTTCGGAAGTGACATTTAGTCTGATATGTGCCAGCCGTGCAATCTACCTAGCCCTGCAAAGTGCAAATATTAACCTAAATGCATATTAAGATACTGTGTGTTAGCTCCTGAACTGAAATAGAGAGCGGGTGTTCCAGCGGAGGCAAGCAAATCGTGTTGATTTACAGTGGCTTGAGGATTTGGCCCATTACAGCTTCTTTATACACTTTTAAAAAGAAATGCCAACTCGATAGTTTAGGCTTTAACTGGAACATGGCAAGTAATTGTATGTTTTGGCGGACCCCTAGTAATGTTGCAGAATCTTTCTCTGAAGTTGTTCCATGGGATAGCCGATTCCTCAGGTAAGAGCTACTTGTTTGTTCAATCCTCTATCTTAGGCCTGCTCCTCAGGTGCATCCTCCTTTTCGCAGCGATTTCCTAGGAACAGATTTCGAAGAACAGCTCTGATCACAGAATCACAGATTGGTTAGGGTTGGAAAGGAGCTCTGGAGATCATCCAGTCCAACCCCCTACCAGAGCAGGGTCACCTACAGCAGGTTGCACAGGATGACCTCCAGGCAGGTTTTGAATGTCTCTGGGGTGGGAGACTCTACTGCCTCCCTGGGCAGCCTGTTCCAGCGCTCTGCCACCCTCAAAGTAAAGAAGTTCCTCCTCATGCTTTGATAGAAGTTCCTAGGTTCCAGTTTGTACCCGTTACCTCTTGTCCTGGATCATCTTTGATGATCCAGGACAAGAGGTAACGGGCACCAATTGGAACGTAGGAACTTGAACTTGAACTGGAATGTAGGAACTTGAACATAGGATTATCCTTGATGATTCAGGATAGCTGTGTGTCTGACCAGTCTGTCTTTCGAAGGAGGTCCTGGGCCAGCTCCAGCCATGCTGTGCTGAGCAGAGCCCCTGGCAGCAGCCCCACACCTCACTCCCAGTGTGCCTGAATGGAAAAGGTACAAAAGTTGCTCCAACACTTTCTGAAAAACTCTATAGTGTTACCCCACAAGCGCAAAGCGACGGCAAAGCCCGTGAAATGACACCGGTGCTTCCAGAAAATGCCAAGCTTCCTGCCCAAGGGTGACATGCCATGCGGTGGGGTCAGGGCCACGCGCTGAGCACCCGGTGCGCTGGGGTTGCCCCAGCGGTTCCTGAGCAGCTCCTGCAGTGCTGCCGCCGGTACCGTTCTGGCGGCTGTAGTTGTTTAAAAAGCCGTTGTTGTTTCCGGCGTAATCTGACGGCAGTTTTCTCGGGCATTTGGGCCTCTTCTAATAAGTGTGCTGTGAGTACATCTGCAAGCATTCACCTGTCGAGGTCAAATGACTGGTGGTGCTCATCTCCCCCCGTGCTACTGCTGCTGCCTCCCGTGAATGCTCATGTGCCTGCGTGCCCCTGTACAGGCACAGATGCACGCGCGCAACACCTGATCCCGCATCCTAATTATTTTTCGCCCGGTTCTCTGAGTTGTTCTGCTTCCGGCTGATGAATGGGAAAGTGTAGTAGTGCTGTTTCATTTCACCAGCCTCTCAAGTGTGGAAATTATGGTAAATTTGAGAACAAGCCAGATTAGATTGATAGTTACACCTCCTCCTTTAATTAGCCAACCACAGGATCTGTGGAGGCAAAGGCCGGGGGTGTGTGTCGGTGTATATAACGTGTATTGTCTATGTGAAAGATTAATCAAAAGGAGTTGCTTGAGGTGGGAAGGCTTTTCCGGAGAGGTTCCACATGTTGTCAGGTAGTCCCTCTGAATGGCAGCTTCCGGTTCGGTCCCTTAGCTTTCGGAAGTGACATTTAGTCTGATATGTGCCAGCCGTGCAATCTACCTAGCCCTGCAAAGTGCAAATATTAACCTAAATGCATATTAAGATACTGTGTGTTAGCTCCTGAACTGAAATAGAGAGCGGGTGTTCCAGCGGAGGCAAGCAAATCGTGTTGATTTAGAGTGGCTTGAGGATTTGGCCCATTACCGCTTCTTTATACACTTTTAAAAAGAAATGCCAACTCGATAGTTTAGGCTTTAACTGGAACATGGCAAGTAATTGTATGTTTTGGCGGACCCCTAGTAATGTTGCAGAATCTTTCTCAGAAGTTGTTCCATGGGATAGCCGATTCCTCAGGTAAGAGCTACTTGTTTGTTCAATCCTCCATCTTAGGCCTGCTCCTCAGGTGCATCCTCCTTCTCGCAGCGATTTCCTAGGAACAGATTTCGAAGAACAGCTCTGATCACAGAATCACAGATTGGTTAGGGTTGGAAAGGAGCTCTGGAGATCATCCAGTCCAACCCCCTGCCAGAGCAGGGTCACCTACAGCAGGTTGCACAGGATGACCTCCAGGCGGGTTTTGAATGTCTCTGGGGTCGGAGACTCTACTGCCTCCCTGGGCAGCCTGTTCCAGCGCTCTGCCACCCTCAAAGTAAAGAAGTTCCTCCTCATGCTTTGATAGAAGTTCCTAGGTTCCAGTTTGTACCCGTTACCTCTTGTCCTGGATCATCTTTGATGATCCAGGACAAGAGGTAACGGGCACCAATTGGAACGTAGGAACTTGAACTTGAACTGGAATGTAGGAACTTGAACATAGGATTATCCTTGATGATTCAGGATAGCTGTGTGTCTGACCAGTCTGTCTTTCGAAGGAGGTCCTGGGCCAGCTCCAGCCATGCTGTGCTGAGCAGAGCCCCTGGCAGCAGCCCCACACCTCACTCCCAGTGTGCCTGAATGGAAAAGGTACAAAAGTTGCTCCAACACTTTCTGAAAAACTCTATAGTGTTACCCCACAAGCGCAAAGCGACGGCAAAGCCCGTGAAATGACACCGGTGCTTCCAGAAAATGCCAAGCTTCCTGCCCAAGGGTGACATGCCATGCGGTGGGGTCAGGGCCACGCGCTGAGCACCCGGTGCGCTGGGGTTGCCCCAGCGGTTCCTGAGCAGCTCCTGCAGTGCTGCCGCCGGTACCGTTCTGGCGGCTGTAGTTGTTTAAAAAGCCGTTGTTGTTTCCGGCGTAATCTGACGGCAGTTTTCTCGGGCATTTGGGCCTCTTCTAATAAGTGTGCTGTGAGTACATCTGCAAGCATTCACCTGTCGAGGTCAAATGACTGGTGGTGCTCATCTCCCCCCGTGCTACTGCTGCTGCCTCCCGTGAATGCTCATGTGCCTGCGTGCCCCTGTACAGGCACAGATGCACGCGCGCAACACCTGATCCCGCATCCTAATTATTTTTCGCCCGGTTCTCTGAGTTGTTCTGCTTCCGGCTGATGAATGGGAAAGTGTAGTAGTGCTGTTTCATTTCACCAGCCTCTCAAGTGTGGAAATTATGGTAAATTTGAGAACAAGCCAGATTAGATTGATAGTTACACCTCCTCCTTTAATTAGCCAACCACAGGATCTGTGGAGGCAAAGGCCGGGGGTGTGTGTCGGTGTATATAACGTGTATTGTCTATGTGAAAGATTAATCAAAAGGAGTTGCTTGAGGTGGGAAGGCTTTTCCGGAGAGGTTCCACATGTTGTCAGGTAGTCCCTCTGAATGGCAGCTTCCGGTTCGGTCCCTTAGCTTTCGGAAGTGACATTTAGTCTGATATGTGCCAGCCGTGCAATCTACCTAGCCCTGCAAAGTGCAAATATTAACCTAAATGCATATTAAGATACTGTGTGTTAGCTCCTGAACTGAAATAGAGAGCGGGTGTTCCAGCGGAGGCAAGCAAATCGTGTTGATTTAGAGTGGCTTGAGGATTTGGCCCATTACCGCTTCTTTATACACTTTTAAAAAGAAATGCCAACTCGATAGTTTAGGCTTTAACTGGAACATGGCAAGTAATTGTATGTTTTGGCGGACCCCTAGTAATGTTGCAGAATCTTTCTCAGAAGTTGTTCCATGGGATAGCCGATTCCTCAGGTAAGAGCTACTTGTTTGTTCAATCCTCCATCTTAGGCCTGCTCCTCAGGTGCATCCTCCTTCTCGCAGCGATTTCCTAGGAACAGATTTCGAAGAACAGCTCTGATCACAGAATCACAGATTGGTTAGGGTTGGAAAGGAGCTCTGGAGATCATCCAGTCCAACCCCCTGCCAGAGCAGGGTCACCTACAGCAGGTTGCACAGGATGACCTCCAGGCGGGTTTTGAATGTCTCTGGGGTCGGAGACTCTACTGCCTCCCTGGGCAGCCTGTTCCAGCGCTCTGCCACCCTCAAAGTAAAGAAGTTCCTCCTCATGCTTTGATAGAAGTTCCTAGGTTCCAGTTTGTACCCGTTACCTCTTGTCCTGGATCATCTTTGATGATCCAGGACAAGAGGTAACGGGCACCAATTGGAACGTAGGAACTTGAACTTGAACTGGAACGTAGGAACTTGAACATAGGATTATCCTTGATGATTCAGGATAGCTGTGTGTCTGACCAGTCTGTCTTTCGAAGGAGGTCCTGGGCCAGCTCCAGCCATGCTGTGCTGAGCAGAGCCCCTGGCAGCAGCCCCACACCTCACTCCCAGTGTGCCTGAATGGAAAAGGTACCAAAGTTGCTCCAACACTTTCTGAAAAACTCTATAGTGTTACCCCACAAGCGCAAAGCGACGGCAAAGCCCGTGAAATGACACCGGTGCTTCCAGAAAATGCCAAGCTTCCTGCCCAAGGGTGACATGCCATGCGGTGGGGTCAGGGCCACGCGCTGAGCACCCGGTGCGCTGGGGTTGCCCCAGCGGTTCCTGAGCAGCTCCTGCAGTGCTGCCGCCGGTACCGTTCTGGCGGCTGTAGTTGTTTAAAAAGTTGTTGTTGTTTCCGGCGTAATCTGACGGCAGTTTTCTCGGGCATTTGGGCCTCTTCTAATAAGTGTGCTGTGAGTACATCTGCAAGCATTCACCTGTCGAGGTCAAATGACTGGTGGTGCTCATCTGCCCCCGTGCTACTGCTGCTGCCTCCCATGAATGCTCATGTGCCTGCGTGCCCCTGTACAGGCACAGATGCACGCGCGCAACACCTGATCCCGCATCCTAATTATTTTTCGCCCGGTTCTCGGAGTTGTTCTGCTTTCGGCTGATGAATGGGAAAGTGTAGTAGTGCTGTTTCATTTCACCAGCCTCTCAAGTGTGGAAATTATGGTAAATTTGAGAACAAGCCAGATTAGATTGATAGTTACACCTCCTCCTTTAATTAGCCAACCGCAGGGTCTGTGGAGGCAAAGGCCGGGGGGGTGTGTCGGTATATATAACGTGTATTGTCTATGTGAAAGATTAATCAAAAGGAGTTGCTTGAGGTGGGAAGGCTTTTCCGGAGAGGTTCCACATGTTGTCAGGTAGTCCCTCTGAATGGCAGCTTCCGGTTCGGTCCCTTAGCTTTCGGAAGTGACATTTAGTCTGATATGTGCCAGCCGTGCAATCTACCTAGCCCTGCAAAGTGCAAATATTAACCTAAATGCATATTAAGATACTGTGTGTTAGCTCCTGAACTGAAATAGAGAGCGGGTGTTCCAGCGGAGGCAAGCAAATCGTGTTGATTTAGAGTGGCTTGAGGATTTGGCCCATTACCGCTTCTTTATACACTTTTAAAAAGAAATGCCAACTCGATAGTTTAGGCTTTAACTGGAACATGGCAAGTAATTGTATGTTTTGGCGGACCCCTAGTAATGTTGCAGAATCTTTCTCAGAAGTTGTTCCATGGGATAGCCGATTCCTCAGGTAAGAGCTACTTGTTTGTTCAATCCTCCATCTTAGGCCTGCTCCTCAGGTGCATCCTCCTTCTCGCAGCGATTTCCTAGGAACAGATTTCGAAGAACAGCTCTGATCACAGAATCACAGATTGGTTAGGGTTGGAAAGGAGCTCTGGAGATCATCCAGTCCAACCCCCTGCCAGAGCAGGGTCACCTACAGCAGGTTGCACAGGATGACCTCCAGGCGGGTTTTGAATGTCTCTGGGGTCGGAGACTCTACTGCCTCCCTGGGCAGCCTGTTCCAGCGCTCTGCCACCCTCAAAGTAAAGAAGTTCCTCCTCATGCTTTGATAGAAGTTCCTAGGTTCCAGTTTGTACCCGTTACCTCTTGTCCTGGATCATCTTTGATGATCCAGGACAAGAGGTAACGGGCACCAATTGGAACGTAGGAACTTGAACTTGAACTGGAACGTAGGAACTTGAACATAGGATTATCCTTGATGATTCAGGATAGCTGTGTGTCTGACCAGTCTGTCTTTCGAAGGAGGTCCTGGGCCAGCTCCAGCCATGCTGTGCTGAGCAGAGCCCCTGGCAGCAGCCCCACAGCTCACTCCCAGTGTGCCTGAATGGAAAAGGTACCAAAGTTGCTCCAACACTTTCTGAAAAACTCTAGTGTTACCCCACAAGCGCAAAGCGACGGCAAAGCCCGTGAAATGACACCGGTGCTTCCAGAAAATGCCAAGCTTCCTGCCCAAGGGTGACATGCCATGCGGTGGGGTCAGGGCCACGCGCTGAGCACCCGGTGCGCTGGGGTTGCCCCAGCGGTTCCTGAGCAGCTCCTGCAGTGCTGCCGCCGGTACCGTTCTGGCGGCTGTAGTTGTTTAAAAAGTTGTTGTTGTTTCCGGCGTAATCTGACGGCAGTTTTCTCGGGCATTTGGGCCTCTTCTAATAAGTGTGCTGTGAGTACATCTGGAAACATTCACCTGTCGAGGTCAAATGACTGGTGGTGCTCATCTCCCCCCGTGCTACTGCTGCTGCCTCCCATGAATGCTCATGTGCCTGCGTGCCCCTGTACAGGCACAGATGCACGCGCGCAACACCTGATCCCGCATCCTAATTATTTTTCGCCCGGTTCTCGGAGTTGTTCTGCTTCCGGCTGATGAATGGGAAAGTGTAGTAGTGCTGTTTCATTTCACCAGCCTCTCAAGTGTGGAAATTATGGTAAATTTGAGAACAAGCCAGATTAGATTGATAGTTACACCTCCTCCTTTAATTAGCCAACCGCAGGGTCTGTGGAGGCAAAGGCCGGGGGGGTGTGTCGGTATATATAACGTGTATTGTCTATGTGAAAGATTAATCAAAAGGAGTTGCTTGAGGTGGGAAGGCTTTTCCGGAGAGGTTCCACATGTTGTCAGGTAGTCCCTCTGAATGGCAGCTTCCGGTTCGGTCCCTTAGCTTTCGGAAGTGACATTTAGTCTGATATGTGCCAGCCGTGCAATCTACCTAGCCCTGCAAAGTGCAAATATTAACCTAAATGCATATTAAGATACTGTGTGTTAGCTCCTGAACTGCAATAGAGAGCGGGTGTTCCAGCGGAGGCAAGCAAATCGTGTTGATTTAGAGTGGCTTGAGGATTTGGCCCATTACCGCTTCTTTATACACTTTTAAAAAGAAATGCCAACTCGATAGTTTAGGCTTTAACTGGAACATGGCAAGTAATTGTATGTTTTGGCGGACCCCTAGTAATGTTGCAGAATCTTTCTCAGAAGTTGTTCCATGGGATAGCCGATTCCTCAGGTAAGAGCTACTTGTTTGTTCAATCCTCCATCTTAGGCCTGCTCCTCAGGTGCATCCTCCTTCTCGCAGCGATTTCCTAGGAACAGATTTCGAAGAACAGCTCTGATCACAGAATCACAGATTGGTTAGGGTTGGAAAGGAGCTCTGGAGATCATCCAGTCCAACCCCCTGCCAGAGCAGGGTCACCTACAGCAGGTTGCACAGGATGACCTCCAGGCGGGTTATGAATGTAGCTGGGGTCGGAGACTCTACTGCCTCCCTGGGCAGCCTGTTCCAGCGCTCTGCCACCCTCAAAGTAAAGAAGTTCCTCCTCATGCTTTGATAGAAGTTCCTAGGTTCCAGTTTGTACCCGTTACCTCTTGTCCTGGATCATCTTTGATGATCCAGGACAAGAGGTAACGGGCACCAATTGGAACGTAGGAACTTGAACTTGAACTGGAAGGTAGGAACTTGAACTTGAACATAGGATTATCCTTGATGATTCAGGATAGCTGTGTGTCTGACCAGTCTGTCTTTCGAAGGAGGTCCTGGGCCAGCTCCAGCCATGCTGTGCTGAGCAGAGCCCCTGGCAGCAGCCCCACAGCTCACTCCCAGTGTGCCTGAATGGAAAAGGTACCAAAGTTGCTCCAACACTTTCTGAAAAACTCTATAGTGTTACCCCACAAGCGCAAAGCGACGGCAAAGCCCGTGAAATGACACCGGTGCTTCCAGAAAATGTCAAGCTTCCTGCCCAAGGGTGACATGCCATGCGGTGGGGTCAGGGCCACGTGCTGAGCACCCGGTGCGCTGGGGTTGCCCCAGCGGTTCCTGAGCAGCTCCTGCAGTGCTGCCGCCGGTACCGTTCTGGCGGCTGTAGTTGTTTAAAAAGCCGTTGTTGTTTCCGGCGTAATCTGACGGCAGTTTTCTCGGGCATTTGGGCCTCTTCTAATAAGTGTGCTGTGAGTACATCTGCAAGCATTCACCTGTCGAGGTCAAATGACTGGTGGTGCTCATCTCCCCCCGTGCTACTGCTGCTGCCTCCCATGAATGCTCATGTGCCTGCGTGCCCCTGTACAGGCACAGATGCACGCGCGCAACACCTGATCCCGCATCCTAATTATTTTTCGCCCGGTTCTCGGAGTTGTTCTGCTTCCGGCTGATGAATGGGAAAGTGTAGTAGTGCTGTTTCATTTCACCAGCCTCTCAAGTGTGGAAATTATGGTAAATTTGAGAACAAGCCAGATTAGATTGATAGTTACACCTCCTCCTTTAATTAGCCAACCACAGGATCTGTGGAGGCAAAGGCCGGGGGGCGTGTCGGTGGGGGGGCATACGATTTTACCATGGCGAGATTGCTGGAGGTTCTTTCTTGTCTGTTCTTTCTTGTCTTGTAAATTGGTATGAGGTTCTGCCAGTCTTCCTCACGTAGCACAATCGCTCTTGATTTCTGGAGGTTGCTCACAGGGTAAGCTGATGTTTAACATCAATAAGGGTTACCGAATCTTGTCCTTGAGAAGCAGGAGTCTGGAAGCTGTTGTCAATCCAACTGCTGTATTCCTGACCAGCAAGCCCGCTCGATTCAGGGTTAATTAACTGATTACTTAGAGCGGAAGTGTTGTGGAAGAGCCCGATCATTACCATTTCTATTCATTCTAATATGATGTATTTCAACTCCCCCTCCCTCACGCCTTCCAGAGAGTGATCTGGTGAAGGAGGATGACAAGTCTTTGTGAAACCATCTCGAGTTCTCCCAGATACTCGTAGTTGAAGTTGTCTAGCGGTGCGAGATTAGACACCGTGTGAAAGGCAATACTGCACAGATTCTTTATTCCAGACCATTTTCTAAGTTCGCATGATACAAAACCTCACGGTTACTGGGCAGCTCTCCCACTTTTCACGTCAACCTTTGCTACCTCGCCCGCTGCAACGTGCAGGAAAGAAACATTGATTTGAATTGCGCCGTGGTGCCGTGCATCTTAATGACACTCTGGAGTGACTGGCAGTGTGTCTGGGTCCTGGGGTTGGACCCGGTCTAGCTGCCAGGAGGCAACATTGCAGAGAGGGGCTACAGCTGTGGTCTCTGAAGGGGCCTGGCTACTCTATGTAGGCCTTCTCTCCCTGCGTCTCAGAGTGCTTGAAGATGCTAATTGGTTCACATTTTCCTCTGTTCGTTAAGGTATTCTGTCCTTAAAAATTCAGCTTTTTAAAATAGTAACGTGTATTGTCTATGTGAAAGATTAATCAAAAGGAGTTGCTTGAGGTGGGAAGGCTTTTCCGGAGAGGTTCCACATGTTGTCAGGTAGTCCCTCTGAATGGCAGCTTCCGGTTCGGTCCCTTAGCTTTCGGAAGTGACATTTAGTCTGATATGTGCCAGCCGTGCAATCTACCTAGCCCTGCAAAGTGCAAATATTAACCTAAATGCATATTAAGATACTGTGTGTTAGCTCCTGAACTGAAATAGAGAGCGGGTGTTCCAGCGGAGGCAAGCAAATCGTGTTGATTTACAGTGGCTTGAGGATTTGGCCCATTACCGCTTCTTTATACACTTTTAAACAGAAATGCCAACTCGATAGTTTAGGCTTTAACTGGAACATGGCAAGTAATTGTATGTTTTGGCGGACCCCTAGTAATGTTGCAGAATCTTTCTCAGAAGTTGTTCCATGGGATAGCCGATTCCTCAGGTAAGAGCTACTTGTTTGTTCAATCCTCCATCTTAGGCCTGCTCCTCAGGTGCATCCTCCTTCTCGCAGCGATTTCCTAGGAACAGATTTCGAAGAACAGCTCTGATCACAGAATCACAGATTAGTTAGGGTTGGAAAGGAGCTCTGGAGATCATCCAGCCCAACCCCACTGCCAGAGCAGGGTCACCTACAGCAGGTTGCACAGGATGACCTCCAGGCGGGTTTTGAATGTTTCTGGGGTCGGAGACTCTACCGCCTCCCTGGGCAGCCTGTTCCAGCGCTCTGCCACCCTCAAAGTAAAGAAGTTCCTCCTCATGCTTTGATAGAAGTTCCTAGGTTCCAGTTTGTACCCGTTACCTCTTGTCCTGGATCATCTTTGATGATCCAGGACAAGAGGTAACGGGCACCAATTGGAACGTAGGAACTTGAACTTGAACTGGAACATAGGAACTTGAACATAGGATTATCCTTGATGATTCAGGATAGCTGTGTGTCTGACCAGTCTGTCTTTCGAAGGAGGTCCTGGGCCAGCTCCAGCCATGCTGTGCTGAGCAGAGCCCCTGGCAGCAGCCCCACAGCTCACTCCCAGTGTGCCTGAATGGAAAAGGTACCAAAGTTGCTCCAACACTTTCTGAAAAACTCTATAGTGTTACCCCACAAGCGCAAAGCGACGGCAAAGCCCGTGAAATGACACCGGTGCTTCCAGAAAATGTCAAGCTTCCTGCCCAAGGGTGACATGCCATGCGGTGGGGTCAGGGCCACGCGCTGAGCACCCAGTGCGCTGGGGTTGCCCCAGCGGTTCCTGAGCAGCTCCTGCAGTGCTGCCGCCGGTACCGTTCTGGCGGCTGTAGTTGTTTAAAAAGCCGTTGTTGTTTCCGGCGTAATCTGACGGCAGTTTTCTCGGGCATTTGGGCCTCTTCTAATAAGTGTGCTGTGAGTACATCTGCAAGCATTCACCTGTCGAGGTCAAATGACTGGTGGTGCTCATCTGCCCCCGTGCTACTGCTGCTGCCTCCCGTGAATGCTCATGTGCCTGCGTGCCCCTGTACAGGCACAGATGCACGCGCGCAACACCTGATCCCGCATCCTAATTATTTTTCGCCCGGTTCTCGGAGTTGTTCTGCTTCCGGCTGATGAATGGGAAAGTGTAGTAGTGCTGTTTCATTTCACCAGCCTCTCAAGTGTGGAAATTATGGTAAATTTGAGAACAAGCCAGATTAGATTGATAGTTACACCTCCTCCTTTAATTAGCCAACCACAGGATCTGTGGAGGCAAAAGCGGGGGGGGGTGTCGGAGGGGGGGCATACGAGTTTACCATGGCGAGAGTGCTGGAGGTTCTTTCTTGTCTGTTCTTTCTTGTCTTGTAAATTGGTATGAGATTCTGCCAGTCTTCCTCACGTAGCACAATCCCTCTTGATTTCTGGAGGTTCCTCACAGGGTAAGCTAATGTTTAACATCAATAAGGGTTACCGAATGTTGTCCTTGAGAAGCAGGAGTCTGGAAGCTGTTGTCAATCCAACTGCTGTATTCCTGACCAGCAAGCCCGCTCGATTCAGGGTTAATTAACTGATTACTTAGAGCGGAAGTGTTGTGGAAGAGCCCGATCATTACCATTTCTATTCATTCTAATATGATGTATTTCAACTCCCCATCCCTCACGCCTTCTAGAGAGTGATCTGGTGAAGGAGGATGACAAGTCTTTGTGAAACCATCTCGAGTTCTCCCAGATACTCGTAGTTGAAGTTGTCTAGCGGTGCGAGATTAGACACCGTGTGAAAGGCAATACTGCACAGATTCTTTATTCCAGACCATTTTCTAAGTTCGCATGATACAAAACCTCACGGTTACTGGGCAGCTCTCCCACTTTTCACGTCAACCTTTGCTACCTCGCCCGCTGCAACGTGCAGGAAAGAAACATTGATTTGAATTGCGCCGTGGTGCCGTGCATCTTAATGACACTCTGGAGTGACTGGCAGTGTGTCTGGGTCCTGGGGTTGGACCCGGTCTAGCTGCCAGGAGGCAACATTGCAGAGAGGGGCTACAGCTGTGGTCTCTGAAGGGACCTGGCTACTCTATGTAGGCCTTCTCTCCCTGCGTCTCAGAGTGCTTGAAGATGCTAATTGGTTCACATTTTCCTCTGTTCGTTAAGGTATTCTGTCCTTAAAAATTCAGCTTTTTAAAATAGTAACGTGTATTGTCTATGTGAAAGATTAATCAAAAGGAGTTGCTTGAGGTGGGAAGGCTTTTCCGGAGAGGTTCCACATGTTGTCAGGTAGTCCCTCTGAATGGCAGCTTCCGGTTCGGTCCCTTAGCTTTCGGAAGTGACATTTAGTCTGATATGTGCCAGCCGTGCAATCTACCTAGCCCTGCAAAGTGCAAATATTAACCTAAATGCATATTAAGATACTGTGTGTTAGCTCCTGAACTGAAATAGAGAGCGGGTGTTCCAGCGGAGGCAAGCAAATCGTGTTGATTTACAGTGGCTTGAGGATTTGGCCCATTACCGCTTCTTTATACACTTTTAAAAAGAAATGCCAACTCGATAGTTTAGGCTTTAACTGGAACATGGCAAGTAATTGTATGTTTTGGCGGACCCCTAGTAATGTTGCAGAATCTTTCTCAGAAGTTGTTCCATGGGATAGCCGATTCCTCAGGTAAGAGCTACTTGTTTGTTCAATCCTCCATCTTAGGCCTGCTCCTCAGGTGCATCCTCCTTCTCGCAGCGATTTCCTAGGAACAGATTTCGAAGAACAGCTCTGATCACAGAATCACAGATTGGTTAGGGTTGGAAAGGAGCTCTGGAGATCATCCAGTCCAACCCCCCTGCCAGAGCAGGGTCACCTACAGCAGGTTGCACAGGATGACCTCCAGGCGGGTTTTGAATGTCTCTGGGGTGGGAGACTCTACCGCCTCCCTGGGCAGCCTGTTCCAGCGCTCTGCCACCCTCAAAGTAAAGAAGTTCCTCCTCATGCTTTGAAAGAAGTTCCTACGTTCCAGTTTGTACCCGTTACCTCTTGTCCTGGATCATCTTTGATGATCCAGGACAAGAGGTAACGGGCACCAATTGGAACGTAGGAACTTGAACTTGAACTGGAAGGTAGGAACTTGAACTTGAACATAGGATTATCCTTGATGATTCAGGATAGCTGTGTGTCTGACCAGTCTGTCTTTCGAAGGAGGTCCTGGGCCAGCTCCAGCCATGCTGTGCTGAGCAGAGCCCCTGGCAGCAGCCCCACAGCTCACTCCCAGTGTGCCTGAATGGAAAAGGTACCAAAGTTGCTCCAACACTTTCTGAAAAACTCTATAGTGTTACCCCACAAGCGCAAAGCGACGGCAAAGCCCGTGAAATGACACCGGTGCTTCCAGAAAATGTCAAGCTTCCTGCCCAAGGGTGACATGCCATGCGGTGGGGTCAGGGCCACGCGCTGAGCACCCGGTGCGCTGGGGTTGCCCCAGCGGTTCCTGAGCAGCTCCTGCAGTGCTGCCGCCGGTACCGTTCTGGCGGCTGTAGTTGTTTAAAAAGCCGTTGTTGTTTCCGGCGTAATCTGACGGCAGTTTTCTCGGGCATTTGGGCCTCTTCTAATAAGTGTGCTGTGAGTACATCTGCAAGCATTCACCTGTCGAGGTCAAATGACTGGTGGTGCTCATCTGCCCCCGTGCTACTGCTGCTGCCTCCCGTGAATGCTCATGTGCCTGCGTGCCCCTGTACAGGCACAGATGCACGCGCGCAACACCTGATCCCGCATCCTAATTATTTTTCGCCCGGTTCTCGGAGTTGTTCTGCTTCCGGCTGATGAATGGGAAAGTGTAGTAGTGCTGTTTCATTTCACCAGCCTCTCAAGTGTGGAAATTATGGTAAATTTGAGAACAAGCCAGATTAGATTGATAGTTACACCTCCTCCTTTAATTAGCCAACCACAGGATCTGTGGAGGCAAAGGCCGGGGGGTGTGTCGGTGTATATAACGTGTATTGTCTATGTGAAAGATGAATCAAAAGGAGTTGCTTGAGGTGGGAAGGCTTTTCCGGAGAGGTTCCACATGTTGTCAGGTAGTCCCTCTGAATGGCAGCTTCCGGTTCGGTCCCTTAGCTTTCGGAAGTGACATTTAGTCTGATATGTGCCAGCCGTGCAATCTACCTAGCCCTGCAAAGTGCAAATATTAACCTAAATGCATATTAAGATACTGTGTGTTAGCTCCTGAACTGCAATAGAGAGCGGGTGTTCCAGCGGAGGCAAGCAAATCGTGTTGATTTACAGTGGCTTGAGGATTTGGCCCATTACCGCTTCTTTATATACTTTTAAAAAGAAATGCCAACTCGATAGTTTAGGCTTTAACTGGAACATGACAAGTAATTGTATGTTTTGGCGGACCCCTAGTAATGTTGCAGAATCTTTCTCTGAAGTTGTTCCATGGGATAGCCGATTCCTCAGGTAAGAGCTACTTGTTTGTTCAATCCTCCATCTTAGGCCTGCTCCTCAGGTGCGTCCTCCTTCTCGCAGCGATTTCCTAGGAACAGATTTCGAAGAACAGCTCTGATCACAGAATCACAGATTGGTTAGGGTTGGAAAGGAGCTCTGGAGATCATGTAGTCCAACCCCCCTGCCAGAGCAGGGTCACCTACAGAAGGTTGCACAGGATGACCTCCAGGCGGGTTTTGAATGTCTCTGGGGTGGGAGACTCTACCGCCTCCCTGGGCAGCCTGTTCCAGCGCTCTGCCACCCTCAAAGTAAAGAAGTTCCTCCTCATGCTTTGATAGAAGTTCCTAGGTTCCAGTTTGTACCCGTTACCTCTTGTCCTGGATCATCTTTGATGATCCAGGACAAGAGGTAACGGGCACCAATTGGAACGTAGGAACTTGAACTTGAACTGGAAGGTAGGAACTTGAACTTGAACATAGGATTATCCTTGATGATTCAGGATAGCTGTGTGTCTGACCAGTCTGTCTTTCGAAGGAGGTCCTGGGCCAGCTCCAGCCATGCTGTGCTGAGCAGAGCCCCTGGCAGCAGCCCCACAGCTCACTCCCAGTGTGCCTGAATGGAAAAGGTACCAAAGTTGCTCCAACACTTTCTGAAAAACTCTATAGTGTTACCCCACAAGCGCAAATCGACGGCAAAGCCCGTGAAATGACACCGGTGCTTCCAGAAAATGTCAAGCTTCCTGCCCAAGGGTGACATGCCATGCGGTGGGGTCAGGGCCACGCGCTGAGCACCCGGTGCGCTGGGGTTGCCCCAGCGGTTCCTGAGCAGCTCCTGCAGTGCTGCTGCCGGTACCGTTCTGGCGGCTGTAGTTGTTTAAAAAGCCGTTGTTGTTTCCGGCGTAATCTGACGGCAGTTTTCTCGGGCATTTGGGCCTCTTCTAATAAGTGTGCTGTGAGTACATCTGCAAGCATTCACCTGTCGAGGTCAAATGACTGGTGGTGCTCATCTCCCCCCGTGCTACTGCTGCTGCCTCCCGTGAATGCTCATGTGCCTGCGTGCCCCTGTACAGGCACAGATGCACGCGCGCAACACCTGATCCCGCATCCTAATTATTTTTCGCCCGGTTCTCTGAGTTGTTCTGCTTCCGGCTGATGAATGGGAAAGTGTAGTACTGCTGTTTCATTTCACCAGCCTCTCAAGTGTGGAAATTATGGTAAATTTGAGAACAAGCCAGATTAGATTGATAGTTACACCTCCTCCTTTAATTAGCCAACCACAGGATCTGTGGAGGCAAAGGCCGGGGGGGTGTGTCGGTGTATATAACGTGTATTGTCTATGTGAAAGATGAATCAAAAGGAGTTGCTTGAGGTGGGAAGGCTTTTCCGGAGAGGTTCCACATGTTGTCAGGTAGTCCCTCTGAATGGCAGCTTCCGGTTCGGTCCCTTAGCTTTCGGAAGTGACATTTAGTCTGATATGTGCCAGCCGTGCAATCTACCTAGCCCTGCAAAGTGCAAATATTAACCTAAATGCATATTAAGATACTGTGTGTTAGCTCCTGAACTGCAATAGAGAGCGGGTGTTCCAGCGGAGGCAAGCAAATCGTGTTGATTTACAGTGGCTTGAGGATTTGGCCCATTACCGCTTCTTTATATACTTTTAAAAAGAAATGCCAACTCGATAGTTTAGGCTTTAACTGGAACATGGCAAGTAATTGTATGTTTTGGCGGACCCCTAGTAATGTTGCAGAATCTTTCTCAGAAGTTGTTCCATGGGATAGCCGATTCCTCAGGTAAGAGCTACTTGTTTGTTCAATCCTCCATCTTAGGCCTGCTCCTCAGGTACGTCCTCCTTCTCGCAGCGATTTCCTAGGAACAGATTTCGAAGAACAGCTCTGATCACAGAATCACAGATTGGTTAGGGTTGGAAAGGAGCTCTGGAGATCATCCAGTCCAACCCCCCTGCCAGAGCAGGGTCACCTACAGCAGGTTGCACAGGATGACCTCCAGGCGGGTTTTGAATGTCTCTGGGGTGGGAGACTCTACCGCCTCCCCGGGAAGCCTGTTCCAGCGCTCTGCCACCCTCAAAGTAAAGAAGTTCCTCCTCATGCTTTGATAGAAGTTCCTAGGTTCCAGTTTGTACCCGTTACCTCTTGTCCTGGATCATCAAAAATCATCTTTGATGATCCAGGACAAGAGGTAACGGGCACCAATTGGAAGGTAGGAACTTGAACTTGAACTGGAAGGTAGGAACTTGAACTTGAACATAGGATTATCCTTGATGATTCAGGATAGCTGTGTGTCTGACCAGTCGGTCTTTCGAAGGACGTCCTGGGCCAGCTCCAGCCATGCTGTGCTGAGCAGAGCCCCTGGCAGCAGCCCCACAGCTCACTCCCAGTGTGCCTGAATGGAAAAGGTACCAAAGTTGCTGCAACACTTTCTGAAAAACTCTATAGTGTTACCCCACAAGCGCAAAGCGACGGCAAAGCCCGTGAAATGACACCGGTGCTTCCAGAAAATGTCAAGCTTCCTGCCCAAGGGTGACATGCCATGCGGTGGGGTCAGGGCCACGCGCTGAGCACCCGGTGCGCTGGGGTTGCCCCAGCGGTTCCTGAGCAGCTCCTGCAGTGCTGCCGCCGGTACCGTTCTGGCGGCTGTAGTTGTTTAAAAAGCCGTTGTTGTTTCCGGCGTAATCTGACGGCAGTTTTCTCGGGCATTTGGGCCTCTTCTAATAAGTGTGCTGTGAGTACATCTGCAAGCATTCACCTGTCGAGGTCAAATGACTGGTGGTGCTCATCTCCCCCCGTGCTACTGCTGCTGCCTCCCGTGAATGCTCATGTGCCTGCGTGCCCCTGTACAGGCACAGATGCACGCGCGCAACACCTGATCCCGCATCCTAATTATTTTTCGCCCGGTTCTCGGAGTTGTTCTGCTTCCGGCTGATGAATGGGAAAGTGTAGTAGTGCTGTTTCATTTCACCAGCCTCTCAAGTGTGGAAATTATGGTAAATTTGAGAACAAGCCAGATTAGATTGATAGTTACACCTCCTCCTTTAATTAGCCAACCACAGGATCTGTGGAGGCAAAGGCCGGGGGGGTGTGTCGGTGTATATAAGGTGTATTGTCTATGTGAAAGATTAATCAAAAGGAGTTGCTTGAGGTGGGAAGGCTTTTCCGGAGAGGTTCCACATGTTGTCAGGTAGTCCCTCTGAATGGCAGCTTCCGGTTCGGTCCCTTAGCTTTCGGAAGTGACATTTAGTCTGATATGTGCCAGCCGTGCAATCTACCTAGCCCTGCAAAGTGCAAATATTAACCTAAATGCATATTAAGATACTGTGTGTTAGCTCCTGAACTGCAATAGAGAGCGGGTGTTCCAGCGGAGGCAAGCAAATCGTGTTGATTTAGAGTGGCTTGAGGATTTGGCCCATTACCGCTTCTTTATACACTTTTAAAAAAAATGCCAACTCGATAGTTTAGGCTTTAACTGGAACATGGCAAGTAATTGTATGTTTTGGCGGACCCCTAGTAATGTTGCAGAATCTTTCTCAGAAGTTGTTCCATGGGATAGCCGATTCCTCAGGTAAGAGCTACTTGTTTGTTCAATCCTCCATCTTAGGCCTGCTCCTCAGGTGCATCCTCCTTCTCGCAGCGATTTCCTAGGAACAGATTTCGAAGAACAGCTCTGATCACAGAATCACAGATTGGTTAGGGTTGGAAAGGAGCTCTGGAGATCATCCAGCCCAACCCCCCTGCCAGAGCAGGGTCACCTACAGCAGGTTGCACAGGATGACCTCCAGGCGGGTTTTGAATGTCTCTGGGGTGGGAGACTCTACCGCCTCCCTGGGCAGCCTGTTCCAGCGCTCTGCCACCCTCAAAGTAAAGAAGTTCCTCCTCATGCTTTGATAGAAGTTCCTACGTTCCAGTTTGTACCCGTTACCTCTTGTCCTGGATCATCTTTGATGATCCAGGACAAGAGGTAACGGGCACCAATTGGAACGTAGGAACTTGAACTTCAACTGGAACGTAGGAACTTGAACATAGGATTATCCTTGATGATTCAGGATAGCTGTGTGTCTGACCAGTCTGTCTTTCGAAGGAGGTCCTGGGCCAGCTCCAGCCATGCTGTGCTGAGCAGAGCCCCTGGCAGCAGCCCCACAGCTCACTCCCAGTGTGCCTGAATGGAAAAGGTACCAAAGTTGCTCCAACACTTTCTGAAAAACTCTACAGTGTTACCCCACAAACGCAAAGCGACGGCAAAGCCCGTGAAATGACACCGGTGCTTCCAGAAAATGTCAAGCTTCCTGCCCAAGGGTGACATGCCATGCGGTGGGGTCAGGGCCACGCGCTGAGCACCCGGTGCGCTGGGGTTGCCCCAGCGGTTCCTGAGCAGCTCCTGCAGTGCTGACGCCGGTACCGTTCTGGCGGCTGTAGTTGTTTAAAAAGCCGTTGTTGTTTCCGGCGTAATCTGACGGCAGTTTTCTCGGGCATTTGGGCCTCTTCTAATAAGTGTGCTGTGAGTACATCTGCAAGCATTCACCTGTCGAGGTCAAATGACTGGTGGTGCTCATCTGCCCCCGTGCTACTGCTGCTGCCTCCCATGAATGCTCATATGCCTGCGTGCCCCTGTACAGGCACAGATGCACGCGCAACACCTGATCCCGCATCCTAATTATTTTTCGCCCGGTTCTCTGAGTTGTTCTGCTTCCGGCTGATGAATGGGAAAGTGTAGTAGTGCTGTTTCATTTCACCAGCCTCTCAAGTGTGGAAATTATGGTAAATTTGAGAACAAGCCAGATTAGATTGATAGTTACACCTCCTCCTTTAATTAGCCAACCACAGGATCTGTGGAGGCAAAGGCCGGGGGGGTGTGTCGGTGTATATAACGTGTATTGTCTATGTGAAAGATTAATCAAAAGGAGTTGCTTGAGGTGGGAAGGCTTTTCCGGAGAGGTTCCACATGTTGTCAGGTAGTCCCTCTGAATGGCAGCTTCCGGTTCGGTCCCTTAGCTTTCGGAAGTGACATTTAGTCTGATATGTGCCAGCCGTGCAATCTACCTAGCCCCGCAAAGTGCAAATATTAACCTAAATGCATATTAAGATACTGTGTGTTAGCTCCTGAACTGAAATAGAGAGCGGGTGTTCCAGCGGAGGCAAGCAAATCGTGTTGATTTACAGTGGCTTGCGGATTTGGCCCATTACCGCTTCTTTATACACTTTTAAAAAGAAATGCCAACTCGATAGTTTAGGCTTTAACTGGAACATGGCAAGTAATTGTATGTTTTGGCGGACCCCTAGTAATGTTGCAGAATCTTTCTCAGAAGTTGTTCCATGGGATAGCCGATTCCTCAGGTAAGAGCTGCTTGTTTGTTCAATCCTCCATCTTAGGCCTGCTCCTCAGGTGCATCCTCCTTCTCGCAGCGATTTCCTAGGAACAGATTTCGAAGAACAGCTCTGATCACAGAATCACAGATTGGTTAGGGTTGGAAAGGACCTCTGGAGATCATCCAGCCCAACCCCCCTGACAGAGCAGGGTCACCTACAGCAGGTTGCACAGGATGACCTCCAGGCGGGTTTTGAATGTTTCTGGGGTCGGAGACTCTACCGCCTCCCTGGGCAGCCTGTTCCAGTGCTCTGCCACCCTCAAAGTAAAGAAGTTCCTCCTCATGCTTTGATAGAAGTTCCTAGGTTCCAGTTTGTACCCGTTACCTCTTGTCCTGGATCATCTTTGATGATGTTTCTGGGGTCGGAGACTCTACCGCCTCCCTGGGCAGCCTGTTCCAGTGCTCTGCCACCCTCAAAGTAAAGAAGTTCCTCCTCATGCTTTGATAGAAGTTCCTAGGTTCCAGTTTGTACCCGTTACCTCTTGTCCTGGATCATCTTTGATGATCCAGGCCAAGAGGTAACGGGCACCAATTCGAACGTAGGAACTTGAACTTGAACTGAAAGGTAGGAACTTGAACTTGAACATAGGATTATCCTTGATGATTCAGGATAGCTGTGTGTCTGACCAGTCTGTCTTTCGAAGGAGGTCCTGGGCCAGCTCCAGCCATGCTGTGCTGAGCAGAGCCCCTGGCAGCAGCCCCACAGCTCACTCCCAGTGTGCCTGAATGGAAAAGGTACCAAAGTTGCTCCAACACTTTCTGAAAAACTCTATAGTGTTACCCCACAAGCGCAAAGCGACGGCAAAGCCCGTGAAATGACACCGGTGCTTCCAGAAAATGTCAAGCTTCCTGCCCAAGGGTGACATGCCATGCGGTGGGGTCAGGGCCACGCGCTGAGCACCCGGTGCGCTGGGGTTGCCCCAGCGGTTCCTGAGCAGCTCCTGCAGTGCTGCCGCCGGTACCGTTCTGGCGGCTGTAGTTGTTTAAAAAGCCGTTGTTGTTTCCGGCGTAATCTGACGGCAGTTTTCTCGGGCATTTGGGCCTCTTCTAATAAGTGTGCTGTGAGTACATCTGCAAGCATTCACCTGTCGAGGTCAAATGACTGGTGGTGCTCATCTGCCCCCGTGCTACTGCTGCTGCCTCCCGTGAATGCTCATGTGCCTGCGTGCCCCTGTACAGGCACAGATGCACGCGCGCAACACCTGATCCCGCATCCTAATTATTTTTCGCCCGGTTCTCGGAGTTGTTCTGCTTCCGGCTGATGAATGGGAAAGTGTAGTAGTGCTGTTTCATTTCACCAGCCTCTCAAGTGTGGAAATTATGGTAAATTTGAGAACAAGCGAGATTAGATTGATAGTTACACCTCCTCCTTTAATTAGCCAACCACAGGATCTGTGGAGGCAAAGGCCGGGGGGGTGTGTCGGTGTATATAACGTGTATTGTCTATGTGAAAGATTAATCAAAAGGAGTTGCTTGAGGTGGGAAGGCTTTTCCGGAGAGGTTCCACATGTTGTCAGGTAGTCCCTCTGAATGGCAGCTTCCGGTTCGGTCCCTTAGCTTTCGGAAGTGACATTTAGTCTGATATGTGCCAGCCGTGCAATCTACCTAGCCCCGCAAAGTGCAAATATTAACCTAAATGCATATTAAGATACTGTGTGTTAGCTCCTGAACTGAAATAGAGAGCGGGTGTTCCAGCGGAGGCAAGCAAATCGTGTTGATTTACAGTGGCTTGCGGATTTGGCCCATTACCGCTTCTTTATACACTTTTAAAAAGAAATGCCAACTCGATAGTTTAGGCTTTAACTGGAACATGGCAAGTAATTGTATGTTTTGGCGGACCCCTAGTAATGTTGCAGAATCTTTCTCAGAAGTTGTTCCATGGCATAGCCGATTCCTCAGGTAAGAGCTACTTGTTTGTTCAATCCTCCATCTTAGGCCTGCTCCTCAGGTGCATCCTCCTTCTCGCAGCGATTTCCTAGGAACAGATTTCGAAGAACAGCTCTGATCACAGAATCACAGATTGGTTAGGGTTGGAAAGGACCTCTGGAGATCATCCAGCCCAACGCCCCTGCCAGAGCAGGGTCACCTACAGCAGGTTGCACAGGATGACCTCCAGGCGGGTTTTGAATGTTTCTGGGTCGGAGACTCTACCGCCTCCCTGGGCAGCCTGTTCCAGCGCTCTGCCACCCTCAAAGTAAAGAAGTTCCTCCTCATGCTTTGATAGAAGTTCCTACGTTCCAGTTTGTACCCGTTACCTCTTGTCCTGGATCATCTTTGATGATCCAGGACAAGAGGTAACGGGCACCAATTGGAACGTAGGAACTTGAACTTGAACTGGAACGTAGGAACTTGAACATAGGATTATCCTTGATGATTCAGGATAGCTGTGTGTCTGACCAGTCTGTCTTTCGAAGGAGGTCCTGGGCCAGCTCCAGCCATGCTGTGCTGAGCAGAGCCCCTGGCAGCAGCCCCACAGCTCACTCCCAGTGTGCCTGAATGGAAAAGGTACCAAAGTTGCTCCAACACTTTCTGAAAAACTCTATAGTGTTACCCCACAAGCGCAAAGCGACGGCAAAGCCCGTGAAATGACACCGGTGCTTCCAGAAAATGTCAAGCTTCCTGCCCAAGGGTGACATGCCATGCGGTGGGGTCAGGGCCACGCGCTGAGCACCCGGTGCGCTGGGGTTGCCCCAGCGGTTCCTGAGCAGCTCCTGCAGTGCTGCCGCCGGTACCGTTCTGGCGGCTGTAGTTGTTTAAAAAGCCGTTGTTGTTTCCAGCGTAATCTGACGGCAGTTTTCTCAGGCATTTGGGCCTCTTCGAATAAGTGTGCTGTGAGTACATCTGCAAGCATTCACCTGTCGAGGTCAAATGACTGGTGGTGCTCATCTGCCCCCGTGCTACTGCTGCTGCCTCCCGTGAATGCTCATGTGCCTGCGTGCCCCTGTACAGGCACAGATGCACGCGCGCAACACCTGATCCCGCATCCTAATTATTTTTCGCCCGGTTCTCGGAGTTGTTCTGCTTCCGGCTGATGAATGGGAAAGTGTAGTAGTGCTGTTTCATTTCACCAGCCTCTCAAGTGTGGAAATTATGGTAAATTTGAGAACAAGCCAGATTAGATTGATAGTTACACCTCCTCCTTTAATTAGCCAACCACAGGATCTGTGGAGGCAAAGGCCGGGGGGCGTGTCGGTGGGGGGGCATACGATTTTACCATGGCGAGATTGCTGGAGGTTCTTTATCTTCTGTTCTTTCTTGTCTTTTAAATTGGTATGAGGTTCTGCCAGTCTTCCTCACGTAGCACAATCGCTCTTGATTTCTGGAGGTTGCTCACAGGGTAAGCTAATGTTTAACATCAATAAGTGTTACCGAATCTTGTCCTTGAGAAGCAGGAGTCTGGAAGCTGTTGTCAATCCAACTGCTGTATTCCTGACCAGCAAGCCCGCTCGATTCAGGGTTAATTAACTGATTACTTAGAGCGGAAGTGTTGTGGAAGAGCCCGATCATTACCATTTCTATTCATTCTAATATGATGTATTTCAACTCCCCCTCCCTCACGCCTTCCAGAGAGTGATCTGGTGAAGGAGGATGACAAGTCTTTTTGAAACCATCTCGAGTTCTCCCAGATACTCGTAGTTGAAGTTGTCTAGCGGTGCGAGATTAGACACCGTGTGAAAGGCAATACTGCACAGATTCTTTATTCCAGACCATTTTGTAAGTTCGCATGATACAAAACCTCACGGTTACTGGGCAGCTCTCCCACTTTTCACGTCAACCTTTGCTACCTCGCCCGCTGCAACGTGCAGGAAAGAAACATTGATTTGAATTGCGCCGTGGTGCCGTGCATCTTAATGACACTCTGGAGTGACTGGCAGTGTGTCTGGGTCCTGGGGTTGGACCCGGTCTAGCTGCCAGGAGGCAACATTGCAGAGAGGGGCTACAGCTGTGGTCTCTGAAGGGACCTGGCTACTCTATGTAGGCCTTCTCTCCCTGCGTCTCAGAGTGCTTGAAGATGCTAATTGGTTCACATTTTCCTCTGTTCGTTAAGGTATTCTGTCCTTAAAAATTCAGCTTTTTAAAATAGTAACGTGTATTGTCTATGTGAAAGATGAATCAAAAGGAGTTGCTTGAGGTGGGAAGGCTTTTCCGGAGAGGTTCCACATGTTGTCAGGTAGTCCCTCTGAATGGCAGCTTCCGGTTCGGTCCCTTAGCTTTCGGAAGTGACATTTAGTCTGATATGTGCCAGCCGTGCAATCTACCTAGCCCTGCAAAGTGCAAATATTAACCTAAATGCATATTAAGATACTGTGTGTTAGCTCCTGAACTGAAATAGAGAGCGGGTGTTCCAGCGGAGGCAAGCAAATCGTGTTGATTTACAGTGGCTTGCGGATTTGGCCCATTACCGCTTCTTTATACACTTTTAAAAAGAAATGCCAACTCGATAGTTTAGGCTTTAACTGGAACATGGCAAGTAATTGTATGTTTTGGCGGACCCCTAGTAATGTTGCAGAATCTTTCTCAGAAGTTGTTCCATGGGATAGCCGATTCCTCAGGTAAGAGCTACTTGTTTGTTCAATCCTCCATCTTAGGCCTGCTCCTCAGGTGCATCCTCCTTCTCGCAGCGATTTCCTAGGAACAGATTTCGAAGAACAGCTCTGATCACAGAATCACAGATTGGTTAGGGTTGGAAAGGAGCTCTGGAGATCATCCAGCCCAACCCCCCTGCCAGAGCAGGGTCACCTACAGCAGGTTGCACAGGATGACCTCCAGGCGGGTTTTGAATGTCTCTGGGGTGGGAGACTCTACCGCCTCCCTGGGCAGCCTGTTCCAGCGCTCTGCCACCCTCAAAGTAAAGAAGTTCCTCCTCATGCTTTGATAGAAGTTCCTAGGTTCCAGTTTGTACCCGTTACCTCTTGTCCTGGATCATCTTTGATGATCCAGGACAAGAGGTAACGGGCACCAATTCGAACGTAGGAACTTGAACTTGAACTGGAACGTAGGAACTTGAACTTGAACATAGGATTATCCTTGATGATTCAGGATAGCTGTGTGTCTGACCAGTCTGTCTTTCGAAGGAGGTCCTGGGCCAGCTCCAGCCATGCTGTGCTGAGCAGAGCCCCTGGCAGCAGCCCCACAGCTCACTCCCAGTGTGCCTGAATGGAAAAGGTACCAAAGTTGCTCCAACACTTTCTGAAAAACTCTATAGTGTTACCCCACAAGCGCAAAGCGACGGCAAAGCCCGTGAAATGACACCGGTGCTTCCAGAAAATGTCAAGCTTCCTGCCCAAGGGTGACATGCCATGCGGTGGGGTCAGGGCCACGCGCTGAGCACCCGGTGCGCTGGGGTTGCCCCAGCGGTTCCTGAGCAGCTCCTGCAGTGCTGCCGCCGGTACCGTTCTGGCGGCTGTAGTTGTTTAAAAAGCCGTTGTTGTTTCCGGCGTAATCTGACGGCAGTTTTCTCAGGTATTTGGGCCTCTTCGAATAAGTGTGCTGTGAGTACATCTGCAAGCATTCACCTGTCGAGGTCAAATGACTGGTGGTGCTCATCTGCCTTCGTGCTACTGCTGCTGCCTCCCGTGAATGCTCATGTGCCTGCGTGCCCCTGTACAGGCACAGATGCACGCGCGCAACACCTGATCCCGCATCCTAATTATTTTTCGCCCGGTTCTCGGAGTTGTTCTGCTTCCGGCTGATGAATGGGAAAGTGTAGTAGTGCTGTTTCATTTCACCAGCCTCTCAAGTGTGGAAATTATGGTAAATTTGAGAACAAGCCAGATTAGATTGATAGTTACACCTCCTCCTTTAATTAGCCAACCACAGGATCTGTGGAGGCAAAGGCCGGGGGGCGTGTCGGTGGGGGGGCATACGATTTTACCATGGCGAGATTGCTGGAGGTTCTTTCTCTTCTGTTCTTTCTTGTCTTGTAAATTGGTATGAGGTTCTGCCAGTCTTCCTCACGTAGCACAATCGCTCTTGATTTCTGGAGGTTGCTCACAGGGTAAGCTAATGTTTAACATCAATAAGTGTTACCGAATCTTGTCCTTGAGAAGCAGGAGTCTGGAAGCTGTTGTCAATCCAACTGCTGTATTCCTGACCAGCAAGCCCGCTCGATTCAGGGTTAATTAACTGATTACTTAGAGCGGAAGTGTTGTGGAAGAGCCCGATCATTACCATTTCTATTCATTCTAATATGATGTATTTCAACTCCCCCTCCCTCACGCCTTCCAGAGAGTGATCTGGTGAAGGAGGATGACAAGTCTTTTTGAAACCATCTCGAGTTCTCCCAGATACTCGTAGTTGAAGTTGTCTAGCGGTGCGAGATTAGACACCGTGTGAAAGGCAATACTGCACAGATTCTTTATTCCAGACCATTTTGTAAGTTCGCATGATACAAAACCTCACGGTTACTGGGCAGCTCTCCCACTTTTCACGTCAACCTTTGCTACCTCGCCCGCTGCAACGTGCAGGAAAGAAACATTGATTTGAATTGCGCCATGGTGCCGTGCATCTTAATGACACTCTGGAGTGACTGGCAGTGTGTCTGGGTCCTGGGGTTGGACCCGGTCTAGCTGCCAGGAGGCAACATTGCAGAGAGGGGCTACAGCTGTGGTCTCTGAAGGGACCTGGCTACTCTATGTAGGCCTTCTCTCCCTGCGTCTCAGAGTGCTTGAAGATGCTAATTGGTTCACATTTTCCTCTGTTCGTTAAGGTATTCTGTCCTTAAAAATTCAGCTTTTTAAAATAGTAACGTGTATTGTCTATGTGAAAGATGAATCAAAAGGAGTTGCTTGAGGTGGGAAGGCTTTTCCGGAGAGGTTCCACATGTTGTCAGGTAGTCCCTCTGAATGGCAGCTTCCGGTTCGGTCCCTTAGCTTTCGGAAGTGACATTTAGTCTGATATGTGCCAGCCGTGCAATCTACCTAGCCCTGCAAAGTGCAAATATTAACCTAAATGCATATTAAGATACTGTGTGTTAGCTCCTGAACTGAAATAGAGAGCGGGTGTTCCAGCGGAGGCAAGCAAATCGTGTTGATTTACAGTGGCTTGCGGATTTGGCCCATTACCGCTTCTTTATACACTTTTAAAAAGAAATGCCAACTCGATAGTTTAGGCTTTAACTGGAACATGGCAAGAAATTGTATGTTTTGGCGGACCCCTAGTAATGTTGCAGAAACTTTCTCAGAAGTTGTTCCATGGGATAGCCGATTCCTCAGGTAAGAGCTACTTGTTTGTTCAATCCTCCATCTTAGGCCTGCTCCTCAGGTGCATCCTCCTTCTCGCAGCGATTTCCTAGGAACAGATTTCGAAGAACAGCTCTGATCACAGAATCACAGATTGGTTAGGGTTGGAAAGGACCTCTGGAGATCATCCAGTCCAACCCTCTGCCAGAGCAGGGTCACCTACAGCAGGTTGCACAGGATGACCTCCAGGCGGGTTTTGAATGTCTCTGGGGTGGGAGACTCTACCGCCTCCCTGGGCAGCCTGTTCCAGCGCTCTGCCACCCTCAAAGTAAAGAAGTTCCTCCTCATGCTTTGATAGAAGTTCCTACGTTCCAGTTTGTACCCGTTACCTCTTGTCCTGGATCATTTTTGATGATCCAGGACAAGAGGTAACGGGCACCAATTGGAACGTAGGAACTTGAACTTCAACTAGAAGGTAGGAACTTGAACATAGGATTATCCTTGATGATTCAGGATAGCTGTGTGTCTGACCAGTCTGTCTTTCGAAGAAGGTCCTGGGCCAGCTCCAGCCATGCTGTGCAGAGCAGAGCCCCTGGCAGCAGCCCCACAGCTCACTCCCAGTGTGCCTGAATGGAAAAGGTACCAAAGTTGCTCCAACACTTTCTGAAAAACTCTATAGTGTTACCCCACAAGCGCAAAGCGACGGCAAAGCCCGTGAAATGACACCGGTGCTTCCAGAAAATGTCAAGCTTCCTGCCCAAGGGTGACATGCCATGCGGTGGGGTCAGGGCCACGCGCTGAGCACCCGGTGCGCTGGGGTTGCCCCAGCGGTTCCTGAGCAGCTCCTGCAGTGCTGCCGCCGGTACCGTTCTGGCGGCTGTAGTTGTTTAAAAAGCCGTTGTTGTTTCCGGCGTAATCTGACGGCAGTTTTCTCGGGCATTTGGGCCTCTTCTAATAAGTGTGCTGTGAGTACATCTGCAAGCATTCACCTGTCGAGGTCAAATGACTGGTGGTGCTCATCTGCCCCCGTGCTACTGCTGCTGCCTCCCGTGAATGCTCATGTGCCTGCGTGCCCCTGTACAGGCACAGATGCACGCGCGCAACACCTGATCCCGCATCCTAATTATTTTTCGCCCGGTTCTCGGAGTTGTTCTGCTTCCGGCTGATGAATGGGAAAGTGTAGTAGTGCTGTTTCATTTCACCAGCCTCTCAAGTGTGGAAATTATGGTAAATTTGAGAACAAGCCAGATTAGATTGATAGTTACACCTCCTCCTTTAATTAGCCAACCACAGGATCTGTGGAGGCAAAGGCCGGGGGGGTGTGTCGGTGTATATAAGGTGTATTGTCTATGTGAAAGATGAATCAAAAGGAGTTGCTTGAGGTGGGAAGGCTTTTCCGGAGAGGTTCCACATGTTGTCAGGTAGTCCCTCTGAATGGCATCTTCCGGTTCGGTCCCTTAGCTTTCAGAAGTGACATTTAGTCTGATATGTGCCAGCCGTGCAATCTACCTAGCCCCGCAAAGTGCAAATATTAACATAAATGCATATTAAGATACTGTGTGTTAGCTCCTGAACTGAAATAGAGAGCGGGTGTTCCAGCGGAGGCAAGCAAATCGTGTTGATTTACAGTGGCTTGCGGATTTGGCCCATTACCGCTTCTTTATACACTTTTAAAAAGAAATGCCAACTCGATAGTTTAGGCTTTAACTGGAACATGGCAAGTAATTGTATGTTTTGGCGGACCCCTAGTAATGTTGCAGAATCTTTCTCAGAAGTTGTTCCATGGGATAGCCGATTCCTCAGGTAAGAGCTACTTGTTTGTTCAATCCTCCATCTTCGGCCTGCTCCTCAGGTGCATCCTCCTTCTCGCAGCTATTTCCTAGGAACAGATTTCGAAGAACAGCTCTGATCACAGAATCACAGATTGGTTAGGGTTGGAAAGGACCTCTGGAGATCATCCAGCCCAACGCCCCTGCCAGAGCAGGGTCACCTACAGCACGTTGCACAGGATGACCTCCAGGCGGGTTTTGAATGTCTCTGGGGTGGGAGACTCTACCGCCTCCCTGGGCAGCCTGTTCCAGCGCTCTGCCACCCTCAAAGTAAAGAAGTTCCTCCTCATGCTTTGATAGAAGTTCCTACGTTCCAGTTTGTACCCGTTACCTCTTGTCCTGGATCATCTTTGATGATCCAGGACAAGAGGTAACGGGCACCAATTGGAACGTAGGAACTTGAACTTGAACTGGAACGTAGGAACTTGAACATAGGATTATCCTTGATGATTCAGGATAGCTGTGTGTCTGACCAGTCTGTCTTTCGAAGGAGGTCCTGGGCCAGCTCCAGCCATGCTGTGCTGAGCAGAGCCCCTGGCAGCAGCCCCACAGCTCACTCCCAGTGTGCCTGAATGGAAAAGGTACCAAAGTTGCTCCAACACTTTCTGAAAAACTCTATAGTGTTACCCCACAAGCGCAAAGCGACAGCAAAGCCCGTGAAATGACACCGGTGCTTCCAGAAAATGTCAAGCTTCCTGCCCAAGGGTGACATGCCATGCGGTGGGGTCAGGGCCACGCGCTGAGCACCCGGTGCGCTGGGGTTGCCCCAGCGGTTCCTGAGCAGCTCCTGCAGTGCTGCCGCCGGTACCGTTCTGGCGGCTGTAGTTGTTTAAAAAGCCGTTGTTGTTTCCGGCGTAATCTGACGGCAGTTTTCTCGGGCATTTGGGCCTCTTCTAATAAGTGTGCTGTGAGTACATCTGCAAGCATTCACCTGTCGAGGTCAAATGACTGGTGGTGCTCATCTGCCCCCGTGCTACTGCTGCTGCCTCCCGTGAATGCTCATGTGCCTGCGTGCCCCTGTACAGGCACAGATGCACGCGCGCAACACCTGATCCCGCATCCTAATTATTTTTCGCCCGGTTCTCGGAGTTGTTCTGCTTCCGGCTGATGAATGGGAAAGTGTAGTAGTGCTGTTTCATTTCACCAGCCTCTCAAGTGTGGAAATTATGGTAAATTTGAGAACAAGCCAGATTAGATTGATAGTTACACCTCCTCCTTTAATTAGCCAACCACAGGATCTGTGGAGGCAAAGGCCGGGGGGGTGTGTCGGTGTATATAAGGTGTATTGTCTATGTGAAAGATTAATCAAAAGGAGTTGCTTGAGGTGGGAAGGCTTTTCCGGAGAGGTTCCACATGTTGTCAGGTAGTCCCTCTGAATGGCAGCTTCCGGTTCGGTCCCTTAGCTTTCAGAAGTGACATTTAGTCTGATATGTGCCAGCCGTGCAATCTACCTAGCCCCGCAAAGTGCAAATATTAACATAAATGCATATTAAGATACTGTGTGTTAGCTCCTGAACTGAAATAGAGAGCGGGTGTTCCAGCGGAGGCAAGCAAATCGTGTTGATTTACAGTGGCTTGCGGATTTGGCCCATTACCGCTTCTTTATACACTTTTAAAAAGAAATGCCAACTCGATAGTTTAGGCTTTAACTGGAACATGGCAAGTAATTGTATGTTTTGGCGGACCCCTAGTAATGTTGCAGAATCTTTCTCAGAAGTTGTTCCATGGGATAGCCGATTCCTCAGGTAAGAGCTACTTGTTTGTTCAATCCTCCATCTTCGGCCTGCTCCTCAGGTGCATCCTCCTTCTCGCAGCTATTTCCTAGGAACAGATTTCGAAGAACAGCTCTGATCACAGAATCACAGATTGGTTAGGGTTGGAAAGGACCTCTGGAGATCATCCAGCCCAACGCCCCTGCCAGAGCAGGGTCACCTACAGCAGGTTGCACAGGATGACCTCCAGGCGGGTTTTGAATGTCTCTGGGGTGGGAGACTCTACCGCCTCCCTGGGCAGCCTGTTCCAGCGCTCTGCCACCCTCAAAGTAAAGAAGTTCCTCCTCATGCTTTGATAGAAGTTCCTACGTTCCAGTTTGTACCCGTTACCTCTTGTCCTGGATCATCTTTGATGATCCAGGCCAAGAGGTAACGGGCACCAATTGGAACGTAGGAACTTGAACTTGAACTGGAACGTAGGAACTTGAACATAGGATTATCCTTGATGATTCAGGATAGCTGTGTGTCTGACCAGTCTGTCTTTCGAAGGAGGTCCTGGGCCAGCTCCAGCCATGCTGTGCTGAGCAGAGCCCCTGGCAGCAGCCCCACAGCTCACTCCCAGTGTGCCTGAATGGAAAAGGTAC
Organism: Vanellus vanellus; assembly: GCF_965231255.1. Taxonomy (NCBI): domain Eukaryota; kingdom Metazoa; phylum Chordata; class Aves; order Charadriiformes; family Charadriidae; genus Vanellus; species Vanellus vanellus. Next base: position 982,730 of record NW_028126680.1, read on the forward strand.
CAAAGTTGCTCCAACACTTTCTGAAAAACTCTATAGTGTTACCCCACAAGCGCAAAGCGACGGCAAAGCCCGTGAAATGACACCGGTGCTTCCAGAAAATGTCAAGCTTCCTGCTCAAGGGTGACGTGCCATGCGGTGGGGTCAGGGCCACGCGCTGAGCACCCGGTGCGCTGGGGTTGCCCCAGCGGTTCCTGAGCAGCTCCTGCAGTGCTGCCGCCGGTACCGTTCTGGCGGCTGTAGTTGTTTAAAAAGCCGTTGTTGTTTCCGGCGTAATCTGACGGCAGTTTTCTCGGGCATTTGGGCCTCTTCTAATAAGTGTGCTGTGAGTACATCTGCAAGCATTCACCTGTCGAGGTCAAATGACTGGTGGTGCTCATCTGCCCCCGTGCTACTGCTGCTGCCTCCCGTGAATGCTCATGTGCCTGCGTGCCCCTGTACAGGCACAGATGCACGCGCGCAACACCTGATCCCGCATCCTAATTATTTTTCGCCCGGTTCTCGGAGTTGTTCTGCTTCCGGCTGATGAATGGGAAAGTGTAGTAGTGCTGTTTCATTTCACCAGCCTCTCAAGTGTGGAAATTATGGTAAATTTGAGAACAAGCCAGATTAGATTGATAGTTACACCTCCTCCTTTAATTAGCCAACCACAGGATCTGTGGAGGCAAAGGCCGGGGGGGTGTGTCGGTGTATATAAGGTGTATTGTCTATGTGAAAGATTAATCAAAAGGAGTTGCTTGAGGTGGGAAGGCTTTTCCGGAGAGGTTCCACATGTTGTCAGGTAGTCCCTCTGAATGGCAGCTTCCGGTTCGGTCCCTTAGCTTTCGGAAGTGACATTTAGTCTGATATGTGCCAGCCGTGCAATCTACCTAGCCCTGCAAAGTGCAAATATTAACCTAAATGCATATTAAGATACTGTGTGTTAGCTCCTGAACTGAAATAGAGAGCGGGTGTTCCAGCAGAGGCAAGCAAATCGTGTTGATTTACAGTGGCTTGAGGATTTGGCCCATTACCGCTTCTTTATACACTTTTAAAAAGAAATGCCAACTCGATAGTTTAGGCTTTAACTGGAACATGGCAAGTAATTGTATGTTTTGGCGGACCCCTAGTAATGTTGCAGAATCTTTCTCAGAAGTTGTTCCATGGGATAGCCGATTCCTCAGGTAAGAGCTACTTGTTTGTTCAATCCTCCATCTTAGGCCTGCTCCTCAGGTGCGTCCTCCTTCTCGCAGCGATTTCCTAGGAACAGATTTCGAAGAACAGCTCTGATCACAGAATCACAGATTGGTTAGGGTTGGAAAGGAGCTCTGGAGATCATCCAGTCCAACCCCCCTCCCAGAGCAGGGTCACCTACAGCAGGTTGCACAGGATGACCTCCAGGCGGGTTTTGAATGTCTCTGGGGTGGGAGACTCTACCGCCTCCCTGGGCAGCCTGTTCCAGCGCTCTGCCACCCTCAAAGTAAAGAAGTTCCTCCTCATGCTTTGATAGAAGTTCCTAGGTTCCAGTTTGTACCCGTTACCTCTTGTCCTGGATCATCTTTGATGATCCAGGACAAGAGGTAACGGGCACCAATTGGAACGTAGGAACTTGAACTTGAACTGGAAGGTAGGAACTTGAACTTGAACATAGGATTATCCTTGATGATTCAGGATAGCTGTGTGTCTGACCAGTCTGTCTTTCGAAGGAGGTCCTGGGCCAGCTCCAGCCATGCTGTGCTGAGCAGAGCCCCTGGCAGCAGCCCCACAGCTCACTCCCAGTGTGCCTGAATGGAAAAGGTACCAAAGTTGCTCCAACACTTTCTGAAAAACTCTATAGTGTTACCCCACAAGCGCAAAGCGACGGCAAAGCCCGTGAAATGACACCGGTGCTTCCAGAAAATGTCAAGCTTCCTGCCCAAGGGTGACATGCCATGCGGTGGGGTCAGGGCCACGCGCTGAGCACCCGGTGCGCTGGGGTTGCCCCAGCGGTTCCTGAGCAGCTCCTGCAGTGCTGCCGCCGGTACCGTTCTGGCGGCTGTAGTTGTTTAAAAAGCCGTTGTTGTTTCCGGCGTAATCTGACGGCAGTTTTCTCGGGCATTTGGGCCTCTTCTAATAAGTGTGCTGTGAGTACATCTGCAAGCATTCACCTGTCGAGGTCAAATGACTGGTGGTGCTCATCTGCCCCCGTGCTACTGCTGCTGCCTCCCGTGAATGCTCATGTGCCTGCGTGCCCCTGTACAGGCACAGATGCACGCGCGCAACACCTGATCCCGCATCCTAATTATTTTTCGCCCGGTTCTCGGAGTTGTTCTGCTTCCGGCTGATGAATGGGAAAGTGTAGTAGTGCTGTTTCATTTCACCAGCCTCTCAAGTGTGGAAATTATGGTAAATTTGAGAACAAGCCAGATTAGATTGATAGTTACACCTCCTCCTTTAATTAGCCAACCACAGGATCTGTGGAGGCAAAGGCCGGGGGGGGGTGTCGGTGTATATAACGTGTATTGTCTATGTGAAAGATTAATCAAAAGGAGTTGCTTGAGGTGGGAAGGCTTTTCCGGAGAGGTTCCACATGTTGTCAGGTAGTCCCTCTGAATGGCAGCTTCCGGTTCGGTCCCTTAGCTTTCGGAAGTGACATTTAGTCTGATATGTGCCAGCCGTGCAATCTACCTAGCCCTGCAAAGTGCAAATATTAACATAAATGCATATTAAGATACTGTGTGTTAGCTCCTGAACTGAAATAGAGAGCGGGTGTTCCAGCGGAGGCAAGCAAATCGTGTTGATTTACAGTGGCTTGAGGATTTGGCCCATTACCGCTTCTTTATACACTTTTAAAACGAAATGCCAACTCGATAGTTTAGGCTTTAACTGGAACATGGCAAGTAATTGTATGTTTTGGCGGACCCCTAGTAATGTTGCAGAATCTTTCTCAGAAGTTGTTCCATGGGATAGCCGATTCCTCAGGTAAGAGCTACTTGTTTGTTCAATCCTCCATCTTAGGCCTGCTCCTCAGGTGCATCCTCCTTCTCGCAGCGATTTCCTAGGAACAGATTTCGAAGAACAGCTCTGATCACAGAATCACAGATTGGTTAGGGTTGGAAAGGAGCTCTGGAGATCATCCAGTCCAACCCCCCTCCCAGAGCAGGGTCACGTACAGCAGGTTGCACAGGATGACTTCCAGGCGGGTTTTGAATGTCTCTGGGGTGGGAGACTCTACCGCCTCCCTGGGCAGCCTGTTCCAGTGCTCTGCCACCCTCAAAGTAAAGAAGTTCCTCCTCATGCTTTGATAGAAGTTCCTAGGTTCCAGTTTGTACCCGTTACCTCTTGTCCTGGATCATCTTTGATGATCCAGGACAAGAGGTAACGGGCACCAATTGGAACGTAGGAAATTGAACTTGAACTGGAAGGTAGGAACTTGAACATAGGATTATCCTTGATGATTCAGGATAGCTGTGTGTCTGACCAGTCTGTCTTTCGAAGGAGGTCCTGGGCCAGCTCCAGCCATGCTGTGCTGAGCAGAGCCCCTGGCAGCAGCCCCACAGCTCACTCCCAGTGTGCCTGAATGGAAAAGGTACCAAAGTTGCTCCAACACTTTCTGAAAAACTCTATAGTGTTACCCCACAAGCGCAAAGCGACGGCAAAGCCCGTGAAATGACACCGGTGCTTCCAGAAAATGTCAAGCTTCCTGCCCAAGGGTGACATGCCATGCGGTGGGGTCAGGGCCACGCGCTGAGCACCCGGTGCGCTGGGGTTGCCCCAGCGGTTCCTGAGCAGCTCCTGCAGTGCTGCCGCCGGTACCGTTCTGGCGGCTGTAGTTGTTTAAAAAGCCGTTGTTGTTTCCGGCGTAATCTGACGGCAGTTTTCTCGGGCATTTGGGCCTCTTCTAATAAGTGTGCTGTGAGTACATCTGCAAGCATTCACCTGTCGAGGTCAAATGACTGGTGGTGCTCATCTGCCCCCGTGCTACTGCTGCTGCCTCCCGTGAATGCTCATGTGCCTGCGTGCCCCTGTACAGGCACAGATACAAGCGCGCAACACCTGATCCCGCATCCTAATTATTTTTCGCCCGGTTCTCGGAGTTGTTCTGCTTCCGGCTGATGAATGGGAAAGTGTAGTAGTGCTGTTTCATTTCACCAGCCTCTCAAGTGTGGAAATTATGGTAAATTTGAGAACAAGCCAGATTAGATTGATAGTTACACCTCCTCCTTTAATTAGCCAACCACAGGATCTGTGGAGGCAAAGGCCGGGGGGGTGTGTCGGTGTATATAACGTGTATTGTCTATGTGAAAGATTAATCAAAAGGAGTTGCTTGAGGTGGGAAGGCTTTTCCGGAGAGGTTCCACATGTTGTCAGGTAGACCCTCTGAATGGCAGCTTCCGGTTCGGTCCCTTAGCTTTCGGAAGTGACATTTAGTCTGATATGTGCCAGCCGTGCAATCTACCTAGCCCTGCAAAGTGCAAATATTAACATAAATGCATATTAAGATACTGTGTGTTAGCTCCTGAACTGAAATAGAGAGCGGGTGTTCCAGCGGAGGCAAGCAAATCGTGTTGATTTACAGTGGCTTGAGGATTTGGCCCATTACCGCTTCTTTATACACTTTTAAAAAGAAATGCCAACTCGATAGTTTAGGCTTTAACTGGAACATGGCAAGTAATTGTATGTTTTGGCGGACCCCTAGTAATGTTGCAGAATCTTTCTCAGAAGTTGTTCCATGGGATAGCCGATTCCTCAGGTAAGAGCTACTTGTTTGTTCAATCCTCCATCTTAGGCCTGCTCCTCAGGTGCATCCTCCTTCTCGCAGCGATTTCCTAGGAACAGATTTCGAAGAACAGCTCTGATCACAGAATCACAGATTGGTTAGGGTTGGAAAGGAGCTCTGGAGATCATCCAGTCCAACCCCCTGCCAGAGCAGGGTCACCTACAGCAGGTTGCACAGGATGACCTCCAGGCGGGTTTTGAATGTCTCTGGGGTGGGAGACTATACCGCCTCCCTGGGCAGCCTGTTCCAGTGCTCTGCCACCCTCAAAGTAAAGAAGTTCCTCCTCATGCTTTGATAGAAGTTCCTAGGTTCCAGTTTGTACCCGTTACCTCTTGTCCTGGATCATCTTTGATGATCCAGGACAAGAGGTAACGGGCACCAATTGGAACGTAGGAACTTGAACTTGAACTGGAACGTAGGAACTTGAACATAGGATTATCCTTGATGATTCAGGATAGCTGTGTGTCTGACCAGTCTGTCTTTCGAAGGAGGTCCTGGGCCAGCTCCAGCCATGCTGTGCTGAGCAGAGCCCCTGGCAGCAGCCCCACAGCTCACTCCCAGTGTGCCTGAATGGAAAAGGTACCAAAGTTGCTCCAACACTTTCTGAAAAACTCTATAGTGTTACCCCACAAGCGCGAAGCGACGGCAAAGCCCGTGAAATGACACCGGTGCTTCCAGAAAATGTCAAGCTTCCTGCCCAAGGGTGACATGCCATGCGGTGGGGTCAGGGCCACGTGCTGAGCACCCGGTGCGCTGGGGTTGCCCCAGCGGTTCCTGAGCAGCTCCTGCAGTGCTGCCGCCGGTACCGTTCTGGCGGCTGTAGTTGTTTAAAAAGCCGTTGTTGTTTCCGGCGTAATCTGACGGCAGTTTTCTCGGGCATTTGGGCCTCTTCTAATAAGTGTGCTGTGAGTACATCTGCAAGCATTCACCTGTCGAGGTCAAATGACTGGTGGTGCTCATCTCCCCCCGTGCTACTGCTGCTGCCTCCCGTGAATGCTCATGTGCCTGCGTGCCCCTGTACAGGCACAGATGCACGCGCGCAACACCTGATCCCGCATCCTAATTATTTTTCGCCCGGTTCTCGGAGTTGTTCTGCTTCCGGCTGATGAATGGGAAAGTGTAGTAGTGCTGTTTCATTTCACCAGCCTCTCAAGTGTGGAAATTATGGTAAATTTGAGAACAAGCCAGATTAGATTGATAGTTACACCTCCTCCTTTAATTAGCCAACCACAGGATCTGTGGAGGCAAAGGCCGGGGGTGTGTGTCGGTGTATATAAGGTGTATTGTCTATGTGAAAGATTAATCCAAAGGAGTTGCTTGAGGTGGGAAGGCTTTTCCGGAGAGGTTCCACATGTTGTCAGGTAGTCCCTCTGAATGGCAGCTTCCGGTTCGGTCCCTTAGCTTTCGGAAGTGACATTTAGTCTGATATGTGCCAGCCGTGCAATCTATCTAGCCCTGCAAACTGCAAATATTAACATAAATGCATATTAAGATACTGTGTGTTAGCTCCTGAACTGAAATAGAGAGCGGGTGTTCCAGCGGAGGCAAGCAAATCGTGTTGATTTACAGTGGCTTGAGGATTTGGCCCATTACCGCTTCTTTATACACTTTTAAAAAGAAATGCCAACTCGATAGTTTAGGCTTTAACTGGAACATGGCAAGTAATTGTATGTTTTGGCGGACCCCTAGTAATGTTGCAGAATCTTTCTCAGAAGTTGTTCCATGGGATAGCCGATTCCTCAGGTAAGAGCTACTTGTTTGTTCAATCCTCCATCTTAGGCCTGCTCCTCAGGTGCGTCCTCCTTCTCGCAGCGATTTCCTAGGAACAGATTTCGAAGAACAGCTCTGATCACAGAATCACAGATTGGTTAGGGTTGGAAAGGAGCTCTGGAGATCATCCAGTCCAACCCCCTGCCAGAGCAGGGTCACCTACAGCAGGTTGCACAGGATGACCTCCAGGCGGGTTTTGAATGTCTCTGGGGTGGGAGACTCTACCGCCTCCCTGGGCAGCCTGTTCCAGTGCTCTGCCACCCTCAAAGTAAAGAAGTTCCTCCTCATGCTTTGATAGAAGTTCCTACGTTCCAGTTTGTACCCGTTACCTCTTGTCCTGGATCATCTTTGATGATCCAGGACAAGAGGTAACGGGCACCAATTGGAACGTAGGAACTTGAACTTGAACTGGAAGGTAGGAACTTGAACTTGAACATAGGATTATCCTTGATGATTCAGGATAGCTGTGTGTCTGACCAGTCTGTCTTTCGAAGGAGGTCCTGGGCCAGCTCCAGCCATGCTGTGCTGAGCAGAGCCCCTGGCAGCAGCCCCACAGCTCACTCCCAGTGTGCCTGAATGGAAAAGGTACCAAAGTTGCTCCAACACTTTCTGAAAAACTCTATAGTGTTACCCCACAAGCGCAAAGCGACGGCAAAGCCCGTGAAATGACACCGGTGCTTCCAGAAAATGTCAAGCTTCCTGCCCAAGGGTGACATGCCATGCGGTGGGGTCAGGGCCACGCGCTGAGCACCCGGTGCGCTGGGGTTGCCCCAGCGGTTCCTGAGCAGCTCCTGCAGTGCTGCCGCCGGTACCGTTCTGGCGGCTGTAGTTGTTTAAAAAGCCGTTGTTGTTTCCGGCGTAATCTGACGGCAGTTTTCTCGGGCATTTGGGCCTCTTCTAATAAGTGTGCTGTGAGTACATCTGCAAGCATTCACCTGTCGAGGTCAAATGACTGGTGGTGCTCATCTGCCCCCGTGCTACTGCTGCTGCCTCCCGTGAATGCTCATGTGCCTGCGTGCCCCTGTACAGGCACAGATACAAGCGCGCAACACCTGATCCCGCATCCTAATTATTTTTCGCCCGGTTCTCGGAGTTGTTCTGCTTCCGGCTGATGAATGGGAAAGTGTAGTAGTGCTGTTTCATTTCACCAGCCTCTCAAGTGTGGAAATTATGGTAAATTTGAGAACAAGCCAGATTAGATTGATAGTTACACCTCCTCCTTTAATTAGCCAACCACAGGATCTGTGGAGGCAAAGGCCGGGGGGGTGTGTCGGTGTATATAACGTGTATTGTCTATGTGAAAGATTAATCAAAAGGAGTTGCTTGAGGTGGGAAGGCTTTTCCGGAGAGGTTCCACATGTTGTCAGGTAGACCCTCTGAATGGCAGCTTCCGGTTCGGTCCCTTAGCTTTCGGAAGTGACATTTAGTCTGATATGTGCCAGCCGTGCAATCTACCTAGCCCTGCAAAGTGCAAATATTAACATAAATGCATATTAAGATACTGTGTGTTAGCTCCTGAACTGAAATAGAGAGCGGGTGTTCCAGCGGAGGCAAGCAAATCGTGTTGATTTACAGTGGCTTGAGGATTTGGCCCATTACCGCTTCTTTATACACTTTTAAAAAGAAATGCCAACTCGATAGTTTAGGCTTTAACTGGAACATGGCAAGTAATTGTATGTTTTGGCGGACCCCTAGTAATGTTGCAGAATCTTTCTCAGAAGTTGTTCCATGGGATAGCCGATTCCTCAGGTAAGAGCTACTTGTTTGTTCAATCCTCCATCTTAGGCCTGCTCCTCAGGTGCATCCTCCTTCTCGCAGCGATTTCCTAGGAACAGATTTCGAAGAACAGCTCTGATCACAGAATCACAGATTGGTTAGGGTTGGAAAGGAGCTCTGGAGATCATCCAGTCCAACCCCCTGCCAGAGCAGGGTCACCTACAGCAGGTTGCACAGGATGACCTCCAGGCGGGTTTTGAATGTCTCTGGGGTGGGAGACTATACCGCCTCCCTGGGCAGCCTGTTCCAGTGCTCTGCCACCCTCAAAGTAAAGAAGTTCCTCCTCATGCTTTGATAGAAGTTCCTAGGTTCCAGTTTGTACCCGTTACCTCTTGTCCTGGATCATCTTTGATGATCCAGGACAAGAGGTAACGGGCACCAATTGGAACGTAGGAACTTGAACTTGAACTGGAACGTAGGAACTTGAACATAGGATTATCCTTGATGATTCAGGATAGCTGTGTGTCTGACCAGTCTGTCTTTCGAAGGAGGTCCTGGGCCAGCTCCAGCCATGCTGTGCTGAGCAGAGCCCCTGGCAGCAGCCCCACAGCTCACTCCCAGTGTGCCTGAATGGAAAAGGTACCAAAGTTGCTCCAACACTTTCTGAAAAACTCTATAGTGTTACCCCACAAGCGCGAAGCGACGGCAAAGCCCGTGAAATGACACCGGTGCTTCCAGAAAATGTCAAGCTTCCTGCCCAAGGGTGACATGCCATGCGGTGGGGTCAGGGCCACGTGCTGAGCACCCGGTGCGCTGGGGTTGCCCCAGCGGTTCCTGAGCAGCTCCTGCAGTGCTGCCGCCGGTACCGTTCTGGCGGCTGTAGTTGTTTAAAAAGCCGTTGTTGTTTCCGGCGTAATCTGACGGCAGTTTTCTCGGGCATTTGGGCCTCTTCTAATAAGTGTGCTGTGAGTACATCTGCAAGCATTCACCTGTCGAGGTCAAATGACTGGTGGTGCTCATCTCCCCCCGTGCTACTGCTGCTGCCTCCCGTGAATGCTCATGTGCCTGCGTGCCCCTGTACAGGCACAGATGCACGCGCGCAACACCTGATCCCGCATCCTAATTATTTTTCGCCCGGTTCTCGGAGTTGTTCTGCTTCCGGCTGATGAATGGGAAAGTGTAGTAGTGCTGTTTCATTTCACCAGCCTCTCAAGTGTGGAAATTATGGTAAATTTGAGAACAAGCCAGATTAGATTGATAGTTACACCTCCTCCTTTAATTAGCCAACCACAGGATCTGTGGAGGCAAAGGCCGGGGGGGTGTGTCGGTGTATATAAGGTGTATTGTCTATGTGAAAGATTAATCCAAAGGAGTTGCTTGAGGTGGGAAGGCTTTTCCGGAGAGGTTCCACATGTTGTCAGGTAGTCCCTCTGAATGGCAGCTTCCGGTTCGGTCCCTTAGCTTTCGGAAGTGACATTTAGTCTGATATGTGCCAGCCGTGCAATCTATCTAGCCCTGCAAAGTGCAAATATTAACATAAATGCATATTAAGATACTGTGTGTTAGCTCCTGAACTGAAATAGAGAGCGGGTGTTCCAGCGGAGGCAAGCAAATCGTGTTGATTTACAGTGGCTTGAGGATTTGGCCCATTACCGCTTCTTTATACACTTTTAAAAAGAAATGCCAACTCGATAGTTTAGGCTTTAACTGGAACATGGCAAGTAATTGTATGTTTTGGCGGACCCCTAGTAATGTTGCAGAATCTTTCTCAGAAGTTGTTCCATGGGATAGCCGATTCCTCAGGTAAGAGCTACTTGTTTGTTCAATCCTCCATCTTAGGCCTGCTCCTCAGGTGCGTCCTCCTTCTCGCAGCGATTTCCTAGGAACAGATTTCGAAGAACAGCTCTGATCACAGAATCACAGATTGGTTAGGGTTGGAAAGGAGCTCTGGAGATCATCCAGTCCAACCCCCTGCCAGAGCAGGGTCACCTACAGCAGGTTGCACAGGATGACCTCCAGGCGGGTTTTGAATGTCTCTGGGGTGGGAGACTCTACCGCCTCCCTGGGCAGCCTGTTCCAGTGCTCTGCCACCCTCAAAGTAAAGAAGTTCCTCCTCATGCTTTGATAGAAGTTCCTAGGTTCCAGTTTGTACCCGTTACCTCTTGTCCTGGATCATCTTTGATGATCCAGGACAAGAGGTAACGGGCACCAATTGGAACGTAGGAACTTGAACTTGAACTGGAAGGTAGGAACTTGAACTTGAACATAGGATTATCCTTGATGATTCAGGATAGCTGTGTGTCTGACCAGTCTGTCTTTCGAAGGAGGTCCTGGGCCAGCTCCAGCCATGCTGTGCTGAGCAGAGCCCCTGGCAGCAGCCCCACAGCTCACTCCCAGTGTGCCTGAATGGAAAAGGTACCAAAGTTGCTCCAACACTTTCTGAAAAACTCTATAGTGTTACCCCACAAGCGCAAAGCGTCGGCAAAGCCCGTGAAATGACACCGGTGCTTCCAGAAAATGTCAAGCTTCCTGCCCAAGGGTGACATGCCATGCGGTGGGGTCAGGGCCACGCGCTGAGCACCCGGTGCGCTGGGGTTGCCCCAGCGGTTCCTGAGCAGCTCCTGCAGTGCTGCCGCCGGTACCGTTCTGGCGGCTGTAGTTGTTTAAAAAGCCGTTGTTGTTTCCGACGTAATCTGACGGCAGTTTTCTCGGGCATTTGGGCCTCTTCTAATAAGTGTGCTGTGAGTACATCTGCAAGCATTCACCTGTCGAGGTCAAATGACTGGTGGTGCTCATCTGCCCCCGTGCTACTGCTGCTGCCTCCCGTGAATGCTCATGTGCCTGCGTGCCCCTGTACAGGCACAGATGCACGCGCGCAACACCTGATCCCGCATCCTAATTATTTTTCGCCCGGTTCTCGGAGTTGTTCTGCTTCCGGCTGATGAATGGGAAAGTGTAGTAGTGCTGTTTCATTTCACCAGCCTCTCAAGTGTGGAAATTATGGTAAATTTGAGAACAAGCCAGATTAGATTGATAGTTACACCTCCTCCTTTAATTAGCCAACCACAGGATCTGTGGAGGCAAAGGCCGGGGGGGTGTGTCGGTGTATATAAGGTGTATTGTCTATGTGAAAGATTAATCAAAAGGAGTTGCTTGAGGTGGGAAGGCTTTTCCGGAGAGGTTCCACATGTTGTCAGGTAGTCCCTCTGAATGGCAGCTTCCGGTTCGGTCCCTTAGCTTTTGGAAGTGACATTTAGTCTGATATGTGCCAGCCGTGCAATCTACCTAGCCCTGCAAAGTGCAAATATTAACCTAAATGCATATTAAGATACTGTGTGTTAGCTCCTGAACTGAAATAGAGAGCGGGTGTTCCAGCGGAGGCAAGCAAATCGTGTTGATTTACAGTGGCTTGAGGATTTGGCCCATTACCGCTTCTTTATACACTTCTAAAAAGAAATGCCAACTCGATAGTTTAGGCTTTAACTGGAACATGGCAAGTAATTGTATGTTTTGGCGGACCCCTAGTAATGTTGCAGAATCTTTCTCAGAAGTTGTTCCATGGGATAGCCGATTCCTCAGGTAAGAGCTACTTGTTTGTTCAATCCTCCATCTTAGGCCTGCTCCTCAGGTGCATCCTCCTTCTCGCAGCGATTTCCTAGGAACAGATTTCGAAGAACAGCTCTGATCACAGAATCACAGATTGGTTAGGGTTGGAAAGGAGCTCTGGAGATCATCCAGTCCAACCCCCCTGCCAGAGCAGGGTCACCTACAGCAGGTTGCACAGGATGACCTCCAGGCGGGTTTTGAATGTCTCTGGGGTGGGAGACTCTACCGCCTCCCTGGGCAGCCTGTTCCAGTGCTCTGCCACCCTCAAAGTAAAGAAGTTCCTCCTCATGCTTTGATAGAAGTTCCTAGGTTCCAGTTTGTACCCGTTACCTCTTGTCCTGGATCATCTTTGATGATCCAGGACAAGAGGTAACGGGCACCAATTGGAACGTAGGAACTTGAACTTGAACTGGAACGTAGGAACTTGAACATAGGATTATCCTTGATGATTCAGGATAGCTGTGTGTCTGACCAGTCTGTCTTTCGAAGGAGGTCCTGGGCCAGCTCCAGCCATGCTGTGCTGAGCAGAGCCCCTGGCAGCAGCCCCACACCTCACTCCCAGTGTGCCTGAATGGAAAAGGTACCAAAGTTGCTCCAACACTTTCTGAAAAACTCTATAGTGTTACCCCACAAGCGCAAAGCGACGGCAAAGCCCGTGAAATGACACCGGTGCTTCCAGAAAATGTCAAGCTTCCTGCCCAAGGGTGACATGCCATGCGGTGGGGTCAGGGCCACGCGCTGAGCACCCGGTGCGCTGGGGTTGCCCCAGCGGTTCCTGAGCAGCTCCTGCAGTGCTGCCGCCGGTACCGTTCTGGCGGCTGTAGTTGTTTAAAAAGCCGTTGTTGTTTCCGGCGTAATCTGACGGCAGTTTTCTCGGGCATTTGGGCCTCTTCTAATAAGTGTGCTGTGAGTACATCTGCAAGCATTCACCTGTCGAGGTCAAATGACTGGTGGTGCTCATCTCCCCCCGTGCTACTGCTGCTGCCTCCCGTGAATGCTCATGTGCCTGCGTGCCCCTGTACAGGCACAGATGCACGCGCGCAACACCTGATCCCGCATCCTAATTATTTTTCGCCCGGTTCTCTGAGTTGTTCTGCTTCCGGCTGATGAATGGGAAAGTGTAGTAGTGCTGTTTCATTTCACCAGCCTCTCAAGTGTGGAAATTATGGTAAATTTGAGAACAAGCCAGATTAGATTGATAGTTACACCTCCTCCTTTAATTAGCCAACCACAGGATCTGTGGAGGCAAAGGCCGGGGGGGTGTGTCGGTGTATATAACGTGTATTGTCTATGTGAAAGATTAATCAAAAGGAGTTGCTTGAGGTGGGAAGGCTTTTCCGGAGAGGTTCCACATGTTGTCAGGTAGTCCCTCTGAATGGCAGCTTCCGGTTCGGTCCCTTAGCTTTCGGAAGTGACATTTAGTCTGATATGTGCCAGCCGTGCAATCTACCTAGCCCTGCAAAGTGCAAATATTAACATAAATGCATATTAAGATACTGTGTGTTAGCTCCTGAACTGAAATAGAGAGCGGGTGTTCCAGCGGAGGCAAGCAAATCGTGTTGATTTACAGTGGCTTGAGGATTTGGCCCATTACCGCTTCTTTATACACTTTTAAAAAGAAATGCCAACTCGATAGTTTAGGCTTTAACTGGAACATGGCAAGTAATTGTATGTTTTGGCGGACCCCTAGTAATGTTGCAGAATCTTTCTCAGAAGTTGTTCCATGGGATAGCCGATTCCTCAGGTAAGAGCTACTTGTTTGTTCAATCCTCCATCTTAGGCCTGCTCCTCAGGTGCATCCTCCTTCTCGCAGCGATTTCCTAGGAACAGATTTCGAAGAACAGCTCTGATCACAGAATCACAGATTGGTTAGGGTTGGAAAGGAGCTCTGGAGATCATCCAGTCCAACCCCCCTCCCAGAGCAGGGTCACGTACAGCAGGTTGCACAGGATGACCTCCAGGCGGGTTTTGAATGTTTCTGGGGTGGGAGACTCTACCGCCTCCCTGGGCAGCCTGTTCCAGTGCTCTGCCACCCTCAAAGTAAAGAAGATCCTCCTCATGCTTTGATAGAAGTTCCTAGGTTCCAGTTTGTACCCGTTACCTCTTGTCCTGGATCATCTTTGATGATCCAGGACAAGAGGTAACGGGCACCAATTGGAACGTAGGAACTTGAACTTGAACTGGAAGGTAGGAACTTGAACTTGAACATAGGATTATCCTTGATGATTCAGGATAGCTGTGTGTCTGACCAGTCTGTCTTTCGAAGGAGGTCCTGGGCCAGCTCCAGCCATGCTGTGCTGAGCAGAGCCCCTGGCAGCAGCCCCACACCTCACTCCCAGTGTGCCTGAATGGAAAAGGTACCAAAGTTGCTCCAACACTTTCTGAAAAACTCTATAGTGTTACCCCACAAGCGCAAAGCGACGGCAAAGCCCGTGAAATGACACCGGTGCTTCCAGAAAATGTCAAGCTTCCTGCCCAAGGGTGACATGCCATGCGGTGGGGTCAGGGCCACGCGCTGAGCACCCGGTGCGCTGGGGTTGCCCCAGCGGTTCCTGAGCAGCTCCTGCAGTGCTGCCGCCGGTACCGTTCTGGCGGCTGTAGTTGTTTAAAAAGCCGTTGTTGTTTCCGGCGTAATCTGACGGCAGTTTTCTCGGGCATTTGGGCCTCTTCTAATAAGTGTGCTGTGAGTACATCTGCAAGCATTCACCTGTCGAGGTCAAATGACTGGTGGTGCTCATCTCCCCCCGTGCTACTGCTGCTGCCTCCCGTGAATGCTCATGTGCCTGCGTGCCCCTGTACAGGCACAGATGCACGCGCGCAACACCTGATCCCGCATCCTAATTATTTTTCGCCCGGTTCTCTGAGTTGTTCTGCTTCCGGCTGATGAATGGGAAAGTGTAGTAGTGCTGTTTCATTTCACCAGCCTCTCAAGTGTGGAAATTATGGTAAATTTGAGAACAAGCCAGATTAGATTGATAGTTACACCTCCTCCTTTAATTAGCCAACCACAGGATCTGTGGAGGCAAAGGCCGGGGGGGTGTGTCGGTGTATATAACGTGTATTGTCTATGTGAAAGATTAATCAAAAGGAGTTGCTTGAGGTGGGAAGGCTTTTCCGGAGAGGTTCCACATGTTGTCAGGTAGTCCCTCTGAATGGCAGCTTCCGGTTCGGTCCCTTAGCTTTCGGAAGTGACATTTAGTCTGATATGTGCCAGCCGTGCAATCTACCTAGCCCTGCAAAGTGCAAATATTAACATAAATGCATATTAAGATACTGTGTGTTAGCTCCTGAACTGAAATAGAGAGCGGGTGTTCCAGCGGAGGCAAGCAAATCGTGTTGATTTACAGTGGCTTGAGGATTTGGCCCATTACCGCTTCTTTATACACTTTTAAAAAGAAATGCCAACTCGATAGTTTAGGCTTTAACTGGAACATGGCAAGTAATTGTATGTTTTGGCGGACCCCTAGTAATGTTGCAGAATCTTTCTCAGAAGTTGTTCCATGGGATAGCCGATTCCTCAGGTAAGAGCTACTTGTTTGTTCAATCCTCCATCTTAGGCCTGCTCCTCAGGTGCATCCTCCTTCTCGCAGCGATTTCCTAGGAACAGATTTCGAAGAACAGCTCTGATCACAGAATCACAGATTGGTTAGGGTTGGAAAGGAGCTCTGGAGATCATCCAGTCCAACCCCCCTCCCAGAGCAGGGTCACGTACAGCAGGTTGCACAGGATGACCTCCAGGCGGGTTTTGAATGTTTCTGGGGTGGGAGACTCTACCGCCTCCCTGGGCAGCCTGTTCCAGTGCTCTGCCACCCTCAAAGTAAAGAAGATCCTCCTCATGCTTTGATAGAAGTTCCTAGGTTCCAGTTTGTACCCGTTACCTCTTGTCCTGGATCATCTTTGATGATCCAGGACAAGAGGTAACGGGCACCAATTGGAACGTAGGAACTTGAACTTGAACTGGAAGGTAGGAACTTGAACTTGAACATAGGATTATCCTTGATGATTCAGGATAGCTGTGTGTCTGACCAGTCTGTCTTTCGAAGGAGGTCCTGGGCCAGCTCCAGCCATGCTGTGCTGAGCAGAGCCCCTGGCAGCAGCCCCACACCTCACTCCCAGTGTGCCTGAATGGAAAAGGTACAAAAGTTGCTCCAACACTTTCTGAAAAACTCTACAGTGTTACCCCACAAGCGCAAAGCGACGGCAAAGCCCGTGAAATGACACCGGTGCTTCCAGAAAATGTCAAGCTTCCTGCCCAAGGGTGACATGCCATGCGGTGGGGTCAGGGCCACGCGCTGAGCACCCGGTGCGCTGGGGTTGCCCCAGCGGTTCCTGAGCAGCTCCTGCAGTGCTGCCGCCGGTACCGTTCTGGCGGCTGTAGTTGTTTAAAAAGCCGTTGTTGTTTCCGGCGTAATCTGACGGCAGTTTTCTCGGGCATTTGGGCCTCTTCTAATAAGTGTGCTGTGAGTACATCTGCAAGCATTCACCTGTCGAGGTCAAATGACTGGTGGTGCTCATCTGCCCCCGTGCTACTGCTGCTGCCTCCCGTGAATGCTCATGTGCCTGCGTGCCCCTGTACAGGCACAGATGCACGCGCGCAACACCTGATCCCGCATCCTAATTATTTTTCGCCCGGTTCTCGGAGTTGTTCTGCTTCCGGCTGATGAATGGGAAAGTGTAGTAGTGCTGTTTCATTTCACCAGCCTCTCAAGTGTGGAAATTATGGTAAATTTGAGAACAAGCCAGATTAGATTGATAGTTACACCTCCTCCTTTAATTAGCCAACCACAGGATCTGTGGAGGCAAAGGCCGGGGGGGTGTGTCGGTGTATATAACGTGTATTGTCTATGTGAAAGATTAATCAAAAGGAGTTGCTTGAGGTGGGAAGGCTTTTCCGGAGAGGTTCCACATGTTGTCAGGTAGTCCCTCTGAATGGCAGCTTCCGGTTCGGTCCCTTAGCTTTCGGAAGTGACATTTAGTCTGATATGTGCCAGCCGTGCAATCTACCTAGCCCTGCAAAGTGCAAATATTAACATAAATGCATATTAAGATACTGTGTGTTAGCTCCTGAATTGAAATAGAGAGCGGGTGTTCCAGCGGAGGCAAGCAAATCGTGTTGATTTAGAGTGGCTTGAGGATTTGGCCCATTACCGCTTCTTTATACACTTTTAAACAGAAATGCCAACTCGATAGTTTAGGCTTTAACTGGAACATGGCAAGTAATTGTATGTTTCGGCGGACCCCTAGTAATGTTGCAGAATCTTTCTCAGAAGTTGTTCCATGGGATAGCCGATTCCTCAGGTAAGAGCTACTTGTTTGTTCAATCCTCCATCTTAGGCCTGCTCCTCAGGTGCATCCTCCTTCTCGCAGCGATTTCCTAGGAACAGATTTCGAAGAACAGCTCTGATCACAGAATCACAGATTGGTTAGGGTTGGAAAGGACCTCTGGAGATCATCCAGCCCAACCCCCCTGCCAGAGCAGGGTCACCTACAGCAGGTTGCACAGGATGACCTCCAGGCGGGTTTTGAATGTTTCTGGGGTCGGAGACTCTACCGCCTCCCTGGGCAGCCTGTTCCAGCGCTCTGCCACCCTCAAAGTAAAGAAGTTCCTCCTCATGCTTTGATAGAAGTTCCTAGGTTCCAGTTTGTACCCGTTACCTCTTGTCCTGGATCATCTTTGATGATCCAGGCCAAGAGGTAACGGGCACCAATTGGAACGTAGGAACTTGAACTTGAACTGGAACGTAGGAACTTGAACATAGGATTATCCTTGATGATTCAGGATAGCTGTGTGTCTGACCAGTCTGTCTTTCGAAGGAGGTCCTGGGCCAGCTCCAGCCATGCTGTGCTGAGCAGAGCCCCTGGCAGCAGCCCCACAGCTCACTCCCAGTGTGCCTGAATGGAAAAGGTACCAAAGTTGCTCCAACACTTTCTGAAAAACTCTATAGTGTTACCCCACAAGCGCAAAGCGACGGCAAAGCCCGTGAAATGACACCGGTGCTTCCAGAAAATGTCAAGCTTCCTGCCCAAGGGTGACATGCCATGCGGTGGGGTCAGGGCCACGCGCTGAGCACCCGGTGCGCTGGGGTTGCCCCAGCGGTTCCTGAGCAGCTCCTGCAGTGCTGCCGCCGGTACCGTTCTGGCGGCTGTAGTTGTTTAAAAAGCCGTTGTTGTTTCCGGCGTAATCTGACGGCAGTTTTCTCGGGCATTTGGGCCTCTTCTAATAAGTGTGCTGTGAGTACATCTGCAAGCATTCACCTGTCGAGGTCAAATGACTGGTGGTGCTCATCTCCCCCCGTGCTACTGCTGCTGCCTCCCGTGAATGCTCATGTGCCTGCGTGCCCCTGTACAGGCACAGATGCACGCGCGCAACACCTGATCCCGCATCCTAATTATTTTTCGCCCGGTTCTCTGAGTTGTTCTGCTTCCGGCTGATGAATGGGAAAGTGTAGTAGTGCTGTTTCATTTCACCAGCCTCTCAAGTGTGGAAATTATGGTAAATTTGAGAACAAGCCAGATTAGATTGATAGTTACACCTCCTCCTTTAATTAGCCAACCACAGGATCTGTGGAGGCAAAGGCCGGGGGGGTGTGTCGGTGTATATAACGTGTATTGTCTATGTGAAAGATTAATCAAAAGGAGTTGCTTGAGGTGGGAAGGCTTTTCCGGAGAGGTTCCACATGTTGTCAGGTAGTCCCTCTGAATGGCAGCTTCCGGTTCGGTCCCTTAGCTTTCGGAAGTGACATTTAGTCTGATATGTGCCAGCCGTGCAATCTACCTAGCCCTGCAAAGTGCAAATATTAACATAAATGCATATTAAGATACTGTGTGTTAGCTCCTGAACTGAAATAGAGAGCGGGTGTTCCAGCGGAGGCAAGCAAATCGTGTTGATTTACAGTGGCTTGAGGATTTGGCCCATTACCGCTTCTTTATACACTTTTAAAAAGAAATGCCAACTCGATAGTTTAGGCTTTAACTGGAACATGGCAAGTAATTGTATGTTTTGGCGGACCCCTAGTAATGTTGCAGAATCTTTCTCAGAAGTTGTTCCATGGGATAGCCGATTCCTCAGGTAAGAGCTACTTGTTTGTTCAATCCTCCATCTTAGGCCTGCTCCTCAGGTGCATCCTCCTTCTCGCAGCGATTTCCTAGGAACAGATTTCGAAGAACAGCTCTGATCACAGAATCACAGATTGGTTAGGGTTGGAAAGGAGCTCTGGAGATCATCCAGTCCAACCCCCCTCCCAGAGCAGGGTCACGTACAGCAGGTTGCACAGGATGACCTCCAGGCGGGTTTTGAATGTCTCTGGGGTGGGAGACTCTACCGCCTCCCTGGGCAGCCTGTTCCAGTGCTCTGCCACCCTCAAAGTAAAGAAGATCCTCCTCATGCTTTGATAGAAGTTCCTAGGTTCCAGTTTGTACCCGTTACCTCTTGTCCTGGATCATCTTTGATGATCCAGGCCAAGAGGTAACGGGCACCAATTGGAACGTAGGAACTTGAACTTGAACTGGAAGGTAGGAACTTGAACTTGAACATAGGATTATCCTTGATGATTCAGGATAGCTGTGTGTCTGACCAGTCTGTCTTTCGAAGGAGGTCCTGGGCCAGCTCCAGCCATGCTGTGCTGAGCAGAGCCCCTGGCAGCAGCCCCACAGCTCACTCCCAGTGTGCCTGAATGGAAAAGGTACCAAAGTTGCTCCAACACTTTCTGAAAAACTCTATAGTGTTACCCCACAAGCGCAAAGCGACGGCAAAGCCCGTGAAATGACACCGGTGCTTCCAGAAAATGCCAAGCTTCCTGCCCAAGGGTGACATGCCATGCGGTGGGGTCAGGGCCACGCGCTGAGCACCCGGTGCGCTGGGGTTGCCCCAGCGGTTCCTGAGCAGCTCCTGCAGTGCTGCCGCCGGTACCGTTCTGGCGGCTGTAGTTGTTTAAAAAGCCGTTGTTGTTTCCGGCGTAATCTGACGGCAGTTTTCTCGGGCATTTGGGCCTCTTCTAATAAGTGTGCTGTGAGTACATCTGCAAGCATTCACCTGTCGAGGTCAAATGACTGGTGGTGCTCATCTGCCCCCGTGCTACTGCTGCTGCCTCCCGTGAATGCTCATGTGCCTGCGTGCCCCTGTACAGGCAAAAAAGCACGCGCGCAACACCTGATCCCGCATCCTAATTATTTTTCGCCCGGTTCTCGGAGTTGTTCTGCTTCCGGCTGATGAATGGGAAAGTGTAGTAGTGCTGTTTCATTTCACCAGCCTCTCAAGTGTGGAAATTATGGTAAATTTGAGAACAAGCCAGATTAGATTGATAGTTACACCTCCTCCTTTAATTAGCCAACCACAGGATCTGTGGAGGCAAAGGCCGGGGGGGTGTGTCGGTGTAGATAACGTGTATTGTCTATGTGAAAGATGAATCAAAAGGAGTTGCTTGAGGTGGGAAGGCTTTTCCGGAGAGGTTCCACATGTTGTCAGGTAGTCCCTCTGAATGGCAGCTTCCGGTTCGGTCCCTTAGCTTTCAGAAGTGACATTTAGTCTGATATGTGCCAGCCGTGCAATCTACCTAGCCCTGCAAAGTGCAAATATTAACATAAATGCATATTAAGATACTGTGTGTTAGCTCCTGAACTGAAATAGAGAGCGGGTGTTCCAGCGGAGGCAAGCAAATCGTGTTGATTTACAGTGGCTTGAGGATTTGGCCCATTACCGCTTCTTTATACACTTCTAAAAAGAAATGCCAACTCGATAGTTTAGGCTTTAACTGGAACATGGCAAGTAATTGTATGTTTTGGCGGACCCCTAGTAATGTTGCAGAATCTTTCTCAGAAGTTGTTCCATGGGATAGCCGATTCCTCAGGTAAGAGCTACTTGTTTGTTCAATCCTCCATCTTAGGCCTGCTCCTCAGGTGCATCCTCCTTCTCGCAGCGATTTCCTAGGAACAGATTTTGAAGAACAGCTCTGATCACAGAATCACAGATTGGTTAGGGTTGGAAAGGAGCTCTGGAGATCATCCAGTCCAACCCCCCTCCCAGAGCAGGGTCACCTACAGCAGGTTGCACAGGATGACCTCCAGGCGGGTTTTGAATGTCTCTGGGGTGGGAGACTCTACCGCCTCCCTGGGCAGCCTGTTCCAGTGCTCTGCCACCCTCAAAGTAAAGAAGTTCCTCCTCATGCTTTGATAGAAGTTCCTAGGTTCCAGTTTGTACCCGTTACCTCTTGTCCTGGATCATCTTTGATGATCCAGGACAAGAGGTAACGGGCACCAATTGGAACGTAGGAACTTGAACTTGAACTGGAACGTAGGAACTTGAACTTGAACATAGGATTATCCTTGATGATTCAGGATAGCTGTGTGTCTGACCAGTCTGTCTTTCGAAGGAGGTCCTGGGCCAGCTCCAGCCATGCTGTGCTGAGCAGAGCCCCTGGCAGCAGCCCCACAGCTCACTCCCAGTGTGCCTGAATGGAAAAGGTACCAAAGTTGCTCCAACACTTTCTGAAAAACTCTATAGTGTTACCCCACAAGCGCAAAGCGACGGCAAAGCCCGTGAAATGACACCGGTGCTTCCAGAAAATGTCAAGCTTCCTGCCCAAGGGTGACATGCCATGCGGTGGGGTCAGGGCCACGCGCTGAGCACCCGGTGCGTTGGGGTTGCCCCAGCGGTTCCTGAGCAGCTCCTGCAGTGCTGCCGCCGGTACCGTTCTGGGGGCTGTAGTTGTTTAAAAAGCCGTTGTTGTTTCCGGCGTAATCTGACGGCAGTTTTCTCGGGCATTTGGGCCTCTTCTAATAAGTGTGCTGTGAGTACATCTGCAAGCATTCACCTGTCGAGGTCAAATGACTGGTGGTGCTCATCTGCCCCCGTGCTACTGCTGCTGCCTCCCATGAATGCTCATGTGCCTGCGTGCCCCTGTACAGGCAAAAAAGCACACGCGCAACACCTGATCCCGCATCCTAATTATTTTTCGCCCGGTTCTCGGAGTTGTTCTGCTTCCGGCTGATGAATGGGAAAGTGTAGTAGTGCTGTTTCATTTCACCAGCCTCTCAAGTGTGGAAATTATGGTAAATTTGAGAACAAGCCAGATTAGATTGATAGTTACACCTCCTCCTTTAATTAGCCAACCACAGGATCTGTGGAGGCAAAGGCCGGGGGGGTGTGTCGGTGTATATAAGGTGTATTGTCTATGTGAAAGATTAATCAAAAGGAGTTGCTTGAGGTGGGAAGGCTTTTCCGGAGAGGTTCCACATGTTGTCAGGTAGTCCCTCTGAATGGCAGCTTCCGGTTCGGTCCCTTAGCTTTCGGAAGTGACATTTAGTCTGATATGTGCCAGCCGTGCAATCTACCTAGCCCTGCAAAGTGCAAATATTAACCTAAATGCATATTAAGATACTGTGTGTTAGCTCCTGAATTGAAATAGAGAGCGGGTGTTCCAGCGGAGGCAAGCAAATCGTGTTGATTTACAGTGGCTTGAGGATTTGGCCCATTACCGCTTCTTTATACACTTTTAAAACGAAATGCCAACTCGATAGTTTAGGCTTTAACTGGAACATGGCAAGTAATTGTATGTTTTGGCGGACCCCTAGTAATGTTGCAGAATCTTTCTCAGAAGTTGTTCCATGGGATAGCCGATTCCTCAGGTAAGAGCTACTTGTTTGTTCAATCCTCCATCTTAGGCCTGCTCCTCAGGTGCATCCTCCTTCTCGCAGCGATTTCCTAGGAACAGATTTCGAAGAACAGCTCTGATCACAGAATCACAGATTGGTTAGGGTTGGAAAGGAGCTCTGGAGATCATCCAGTCCAACCCCCCTCCCAGAGCAGGGTCACCTACAGCAGGTTGCACAGGATGACCTCCAGGCGGGTTTTGAATGTCTCTGGGGTGGGAGACTCTACCGCCTCCCTGGGCAGCCTGTTCCAGTGCTCTGCCACCCTCAAAGTAAAGAAGTTCCTCCTCATGCTTTGATAGAAGTTCCTAGGTTCCAGTTTGTACCCGTTACCTCTTGTCCTGGATCATCTTTGATGATCCAGGACAAGAGGTAACGGGCACCAATTGGAACGTAGGAACTTGAACTTGAACTGGAACGTAGGAACTTGAACTTGAACATAGGATTATCCTTGATGATTCAGGATAGCTGTGTGTCTGACCAGTCTGTCTTTCGAAGGAGGTCCTGGGCCAGCTCCAGCCATGCTGTGCTGAGCAGAGCCCCTGGCAGCAGCCCCACAGCTCACTCCCAGTGTGCCTGAATGGAAAAGGTACCAAAGTTGCTCCAACACTTTCTGAAAAACTCTATAGTGTTACCCCACAAGCGCAAAGCGACGGCAAAGCCCGTGAAATGACACCGGTGCTTCCAGAAAATGTCAAGCTTCCTGCCCAAGGGTGACATGCCATGCGGTGGGGTCAGGGCCACGCGCTGAGCACCCGGTGCGTTGGGGTTGCCCCAGCGGTTCCTGAGCAGCTCCTGCAGTGCTGCCGCCGGTACCGTTCTGGGGGCTGTAGTTGTTTAAAAAGCCGTTGTTGTTTCCGGCGTAATCTGACGGCAGTTTTCTCGGGCATTTGGGCCTCTTCTAATAAGTGTGCTGTGAGTACATCTGCAAGCATTCACCTGTCGAGGTCAAATGACTGGTGGTGCTCATCTGCCCCCGTGCTACTGCTGCTGCCTCCCATGAATGCTCATGTGCCTGCGTGCCCCTGTACAGGCAAAAAAGCACGCGCGCAACACCTGATCCCGCATCCTAATTATTTTTCGCCCGGTTCTCGGAGTTGTTCTGCTTCCGGCTGATGAATGGGAAAGTGTAGTAGTGCTGTTTCATTTCACCAGCCTCTCAAGTGTGGAAATTATGGTAAATTTGAGAACAAGCCAGATTAGATTGATAGTTACACCTCCTCCTTTAATTAGCCAACCACAGGATCTGTGGAGGCAAAGGCCGGGGGGGTGTGTCGGTGTATATAAGGTGTATTGTCTATGTGAAAGATTAATCAAAAGGAGTTGCTTGAGGTGGGAAGGCTTTTCCGGAGAGGTTCCACATGTTGTCAGGTAGTCCCTCTGAATGGCAGCTTCCGGTTCGGTCCCTTAGCTTTCGGAAGTGACATTTAGTCTGATATGTGCCAGCCGTGCAATCTACCTAGCCCTGCAAAGTGCAAATATTAACCTAAATGCATATTAAGATACTGTGTGTTAGCTCCTGAATTGAAATAGAGAGCGGGTGTTCCAGCGGAGGCAAGCAAATCGTGTTGATTTACAGTGGCTTGAGGATTTGGCCCATTACCGCTTCTTTATACACTTTTAAAACGAAATGCCAACTCGATAGTTTAGGCTTTAACTGGAACATGGCAAGTAATTGTATGTTTTGGCGGACCCCTAGTAATGTTGCAGAATCTTTCTCAGAAGTTGTTCCATGGGATAGCCGATTCCTCAGGTAAGAGCTACTTGTTTGTTCAATCCTCCATCTTAGGCCTGCTCCTCAGGTGCATCCTCCTTCTCGCAGCGATTTCCTAGGAACAGATTTCGAAGAACAGCTCTGATCACAGAATCACAGATTGGTTAGGGTTGGAAAGGAGCTCTGGAGATCATCCAGTCCAACCCCCCTCCCAGAGCAGGGTCACCTACAGCAGGTTGCACAGGATGACCTCCAGGCGGGTTTTGAATGTCTCTGGGGTGGGAGACTCTACCGCCTCCCTGGGCAGCCTGTTCCAGCGCTCTGCCACCCTCAAAGTAAAGAAGTTCCTCCTCATGCTTTGATAGAAGTTCCTAGGTTCCAGTTTGTACCCGTTACCTCTTGTCCTGGATCATCTTTGATGATCCAGGACAAGAGGTAACGGGCACCAATTGGAACGTAGGAACTTGAACTTGAACTGGAAGGTAGGAACTTGAACTTGAACATAGGATTATCCTTGATGATTCAGGATAGCTGTGTGTCTGACCAGTCTGTCTTTCGAAGGAGGTCCTGGGCCAGCTCCAGCCATGCTGTGCTGAGCAGAGCCCCTGGCAGCAGCCCCACAGCTCACTCCCAGTGTGCCTGAATGGAAAAGGTACCAAAGTTGCTCCAACACTTTCTGAAAAACTCTATAGTGTTACCCCACAAGCGCAAAGCGACGGCAAAGCCCGTGAAATGACACCGGTGCTTCCAGAAAATGTCAAGCTTCCTGCCCAAGGGTGACATGCCATGCGGTGGGGTCAGGGCCACGCGCTGAGCACCCGGTGCGTTGGGGTTGCCCCAGCGGTTCCTGAGCAGCTCCTGCAGTGCTGCCGCCGGTACCGTTCTGGCGGCTGTAGTTGTTTAAAAAGCCGTTGTTGTTTCCGGCGTAATCTGACGGCAGTTTTCTCGGGCATTTGGGCCTCTTCTAATAAGTGTGCTGTGAGTACATCTGCAAGCATTCACCTGTCGAGGTCAAATGACTGGTGGTGCTCATCTGCCCCCGTGCTACTGCTGCTGCCTCCCATGAATGCTCATGTGCCTGCTTGCCCCTGTACAGGCAAAAAAGCACGCGCGCAACACCTGATCCCGCATCCTAATTATTTTTCGCCCGGTTCTCGGAGTTGTTCTGCTTCCGGCTGATGAATGGGAAAGTGTAGTAGTGCTGTTTCATTTCACCAGCCTCTCAAGTGTGGAAATTATGGTAAATTTGAGAACAAGCCAGATTAGATTGATAGTTACACCTCCTCCTTTAATTAGCCAACCATAGGATCTGTGGAGGCAAAGGCCGGGGGGGGGTGTCGGTGTATATAACGTGTATTGTCTATGTGAAAGATTAACCAAAAGGAGTTGCTTGAGGTGGGAAGGCTTTTCTGGAGAGGTTCCACATGTTGTCAGGTAGTCCCTCTGAATGGCAGCTTCCGGTTCGGTCCCTTAGCTTTCGGAAGTGACATTTAGTCTGATATGTGCCAGCCGTGCAATCTACCTAGCCCTGCAAAGTGCAAATATTAACATAAATGCATATTAAGATACTGTGTGTTAGCTCCTGAACTGAAATAGAGAGCGGGTGTTCCAGCGGAGGCAAGCAAATCGTGTTGATTTACAGTGGCTTGAGGATTTGGCCCATTACCGCTTCTTTATACACTTTTAAAAAGAAATGCCAACTCGATAGTTTAGGCTTTAACTGGAACATGGCAAGTAATTGTATGTTTTGGCGGACCCCTAGTAATGTTGCAGAATCTTTCTCAGAAGTTGTTCCATGGGATAGCCGATTCCTCAGGTAAGAGCTACTTGTTTGTTCAATCCTCCATCTTAGGCCTGCTCCTCAGGTGCGTCCTTCTTCTCGCAGCGATTTCCTAGGAACAGATTTCGAAGAACAGCTCTGATCACAGAATCACAGATTGGTTAGGGTTGGAAAGGACCTCTGGAGATCATCCAGCCCAACCCCCCTCCCAGAGCAGGGTCACCTACAGCAGGTTGCACAGGATGACCTCCAGGCGGGTTTTGAATGTTTCTGGGGTGGGAGACTCTACCGCCTCCCTGGGCAGCCTGTTCCAGGGCTCTGCCACCCTCAAAGTAAAGAAGTTGCTCCTCATGCTTTGATAGAAGTTCCTAGGTTCCAGTTAGCACCCGTTACCTCTTGTCCTGGATCATCTTTGATGATCCAGGACAAGAGGTAACGGGCACCAATTGGAACGTAGGAACTTGAACTTGAACTGGAACGTAGGAACTTGAACATAGGATTGTCCTTGATGATTCAGGATAGCTGTGTGTCTGACCAGTCTGTCTTTCGAAGGAGGTCCTGGGCCAGCTCCAGCCATGCTGTGCTGAGCAGAGCCCCTGGCAGCAGCCCCACAGCTCACTCCCAGTGTGCCTGAATGGAAAAGGTACCAAAGTTGCTCCAACACTTTCTGAAAAACTCTATAGTGTTACCCCACAAGCGCAAAGCGACGGCAAAGCCCGTGAAATGACACCGGTGCTTCCAGAAAATGTCAAGCTTCCTGCCCAAGGGTGACATGCCATGCGGTGGGGTCAGGGCTACGCGCTGAGCACCCGGTGCGCTGGGGTTGCCCCAGCGGTTCCTGAGCAGCTCCTGCAGTGCTGCCGCCGGTACCGTTCTGGCGGCTGTAGTTGTTTAAAAAGCCGTTGTTGTTTCCGGCGTAATCTGACGGCAGTTTTCTCGGGCATTTGGGCCTCTTCTAATAAGTGTGCTGTGAGTACATCTGCAAGCATTCACCTGTCGAGGTCAAATGACTGGTGGTGCTCATCTCCCCCCGTGCTACTGCTGCTGCCTCCCGTGAATGCTCATGTGCCTGCGTGCCCCTGTACAGGCACAGATGCACGCGCGCAACACCTGATCCCGCATCCTAATTATTTTTCGCCCGGTTCTCGGAGTTGTTCTGCTTCCGGCTGATGAATGGGAAAGTGTAGTAGTGCTGTTTCATTTCACCAGCCTCTCAAGTGTGGAAATTATGGTAAATTTGAGAACAAGCCAGATTAGATTGATAGTTACACCTCCTCCTTTAATTAGCCAACCACAGGATCTGTGGAGGCAAAGGCCGGGGGGGTGTGTCGGTGTATATAACGTGTATAGTCTATGTGAAAGATTAATCAAAAGGAGTTGCTTGAGGTGGGAAGGCTTTTCCGGAGAGGTTCCACATGTTGTCAGGTAGTCCCTCTGAATGGCAGCTTCCGGTTCGGTCCCTTAGCTTTCGGAAGTGACATTTAGTCTGATATGTGCCAGCCGTGCAATCTACCTAGCCCTGCAAAGTGCAAATATTAACCTAAATGCATATTAAGATACTGTGTGTTAGCTCCTGAACTGAAATAGAGAGCGGGTGTTCCAGCGGAGGCAAGCAAATCGTGTTGATTTACAGTGGCTTGAGGATTTGGCCCATTACCGCTTCTTTATACACTTTTAAAAAGAAATGCCAACTCGATAGTTTAGGCTTTAACTGGAACATGGCAAGTAATTGTATGTTTTGGCGGACCCCTAGTAATGTTGCAGAATCTTTCTCAGAAGTTGTTCCATGGGATAGCCGATTCCTCAGGTAAGAGCTACTTGTTTGTTCAATCCTCCATCTTAGGCCTGCTCCTCAGGTGCATCCTCCTTCTCGCAGCGATTTCCTAGGAACAGATTTCAAAGAACAGCTCTGATCACAGAATCACAGATTGGTTAGGGTTGGAAAGGAGCTCTGGAGATCATCCAGTCCAACCCTCTGCCAGAGCAGGGTCACCTACAGCAGGTTGCACAGGATGACCTCCAGGCGGGTTTTGAATGTCTCTGGGGTGGGAGACTCTACCGCCTCCCTGGGCAGCCTGTTCCAGGGCTCTGCCACCCTCAAAGTAAAGAAGTTCCTCCTCATGCTTTGATAGAAGTTCCTAGGTTCCAGTTAGCACCCGTTACCTCTTGTCCTGGATCATCTTTGATGATCCAGGACAAGAGGTAACGGGCACCAATTGGAACGTAGGAACTTGAACTTGAACTGGAACGTAGGAACTTGAACATAGGATTATCCTTGATGATTCAGGATAGCTGTGTGTCTGACCAGTCTGTCTTTCGAAGGAGGTCCTGGGCCAGCTCCAGCCATGCTGTGCTGAGCAGAGCCCCTGGCAGCAGCCCCACAGCTCACTCCCAGTGTGCCTGAATGGAAAAGGTACCAAAGTTGCTCCAACACTTTCTGAAAAACTCTATAGTGTTACCCCACAAACGCAAAGCGACGGCAAAGCCCGTGAAATGACACCGGTGCTTCCAGAAAATGTCAAGCTTCCTGCCCAAGGGTGACATGCCATGCGGTGGGGTCAGGGCCACACGCTGAGCACCCGGTGCGCTGGGGTTGCCCCAGCGGTTCCTGAGCAGCTCCTGCAGTGCTGCCGCCGGTACCGTTCTGGCGGCTGTAGTTGTTTAAAAAGCCGTTGTTGTTTCTGACGTAATCTGACGGCAGTTTTCTCGGGCATTTGGGCCTCTTCTAATAAGTGTGCTGTGAGTACATCTGCAAGCATTCACCTGTCGAGGTCAAATGACTGGTGGTGCTCATCTCCCCCCGTGCTACTGCTGCTGCCTCCCGTGAATGCTCATGTGCCTGCGTGCCCCTGTACAGGCACAGATGCACGCGCGCAACACCTGATCCCGCATCCTAATTATTTTTCGCCCGGTTCTCGGAGTTGTTCTGCTTCCGGCTGATGAATGGGAAAGTGTAGTAGTGCTGTTTCATTTCACCAGCCTCTCAAGTGTGGAAATTATGGTAAATTTGAGAACAAGCCAGATTAGATTGATAGTTACACCTCCTCCTTTAATTAGCCAACCATAGGATCTGTGGAGGCAAAGGCCGGGGGGGGG
The DNA here is from genome assembly GCF_965231255.1 of Vanellus vanellus. Classification (NCBI taxonomy): domain Eukaryota; kingdom Metazoa; phylum Chordata; class Aves; order Charadriiformes; family Charadriidae; genus Vanellus; species Vanellus vanellus. The sequence goes on from NW_028126680.1 coordinate 1,011,794, forward strand.
TGTCGGTGTATATAACGTGTATTGTCTATGTGAAAGATTAACCAAAAGGAGTTGCTTGAGGTGGGAAGGCTTTTCTGGAGAGGTTCCACATGTTGTCAGGTAGTCCCTCTGAATGGCAGCTTCCGGTTCGGTCCCTTAGCTTTCGGAAGTGACATTTAGTCTGATATGTGCCAGCCGTGCAATCTACCTAGCCCTGCAAAGTGCAAATATTAACATAAATGCATATTAAGATACTGTGTGTTAGCTCCTGAACTGAAATAGAGAGCGGGTGTTCCAGCGGAGGCAAGCAAATCGTGTTGATTTACAGTGGCTTGAGGATTTGGCCCATTACCGCTTCTTTATACACTTTTAAAAAGAAATGCCAACTCGATAGTTTAGGCTTTAACTGGAACATGGCAAGTAATTGTATGTTTTGGCGGACCCCTAGTAATGTTGCAGAATCTTTCTCAGAAGTTGTTCCATGGGATAGCCGATTCCTCAGGTAAGAGCTACTTGTTTGTTCAATCCTCCATCTTAGGCCTGCTCCTCAGGTGCGTCCTTCTTCTCGCAGCGATTTCCTAGGAACAGATTTCGAAGAACAGCTCTGATCACAGAATCACAGATTGGTTAGGGTTGGAAAGGACCTCTGGAGATCATCCAGCCCAACCCCCCTCCCAGAGCAGGGTCACCTACAGCAGGTTGCACAGGATGACCTCCAGGCGGGTTTTGAATGTTTCTGGGGTGGGAGACTCTACCGCCTCCCTGGGCAGCCTGTTCCAGGGCTCTGCCACCCTCAAAGTAAAGAAGTTGCTCCTCATGCTTTGATAGAAGTTCCTAGGTTCCAGTTAGCACCCGTTACCTCTTGTCCTGGATCATCTTTGATGATCCAGGACAAGAGGTAACGGGCACCAATTGGAACGTAGGAACTTGAACTTGAACTGGAACGTAGGAACTTGAACATAGGATTGTCCTTGATGATTCAGGATAGCTGTGTGTCTGACCAGTCTGTCTTTCGAAGGAGGTCCTGGGCCAGCTCCAGCCATGCTGTGCTGAGCAGAGCCCCTGGCAGCAGCCCCACAGCTCACTCCCAGTGTGCCTGAATGGAAAAGGTACCAAAGTTGCTCCAACACTTTCTGAAAAACTCTATAGTGTTACCCCACAAGCGCAAAGCGACGGCAAAGCCCGTGAAATGACACCGGTGCTTCCAGAAAATGTCAAGCTTCCTGCCCAAGGGTGACATGCCATGCGGTGGGGTCAGGGCTACGCGCTGAGCACCCGGTGCGCTGGGGTTGCCCCAGCGGTTCCTGAGCAGCTCCTGCAGTGCTGCCGCCGGTACCGTTCTGGCGGCTGTAGTTGTTTAAAAAGCCGTTGTTGTTTCCGGCGTAATCTGACGGCAGTTTTCTCGGGCATTTGGACCTCTTCTAATAAGTGTGCTGTGAGTACATCTGCAAGCATTCACCTGTCGAGGTCAAATGACTGGTGGTGCTCATCTCCCCCCGTGCTACTGCTGCTGCCTCCCGTGAATGCTCATGTGCCTGCGTGCCCCTGTACAGGCACAGATGCACGCGCGCAACACCTGATCCCGCATCCTAATTATTTTTCGCCCGGTTCTCGGAGTTGTTCTGCTTCCGGCTGATGAATGGGAAAGTGTAGTAGTGCTGTTTCATTTCACCAGCCTCTCAAGTGTGGAAATTATGGTAAATTTGAGAACAAGCCAGATTAGATTGATAGTTACACCTCCTCCTTTAATTAGCCAACCACAGGATCTGTGGAGGCAAAGGCCGGGGGGGTGTGTCGGTGTATATAACGTGTATAGTCTATGTGAAAGATTAATCAAAAGGAGTTGCTTGAGGTGGGAAGGCTTTTCCGGAGAGGTTCCACATGTTGTCAGGTAGTCCCTCTGAATGGCAGCTTCCGGTTCGGTCCCTTAGCTTTCGGAAGTGACATTTAGTCTGATATGTGCCAGCCGTGCAATCTACCTAGCCCTGCAAAGTGCAAATATTAACCTAAATGCATATTAAGATACTGTGTGTTAGCTCCTGAACTGAAATAGAGAGCGGGTGTTCCAGCGGAGGCAAGCAAATCGTGTTGATTTACAGTGGCTTGAGGATTTGGCCCATTACCGCTTCTTTATACACTTTTAAAAAGAAATGCCAACTCGATAGTTTAGGCTTTAACTGGAACATGGCAAGTAATTGTATGTTTTGGCGGACCCCTAGTAATGTTGCAGAATCTTTCTCAGAAGTTGTTCCATGGGATAGCCGATTCCTCAGGTAAGAGCTACTTGTTTGTTCAATCCTCCATCTTAGGCCTGCTCCTCAGGTGCATCCTCCTTCTCGCAGCGATTTCCTAGGAACAGATTTCAAAGAACAGCTCTGATCACAGAATCACAGATTGGTTAGGGTTGGAAAGGAGCTCTGGAGATCATCCAGTCCAACCCTCTGCCAGAGCAGGGTCACCTACAGCAGGTTGCACAGGATGACCTCCAGGCGGGTTTTGAATGTCTCTGGGGTGGGAGACTCTACCGCCTCCCTGGGCAGCCTGTTCCAGGGCTCTGCCACCCTCAAAGTAAAGAAGTTCCTCCTCATGCTTTGATAGAAGTTCCTAGGTTCCAGTTAGCACCCGTTACCTCTTGTCCTGGATCATCTTTGATGATCCAGGACAAGAGGTAACGGGCACCAATTGGAACGTAGGAACTTGAACTTGAACTGGAACGTAGGAACTTGAACATAGGATTGTCCTTGATGATTCAGGATAGCTGTGTGTCTGACCAGTCTGTCTTTCGAAGGAGGTCCTGGGCCAGCTCCAGCCATGCTGTGCTGAGCAGAGCCCCTGGCAGCAGCCCCACAGCTCACTCCCAGTGTGCCTGAATGGAAAAGGTACCAAAGTTGCTCCAACACTTTCTGAAAAACTCTATAGTGTTACCCCACAAACGCAAAGCGACGGCAAAGCCCGTGAAATGACACCGGTGCTTCCAGAAAATGTCAAGCTTCCTGCCCAAGGGTGACATGCCATGCGGTGGGGTCAGGGCCACACGCTGAGCACCCGGTGCGCTGGGGTTGCCCCAGCGGTTCCTGAGCAGCTCCTGCAGTGCTGCCGCCGGTACCGTTCTGGCGGCTGTAGTTGTTTAAAAAGCCGTTGTTGTTTCTGACGTAATCTGACGGCAGTTTTCTCGGGCATTTGGGCCTCTTCTAATAAGTGTGCTGTGAGTACATCTGCAAGCATTCACCTGTCGAGGTCAAATGACTGGTGGTGCTCATCTCCCCCCGTGCTACTGCTGCTGCCTCCCGTGAATGCTCATGTGCCTGCGTGCCCCTGTACAGGCACAGATGCACGCGCGCAACACCTGATCCCGCATCCTAATTATTTTTCGCCCGGTTCTCGGAGTTGTTCTGCTTCCGGCTGATGAATGGGAAAGTGTAGTAGTGCTGTTTCATTTCACCAGCCTCTCAAGTGTGGAAATTATGGTAAATTTGAGAACAAGCCAGATTAGATTGATAGTTACACCTCCTCCTTTAATTAGCCAACCACAGGATCTGTGGAGGCAAAGGCCGGGGGGGTGTGTCGGTGTATATAATGTGTATTGTCTATGTGAAAGATTAATCAAAAGGAGTTGCTTGAGGTGGGAAGGCTTTTCCGGAGAGGTTCCACATGTTGTCAGGTAGTCCCTCTGAATGGCAGCTTCCGGTTCGGTCCCTTAGCTTTCGGAAGTGACATTTAGTCTGATATGTGCCAGCCGTGCAATCTACCTAGCCCTGCAAAGTGCAAATATTAACCTAAATGCATATTAAGATACTGTGTGTTAGCTCCTGAACTGAAATAGAGAGCGGGTGTTCCAGCGGAGGCAAGCAAATCGTGTTGATTTACAGTGGCTTGAGGATTTGGCCCATTACCGCTTCTTTATACACTTTTAAAAAGAAATGCCAACTCGATAGTTTAGGCTTTAACTGGAACATGGCAAGTAATTGTATGTTTTGGCGGACCCCTAGTAATGTTGCAGAATCTTTCTCAGAAGTTGTTCCATGGGATAGCCGATTCCTCAGGTAAGAGCTACTTGTTTGTTCAATCCTCCATCTTAGGCCTGCTCCTCAGGTGCATCCTCCTTCTCGCAGCGATTTCCTAGGAACAGATTTCAAAGAACAGCTCTGATCACAGAATCACAGATTGGTTAGGGTTGGAAAGGAGCTCTGGAGATCATCCAGTCCAACCCTCTGCCAGAGCAGGGTCACCTACAGCAGGTTGCACAGGATGACCTCCAGGCGGGTTTTGAATGTCTCTGGGGTGGGAGACTCTACCGCCTCCCTGGGCAGCCTGTTCCAGCGCTCTGCCACCCTCAAAGTAAAGAAGTTCCTCCTCATGCTTTGATAGAAGTTCCTAGGTTCCAGTTTGTACCCGTTACCTCTTGTCCTGGATCATCTTTGATGATCCAGGACAAGAGGTAACGGGCACCAATTGGAAGGAAGGAACTTGAACTTGAACTGGAACGTAGGAACTTGAACATAGGATTGTCCTTGATGATTCAGGATAGCTGTGTGTCTGACCAGTCTGTCTTTCGAAGGAGGTCCTGGGCCAGCTCCAGCCATGCTGTGCTGAGCAGAGCCCCTGGCAGCAGCCCCACAGCTCACTCCCAGTGTGCCTGAATGGAAAAGGTACCAAAGTTGCTCCAACACTTTCTGAAAAACTCTATAGTGTTACCCCACAAGCGCAAAGCGACGGCAAAGCCCGTGAAATGACACCGGTGCTTCCAGAAAATGTCAAGCTTCCTGCCCAAGGGTGACATGCCATGCGGTGGGGTCAGGGCCACACGCTGAGCACCCGGTGCGCTGGGGTTGCCCCAGCGGTTCCTGAGCAGCTCCTGCAGTGCTGCCGCCGGTACCGTTCTGGCGGCTGTAGTTGTTTAAAAAGCCGTTGTTGTTTCCGGCGTAATCTGACGGCAGTTTTCTCGGGCATTTGGGCCTCTTCTAATAAGTGTGCTGTGAGTACATCTGCAAGCATTCACCTGTCGAGGTCAAATGACTGGTGGTGCTCATCTCCCCCCGTGCTACTGCTGCTGCCTCCCGTGAATGCTCATGTGCCTGCGTGCCCCTGTACAGGCACAGATGCACGCGCGCAACACCTGATCCCGCATCCTAATTATTTTTCGCCCGGTTCTCTGAGTTGTTCTGCTTCCGGCTGATGAATGGGAAAGTGTAGTAGTGCTGTTTCATTTCACCAGCCTCTCAAGTGTGGAAATTATGGTAAATTTGAGAACAAGCCAGATTATATTGATAGTTACACCTCCTCCTTTAATTAGCCAACCACAGGATCTGTGGAGGCAAAGGCCGGGGGGGTGTGTCGGTGTATATAACGTGTATTGTCTATGTGAAAGATTAATCAAAAGGAGTTGCTTGAGGTGGGAAGGCTTTTCCGGAGAGGTTCCACATGTTGTCAGGTAGTCCCTCTGAATGGCAGCTTCCGGTTCGGTCCCTTAGCTTTCGGAAGTGACATTTAGTCTGATATGTGCCAGCCGTGCAATCTACCTAGCCCTGCAAAGTGCAAATATTAACCTAAATGCATATTAAGATACTGTGTGTTAGCTCCTGAACTGAAATAGAGAGCGGGTGTTCCAGCGGAGGCAAGCAAATCGTGTTGATTTACAGTGGCTTGAGGATTTGGCCCATTACCGCTTCTTTATACACTTTTAAAAAGAAATGCCAACTCGATAGTTTAGGCTTTAACTGGAACATGGCAAGTAATTGTATGTTTTGGCGGACCCCTAGTAATGTTGCAGAATCTTTCTCAGAAGTTGTTCCATGGGATAGCCGATTCCTCAGGTAAGAGCTACTTGTTTGTTCAATCCTCCATCTTAGGCCTGCTCCTCAGGTGCATCCTCCTTCTCGCAGCGATTTCCTAGGAACAGATTTCGAAGAACAGCTCTGATCACAGAATCACAGATTGGTTAGGGTTGGAAAGGAGCTCTGGAGATCATCCAGCCCAACCCCCCTGCCAGAGCAGGGTCACCTACAGCAGGTTGCACAGGATGACCTCCAGGCGGGTTTTGAATGTCTCTGGGGTGGGAGACTCTACCGCCTCCCTGGGCAGCCTGTTCCAGCGCTCTGCCACCCTCAAAGTAAAGAAGTTCCTCCTCATGCTTTGATAGAAGTTCCTAGGTTCCAGTTTGTACCCGTTACCTCTTGTCCTGGATCATCTTTGATGATCCAGGACAAGAGGTAACGGGCACCAATTGGAAGGAAGGAACTTGAACTTGAACTGGAATGTAGGAACTTGAACATAGGATTGTCCTTGATGATTCAGGATAGCTGTGTGTCTGACCAGTCTGTCTTTCGAAGGAGGTCCTGGACCAGCTCCAGCCATGCTGTGCTGAGCAGAGCCCCTGGCAGCAGCCCCACAGCTCACTCCCAGTGTGCCTGAATGGAAAAGGTACCAAAGTTGCTCCAACACTTTCTGAAAAACTCTATAGTGTTACCCCACAAGCGCAAAGCGACGGCAAAGCCCGTGAAATGACACCGGTGCTTCCAGAAAATGTCAAGCTTCCTGCCCAAGGGTGACATGCCATGCGGTGGGGTCAGGGCCACGCGCTGAGCACCCGGTGCGCTGGGGTTGCCCCAGCGGTTCCTGAGCAGCTCCTGCAGTGCTGCCGCCGGTACTGTTCTGGCGGCTGTAGTTGTTTAAAAAGCCGTTGTTGTTTCCGGCGTAATCTGACGGCAGTTTTCTCGGGCATTTGGGCCTCTTCGAATAAGTGTGCTGTGAGTACATCTGCAAGCATTCACCTGTCGAGGTCAAATGACTGGTGGTGCTCATCTGCCCCCGTGCTACTGCTGCTGCCTCCCGTGAATGCTCATGTGCCTGCGTGCCCCTGTACAGGCACAGATGCACGCGCGCAACACCTGATCCCGCATCCTAATTATTTTTCGCCCGGTTCTCGGAGTTGTTCTGCTTCCGGCTGATGAATGGGAAAGTGTAGTAGTGCTGTTTCATTTCACCAGCCTCTCAAGTGTGGAAATTATGGTAAATTTGAGAACAAGCCAGATTAGATTGATAGTTACACCTCCTCCTTTAATTAGCCAACCACAGGATCTGTGGAGGCAAAGGCCGGGGGGGTGTGTCGGTGTATATAACGTGTATTGTCTATGTGAAAGATTAATCAAAAGGAGTTGCTTGAGGTGGGAAGGCTTTTCCGGAGAGGTTCCACATGTTGTCAGGTAGTCCCTCTGAATGGCAGCTTCCGGTTCGGTCCCTTAGCTTTCGGAAGTGACATTTAGTCTGATATGTGCCAGCCGTGCAATCTACCTAGCCCTGCAATGTGCAAATATTAACCTAAATGCATATTAAGATACTGTGTGTTAGCTCCTGAACTGAAATAGAGAGCGGGTGTTCCAGCGGAGGCAAGCAAATCGTGTTGATTTAGAGTGGCTTGAGGATTTGGCCAATTACCGCTTCTTTATACACTTTTAAAAAGAAATGCCAACTCGATAGTTTAGGCTTTAACTGGAACATGGCAAGTAATTGTATGTTTTGGCGGACCCCTAGTAATGTTGCAGAATCTTTCTCAGAAGTTGTTCCATGGGATAGCCGATTCCTCAGGTAAGAGCTACTTGTTTGTTCAATCCTCCATCTTAGGCCTGCTCCTCAGGTGCATCCTCCTTCTCGCAGCGATTTCCTAGGAACAGATTTCGAAGAACAGCTCTGATCACAGAATCACAGATTGGTTAGGGTTGGAAAGGAGCTCTGGAGATCATCCAGCCCAACCCCCCTGCCAGAGCAGGGTCACCTACAGCAGGTTGCACAGGATGACCTCCAGGCGGGTTTTGAATGTCTCTGGGGTCGGAGACTCTACCGCCTCCCCGGGAAGCCTGTTCCAGCGCTCTGCCACCCTCAAAGTAAAGAAGTTCCTCCTCATGCTTTGATAGAAGTTCCTAGGTTCCAGTTTGTACCCGTTACCTCTTGTCCTGGATCATCAAAAATCATCTTTGATGATCCAGGACAAGAGGTAACGGGCACCAATTGGAACGTAGGAACTTGAACTTGAACTGGAAGGTAGGAACTTGAACTTGAACATAGGATTATCCTTGATGATTCAGGATAGCTGTGTGTCTGACCAGTCTGTCTTTCGAAGGAGGTCCTGGGCCAGCTCCAGCCATGCTGTGCTGAGCAGAGCCCCTGGCAGCAGCCCCACAGCTCACTCCCAGTGTGCCTGAATGGAAAAGGTACCAAAGTTGCTCCAACACTTTCTGAAAAACTCTATAGTGTTACCCCACAAGCGCAAAGCGACGGCAAAGCCCGTGAAATGACACCGGTGCTTCCAGAAAATGCCAAGCTTCCTGCCCAAGGGTGACATGCCATGCGGTGGGGTCAGGGCCACGCGCTGAGCACCCGGTGCGCTGGGGTTGCCCCAGCGGTTCCTGAGCAGCTCCTGCAGTGCTGCCGCCGGTACCGTTCTGGCGGCTGTAGTTGTTTAAAAAGCCGTTGTTGTTTCCGGCGTAATCTGACGGCAGTTTTCTCGGGCATTTGGGCCTCTTCTAATAAGTGTGCTGTGAGTATATCTGCAAGCATTCACCTGTCGAGGTCAAATGACTGGTGGTGCTCATCTGCCCCCGTGCTACTGCTGCTGCCTCCCGTGAATGCTCATGTGCCTGCGTGCCCCTGTACAGGCACAGATGCACGCGCGCAACACCTGATCCCGCATCCTAATTATTTTTCGCCCGGTTCTCGGAGTTGTTCTGCTTCCGGCTGATGAATGGGAAAGTGTAGTAGTGCTGTTTCATTTCACCAGCCTCTCAAGTGTGGAAATTATGGTAAATTTGAGAACAAGCCAGATTAGATTGATAGTTACACCTCCTCCTTTAATTAGCCAACCACAGGATCTGTGGAGGCAAAGGCCGGGGGGGTGTGTCGGTGTATATAAGGTGTATTGTCTATGTGAAAGATTAATCAAAAGGAGTTGCTTGAGGTGGGAAGGCTTTTCCGGAGAGGTTCCACATGTTGTCAGGTAGTCCCTCTGAATGGCAGCTTCCGGTTCGGTCCCTTAGCTTTCGGAAGTGACATTTAGTCTGATATGTGCCAGCCGTGCAATCTACCTAGCCCCGCAAAGTGCAAATATTAACCTAAATGCATATTAAGATACTGTGTGTTAGCTCCTGAACTGAAATAGAGAGCGGGTGTTCCAGCGGAGGCAAGCAAATCGTGTTGATTTACAGTGGCTTGCGGATTTGGCCCATTACCACTTCTTTATACACATTTAAAAAGAAATGCCAACTCGATAGTTTAGGCTTTAACTGGAACATGGCAAGTAATTGTATGTTTTGGCGGACCCCTAGTAATGTTGCAGAATCTTTCTCAGAAGTTGTTCCATGGGATAGCCGATTCCTCAGGTAAGAGCTACTTGTTTGTTCAATCCTCCATCTTAGGCCTGCTCCTCAGGTGCATCCTCCTTCTCGCAGCGATTTCCTAGGAACAGATTTCGAAGAACAGCTCTGATCACAGAATCACAGATTGGTTAGGGTTGGAAAGGAGCTCTGGAGATCATCCAGCCCAACCCCCCTGCCAGAGCAGGGTCACCTACAGCAGGTTGCACAGGATGACCTCCAGGCGGGTTTTGAATGTCTCTGGGGTCGGAGACTCTACCGCCTCCCCGGGAAGCCTGTTCCAGCGCTCTGCCACCCTCAAAGTAAAGAAGTTCCTCCTCATGCTTTGATAGAAGTTCCTAGGTTCCAGTTTGTACCCGTTACCTCTTGTCCTGGATCATCTTTGATGATCCAGGACAAGAGGTAACGGGCACCAATTCGAACGTAGGAACTTGAACTTGAACTGGAACGTAGGAACTTGAACTTGAACATAGGATTATCCTTGATGATTCAGGATAGCTGTGTGTCTGACCAGTCTGTCTTTCGAAGGAGGTCCTGGGCCAGCTCCAGCCATGCTGTGCTGAGCAGAGCCCCTGGCAGCAGCCCCACAGCTCACTCCCAGTGTGCCTGAATGGAAAAGGTACCAAAGTTGCTCCAACACTTTCTGAAAAACTCTATAGTGTTACCCCACAAACGCAAAGCGACGGCAAAGCCCGTGAAATGACACCAGTGCTTCCAGAAAATGTCAAGCTTCCTGCCCAAGGGTGACATGCCATGCGGTGGGGTCAGGGCCACACGCTGAGCACCCGGTGCGCTGGGGTTGCCCCAGCGGTTCCTGAGCAGCTCCTGCAGTGCTGCCGCCGGTACCGTTCTGGCGGCTGTAGTTGTTTAAAAAGCCGTTGTTGTTTCTGGCGTAATCTGACGGCAGTTTTCTCGGGCATTTGGGCCTCTTCTAATAAGTGTGCTGTGAGTACATCTGCAAGCATTCACCTGTCGAGGTCAAATGACTGGTGGTGCTCATCTCCCCCCGTGCTACTGCTGCTGCCTCCCGTGAATGCTCATGTGCCTGCGTGCCCCTGTACAGGCACAGATGCACGCGCGCAACACCTGATCCCGCATCCTAATTATTTTTCGCCCGGTTCTCGGAGTTGTTCTGCTTCCGGCTGATGAATGGGAAAGTGTAGTAGTGCTGTTTCATTTCACCAGCCTCTCAAGTGTGGAAATTATGGTAAATTTGAGAACAAGCCAGATTAGATTGATAGTTACACCTCCTCCTTTAATTAGCCAACCACAGGATCTGTGGAGGCAAAGGCCGGGGGGGTGTGTCGGTGTATATAACGTGTATTGTCTATGTGAAAGATTAATCAAAAGGAGTTGCTTGAGGTGGGAAGGCTTTTCCGGAGAGGTTCCACATGTTGTCAGGTAGTCCCTCTGAATGGCAGCTTCCGGTTCGGTCCCTTAGCTTTCGGAAGTGACATTTAGTCTGATATGTGCCAGCCGTGCAATCTACCTAGCCCTGCAAAGTGCAAATATTAACATAAATGCATATTAAGATACTGTGTGTTAGCTCCTGAACTGAAATAGAGAGCGGGTGTTCCAGCGGAGGCAAGCAAATCGTGTTGATTTACAGTGGCTTGAGGATTTGGCCCATTACCGCTTCTTTATACACTTTTAAAAAGAAATGCCAACTCGATAGTTTAGGCTTTAACTGGAACATGGCAAGTAATTGTATGTTTTGGCGGACCCCTAGTAATGTTGCAGAATCTTTCTCAGAAGTTGTTCCATGGGATAGCCGATTCCTCAGGTAAGAGCTACTTGTTTGTTCAATCCTCCATCTTCGGCCTGCTCCTCAGGTGCATCCTCCTTCTCGCAGCGATTTCCTAGGAACAGATTTCGAAGAACAGCTCTGATCACAGAATCACAGATTGGTTAGGGTTGGAAAGGAGCTCTGGAGATCATCCAGTCCAACCCCCCTCCCAGAGCAGGGTCACCTACAGCAGGTTGCACAGGATGACCTCCAGGCGGGTTTTGAATGTCTCTGGGGTGGGAGACTCTACCGCCTCCCTGGGCAGCCTGTTCCAGCGCTCTGCCACCCTCAAAGTAAAGAAGTTCCTCCTCATGCTTTGATAGAAGTTCCTAGGTTCCAGTTTGTACCCGTTACCTCTTGTCCTGGATCATCTTTGATGATCCAGGACAAGAGGTAACGGGCACCAATTGGAAGGAAGGAACTTGAACTTGAACTGGAATGTAGGAACTTGAACATAGGATTGTCCTTGATGATTCAGGATAGCTGTGTGTCTGACCAGTCTGTCTTTCGAAGGAGGTCCTGGGCCAGCTCCAGCCATGCTGTGCTGAGCAGAGCCCCTGGCAGCAGCCCCACAGCTCACTCCCAGTGTGCCTGAATGGAAAAGGTACCAAAGTTGCTCCAACACTTTCTGAAAAACTCTATAGTGTTACCCCACAAGCGCAAAGCGACGGCAAAGCCCGTGAAATGACACCGGTGCTTCCAGAAAATGTCAAGCTTCCTGCCCAAGGGTGACATGCCATGCGGTGGGGTCAGGGCCACGCGCTGAGCACCCGGTGCGCTGGGGTTGCCCCAGCGGTTCCTGAGCAGCTCCTGCAGTGCTGCCGCCGGTACTGTTCTGGCGGCTGTAGTTGTTTAAAAAGCCGTTGTTGTTTCCGGCGTAATCTGACGGCAGTTTTCTCGGGCATTTGGGCCTCTTCGAATAAGTGTGCTGTGAGTACATCTGCAAGCATTCACCTGTCGAGGTCAAATGACTGGTGGTGCTCATCTGCCCCCGTGCTACTGCTGCTGCCTCCCGTGAATGCTCATGTGCCTGCGTGCCCCTGTACAGGCACAGATGCACGCGCGCAACACCTGATCCCGCATCCTAATTATTTTTCGCCCGGTTCTCGGAGTTGTTCTGCTTCCGGCTGATGAATGGGAAAGTGTAGTAGTGCTGTTTCATTTCACCAGCCTCTCAAGTGTGGAAATTATGGTAAATTTGAGAACAAGCCAGATTAGATTGATAGTTACACCTCCTCCTTTAATTAGCCAACCACAGGATCTGTGGAGGCAAAGGCCGGGGGGGTGTGTCGGTGTATATAACGTGTATTGTCTATGTGAAAGATTAATCAAAAGGAGTTGCTTGAGGTGGGAAGGCTTTTCCGGAGAGGTTCCACATGTTGTCAGGTAGTCCCTCTGAATGGCAGCTTCCGGTTCGGTCCCTTAGCTTTCGGAAGTGACATTTAGTCTGATATGTGCCAGCCGTGCAATCTACCTAGCCCTGCAATGTGCAAATATTAACCTAAATGCATATTAAGATACTGTGTGTTAGCTCCTGAACTGAAATAGAGAGCGGGTGTTCCAGCGGAGGCAAGCAAATCGTGTTGATTTAGAGTGGCTTGAGGATTTGGCCAATTACCGCTTCTTTATACACTTTTAAAAAGAAATGCCAACTCGATAGTTTAGGCTTTAACTGGAACATGGCAAGTAATTGTATGTTTTGGCGGACCCCTAGTAATGTTGCAGAATCTTTCTCAGAAGTTGTTCCATGGGATAGCCGATTCCTCAGGTAAGAGCTACTTGTTTGTTCAATCCTCCATCTTAGGCCTGCTCCTCAGGTGCATCCTCCTTCTCGCAGCGATTTCCTAGGAACAGATTTCAAAGAACAGCTCTGATCACAGAATCACAGATTGGTTAGGGTTGGAAAGGAGCTCTGGAGATCATCCAGTCCAACCCTCTGCCAGAGCAGGGTCACCTACAGCAGGTTGCACAGGATGACCTCCAGGCGGGTTTTGAATGTCTCTGGGGTGGGAGACTCTACCGCCTCCCTGGGCAGCCTGTTCCAGCGCTCTGCCACCCTCAAAGTAAAGAAGTTCCTCCTCATGCTTTGATAGAAGTTCCTAGGTTCCAGTTTGTACCCGTTACCTCTTGTCCTGGATCATCTTTGATGATCCAGGACAAGAGGTAACGGGCACCAATTGGAAGGAAGGAACTTGAACTTGAACTGGAACGTAGGAACTTGAACATAGGATTGTCCTTGATGATTCAGGATAGCTGTGTGTCTGACCAGTCTGTCTTTCGAAGGAGGTCCTGGGCCAGCTCCAGCCATGCTGTGCTGAGCAGAGCCCCTGGCAGCAGCCCCACAGCTCACTCCCAGTGTGCCTGAATGGAAAAGGTACCAAAGTTGCTCCAACACTTTCTGAAAAACTCTATAGTGTTACCCCACAAGCGCAAAGCGACGGCAAAGCCCGTGAAATGACACCGGTGCTTCCAGAAAATGTCAAGCTTCCTGCCCAAGGGTGACATGCCATGCGGTGGGGTCAGGGCCACACGCTGAGCACCCGGTGCGCTGGGGTTGCCCCAGCGGTTCCTGAGCAGCTCCTGCAGTGCTGCCGCCGGTACCGTTCTGGCGGCTGTAGTTGTTTAAAAAGCCGTTGTTGTTTCCGGCGTAATCTGACGGCAGTTTTCTCGGGCATTTGGGCCTCTTCTAATAAGTGTGCTGTGAGTACATCTGCAAGCATTCACCTGTCGAGGTCAAATGACTGGTGGTGCTCATCTCCCCCCGTGCTACTGCTGCTGCCTCCCGTGAATGCTCATGTGCCTGCGTGCCCCTGTACAGGCACAGATGCACGCGCGCAACACCTGATCCCGCATCCTAATTATTTTTCGCCCGGTTCTCGGAGTTGTTCTGCTTCCGGCTGATGAATGGGAAAGTGTAGTAGTGCTGTTTCATTTCACCAGCCTCTCAAGTGTGGAAATTATGGTAAATTTGAGAACAAGCCAGATTAGATTGATAGTTACACCTCCTCCTTTAATTAGCCAACCACAGGATCTGTGGAGGCAAAGGCCGGGGGGGTGTGTCGGTGTATATAACGTGTATTGTCTATGTGAAAGATTAATCAAAAGGAGTTGCTTGAGGTGGGAAGGCTTTTCCGGAGAGGTTCCACATGTTGTCAGGTAGTCCCTCTGAATGGCAGCTTCCGGTTCGGTCCCTTAGCTTTCGGAAGTGACATTTAGTCTGATATGTGCCAGCCGTGCAATCTACCTAGCCCTGCAAAGTGCAAATATTAACCTAAATGCATATTAAGATACTGTGTGTTAGCTCCTGAACTGAAATAGAGAGCGGGTGTTCCAGCGGAGGCAAGCAAATCGTGTTGATTTACAGTGGCTTGAGGATTTGGCCCATTACCGCTTCTTTATACACTTTTAAAAAGAAATGCCAACTCGATAGTTTAGGCTTTAACTGGAACATGGCAAGTAATTGTATGTTTTGGCGGACCCCTAGTAATGTTGCAGAATCTTTCTCAGAAGTTGTTCCATGGGATAGCCGATTCCTCAGGTAAGAGCTACTTGTTTGTTCAATCCTCCATCTTAGGCCTGCTCCTCAGGTGCATCCTCCTTCTCGCAGCGATTTCCTAGGAACAGATTTCAAAGAACAGCTCTGATCACAGAATCACAGATTGGTTAGGGTTGGAAAGGACCTCTGGAGATCATCCAGCCCAACCCTCTGCCAGAGCAGGGTCACCTACAGCAGGTTGCACAGGATGACCTCCAGGCGGGTTATGAATGTCTCTGGGGTGGGAGACTCTACCGCCTCCCTGGGCAGCCTGTTCCAGCGCTCTGCCACCCTCAAAGTAAAGAAGTTCCTCCTCATGCTTTGATAGAAGTTCCTAGGTTCCAGTTTGTACCCGTTACCTCTTGTCCTGGATCATCTTTGATGATCCAGGACAAGAGGTAACGGGCACCAATTGGAACGTAGGAACTTGAACTTGAACTGGAAGGTAGGAACTTGAACTTGAACATAGGATTATCCTTGATGATTCAGGATAGCTGTGTGTCTGACCAGTCTGTCTTTCGAAGGAGGTCCTGGGCCAGCTCCAGCCATGCTGTGCTGAGCAGAGCCCCTGGCAGCAGCCCCACAGCTCACTCCCAGTGTGCCTGAATGGAAAAGGTACCAAAGTTGCTCCAACACTTTCTGAAAAACTCTATAGTGTTACCCCACAAACGCAAAGCGACGGCAAAGCCCGTGAAATGACACCAGTGCTTCCAGAAAATGTCAAGCTTCCTGCCCAAGGGTGACATGCCATGCGGTGGGGTCAGGGCCACACGCTGAGCACCCGGTGCGCTGGGGTTGCCCCAGCGGTTCCTGAGCAGCTCCTGCAGTGCTGCCGCCGGTACCGTTCTGGCGGCTGTAGTTGTTTAAAAAGCCGTTGTTGTTTCTGGCGTAATCTGACGGCAGTTTTCTCGGGCATTTGGGCCTCTTCTAATAAGTGTGCTGTGAGTACATCTGCAAGCATTCACCTGTCGAGGTCAAATGACTGGTGGTGCTCATCTCCCCCCGTGCTACTGCTGCTGCCTCCCGTGAATGCTCATGTGCCTGCGTGCCCCTGTACAGGCACAGATGCACGCGCGCAACACCTGATCCCGCATCCTAATTATTTTTCGCCCGGTTCTCGGAGTTGTTCTGCTTCCGGCTGATGAATGGGAAAGTGTAGTAGTGCTGTTTCATTTCACCAGCCTCTCAAGTGTGGAAATTATGGTAAATTTGAGAACAAGCCAGATTAGATTGATAGTTACACCTCCTCCTTTAATTAGCCAACCACAGGATCTGTGGAGGCAAAGGCCGGGGGGGTGTGTCGGTGTATATAACGTGTATTGTCTATGTGAAAGATTAATCAAAAGGAGTTGCTTGAGGTGGGAAGGCTTTTCCGGAGAGGTTCCACATGTTGTCAGGTAGTCCCTCTGAATGGCAGCTTCCGGTTCGGTCCCTTAGCTTTCGGAAGTGACATTTAGTCTGATATGTGCCAGCCGTGCAATCTACCTAGCCCTGCAAAGTGCAAATATTAACATAAATGCATATTAAGATACTGTGTGTTAGCTCCTGAACTGAAATAGAGAGCGGGTGTTCCAGCGGAGGCAAGCAAATCGTGTTGATTTACAGTGGCTTGAGGATTTGGCCCATTACCGCTTCTTTATACACTTTTAAAAAGAAATGCCAACTCGATAGTTTAGGCTTTAACTGGAACATGGCAAGTAATTGTATGTTTTGGCGGACCCCTAGTAATGTTGCAGAATCTTTCTCAGAAGTTGTTCCATGGGATAGCCGATTCCTCAGGTAAGAGCTACTTGTTTGTTCAATCCTCCATCTTAGGCCTGCTCCTCAGGTGCATCCTCCTTCTCGCAGCGATTTCCTAGGAACAGATTTCGAAGAACAGCTCTGATCACAGAATCACAGATTGGTTAGGGTTGGAAAGGAGCTCTGGAGATCATCCAGTCCAACCCCCCTCCCAGAGCAGGGTCACCTACAGCAGGTTGCACAGGATGACCTCCAGGCGGGTTTTGAATGTCTCTGGGGTGGGAGACTCTACCGCCTCCCTGGGCAGCCTGTTCCAGCGCTCTGCCACCCTCAAAGTAAAGAAGTTCCTCCTCATGCTTTGATAGAAGTTCCTAGGTTCCAGTTTGTACCCGTTACCTCTTGTCCTGGATCATCTTTGATGATCCAGGACAAGAGGTAACGGGCACCAATTGGAAGGAAGGAACTTGAACTTGAACTGGAATGTAGGAACTTGAACATAGGATTGTCCTTGATGATTCAGGATAGCTGTGTGTCTGACCAGTCTGTCTTTCGAAGGAGGTCCTGGACCAGCTCCAGCCATGCTGTGCTGAGCAGAGCCCCTGGCAGCAGCCCCACAGCTCACTCCCAGTGTGCCTGAATGGAAAAGGTACCAAAGTTGCTCCAACACTTTCTGAAAAACTCTATAGTGTTACCCCACAAGCGCAAAGCGACGGCAAAGCCCGTGAAATGACACCGGTGCTTCCAGAAAATGTCAAGCTTCCTGCCCAAGGGTGACATGCCATGCGGTGGGGTCAGGGCCACGCGCTGAGCACCCGGTGCGCTGGGGTTGCCCCAGCGGTTCCTGAGCAGCTCCTGCAGTGCTGCCGCCGGTACTGTTCTGGCGGCTGTAGTTGTTTAAAAAGCCGTTGTTGTTTCCGGCGTAATCTGACGGCAGTTTTCTCGGGCATTTGGGCCTCTTCGAATAAGTGTGCTGTGAGTACATCTGCAAGCATTCACCTGTCGAGGTCAAATGACTGGTGGTGCTCATCTGCCCCCGTGCTACTGCTGCTGCCTCCCGTGAATGCTCATGTGCCTGCGTGCCCCTGTACAGGCACAGATGCACGCGCGCAACACCTGATCCCGCATCCTAATTATTTTTCGCCCGGTTCTCGGAGTTGTTCTGCTTCCGGCTGATGAATGGGAAAGTGTAGTAGTGCTGTTTCATTTCACCAGCCTCTCAAGTGTGGAAATTATGGTAAATTTGAGAACAAGCCAGATTAGATTGATAGTTACACCTCCTCCTTTAATTAGCCAACCACAGGATCTGTGGAGGCAAAGGCCGGGGGGGTGTGTCGGTGTATATAACGTGTATTGTCTATGTGAAAGATTAATCAAAAGGAGTTGCTTGAGGTGGGAAGGCTTTTCCGGAGAGGTTCCACATGTTGTCAGGTAGTCCCTCTGAATGGCAGCTTCCGGTTCGGTCCCTTAGCTTTCGGAAGTGACATTTAGTCTGATATGTGCCAGCCGTGCAATCTACCTAGCCCTGCAATGTGCAAATATTAACCTAAATGCATATTAAGATACTGTGTGTTAGCTCCTGAACTGAAATAGAGAGCGGGTGTTCCAGCGGAGGCAAGCAAATCGTGTTGATTTAGAGTGGCTTGAGGATTTGGCCAATTACCGCTTCTTTATACACTTTTAAAAAGAAATGCCAACTCGATAGTTTAGGCTTTAACTGGAACATGGCAAGTAATTGTATGTTTTGGCGGACCCCTAGTAATGTTGCAGAATCTTTCTCAGAAGTTGTTCCATGGGATAGCCGATTCCTCAGGTAAGAGCTACTTGTTTGTTCAATCCTCCATCTTAGGCCTGCTCCTCAGGTGCATCCTCCTTCTCGCAGCGATTTCCTAGGAACAGATTTCGAAGAACAGCTCTGATCACAGAATCACAGATTGGTTAGGGTTGGAAAGGACCTCTGGAGATCATCCAGCCCAACCCCCCTGCCAGAGCAGGGTCACCTACAGCAGGTTGCACAGGATGACCTCCAGGCGGGTTTTGAATGTCTCTGGGGTCGGAGACTCTACCGCCTCCCCGGGAAGCCTGTTCCAGCGCTCTGCCACCCTCAAAGTAAAGAAGTTCCTCCTCATGCTTTGATAGAAGTTCCTAGGTTCCAGTTTGTACCCGTTACCTCTTGTCCTGGATCATCTTTGATGATCCAGGACAAGAGGTAACGGGCACCAATTCGAACGTAGGAACTTGAACTTGAACTGGAACGTAGGAACTTGAACTTGAACATAGGATTATCCTTGATGATTCAGGATAGCTGTGTGTCTGACCAGTCTGTCTTTCGAAGGAGGTCCTGGGCCAGCTCCAGCCATGCTGTGCTGAGCAGAGCCCCTGGCAGCAGCCCCACAGCTCACTCCCAGTGTGCCTGAATGGAAAAGGTACCAAAGTTGCTCCAACACTTTCTGAAAAACTCTATAGTGTTACCCCACAAACGCAAAGCGACGGCAAAGCCCGTGAAATGACACCAGTGCTTCCAGAAAATGTCAAGCTTCCTGCCCAAGGGTGACATGCCATGCGGTGGGGTCAGGGCCACACGCTGAGCACCCGGTGCGCTGGGGTTGCCCCAGCGGTTCCTGAGCAGCTCCTGCAGTGCTGCCGCCGGTACCGTTCTGGCGGCTGTAGTTGTTTAAAAAGCCGTTGTTGTTTCTGGCGTAATCTGACGGCAGTTTTCTCGGGCATTTGGGCCTCTTCTAATAAGTGTGCTGTGAGTACATCTGCAAGCATTCACCTGTCGAGGTCAAATGACTGGTGGTGCTCATCTCCCCCCGTGCTACTGCTGCTGCCTCCCGTGAATGCTCATGTGCCTGCGTGCCCCTGTACAGGCACAGATGCACGCGCGCAACACCTGATCCCGCATCCTAATTATTTTTCGCCCGGTTCTCGGAGTTGTTCTGCTTCCGGCTGATGAATGGGAAAGTGTAGTAGTGCTGTTTCATTTCACCAGCCTCTCAAGTGTGGAAATTATGGTAAATTTGAGAACAAGCCAGATTAGATTGATAGTTACACCTCCTCCTTTAATTAGCCAACCACAGGATCTGTGGAGGCAAAGGCCGGGGGGGTGTGTCGGTGTATATAACGTGTATTGTCTATGTGAAAGATTAATCAAAAGGAGTTGCTTGAGGTGGGAAGGCTTTTCCGGAGAGGTTCCACATGTTGTCAGGTAGTCCCTCTGAATGGCAGCTTCCGGTTCGGTCCCTTAGCTTTCGGAAGTGACATTTAGTCTGATATGTGCCAGCCGTGCAATCTACCTAGCCCTGCAAAGTGCAAATATTAACATAAATGCATATTAAGATACTGTGTGTTAGCTCCTGAACTGAAATAGAGAGCGGGTGTTCCAGCGGAGGCAAGCAAATCGTGTTGATTTACAGTGGCTTGAGGATTTGGCCCATTACCGCTTCTTTATACACTTTTAAAAAGAAATGCCAACTCGATAGTTTAGGCTTTAACTGGAACATGGCAAGTAATTGTATGTTTTGGCGGACCCCTAGTAATGTTGCAGAATCTTTCTCAGAAGTTGTTCCATGGGATAGCCGATTCCTCAGGTAAGAGCTACTTGTTTGTTCAATCCTCCATCTTAGGCCTGCTCCTCAGGTGCATCCTCCTTCTCGCAGCGATTTCCTAGGAACAGATTTCGAAGAACAGCTCTGATCACAGAATCACAGATTGGTTAGGGTTGGAAAGGAGCTCTGGAGATCATCCAGTCCAACCCCCCTCCCAGAGCAGGGTCACCTACAGCAGGTTGCACAGGATGACCTCCAGGCGGGTTTTGAATGTCTCTGGGGTGGGAGACTCTACCGCCTCCCTGGGCAGCCTGTTCCAGCGCTCTGCCACCCTCAAAGTAAAGAAGTTCCTCCTCATGCTTTGATAGAAGTTCCTAGGTTCCAGTTTGTACCCGTTACCTCTTGTCCTGGATCATCTTTGATGATCCAGGACAAGAGGTAACGGGCACCAATTGGAAGGAAGGAACTTGAACTTGAACTGGAATGTAGGAACTTGAACATAGGATTGTCCTTGATGATTCAGGATAGCTGTGTGTCTGACCAGTCTGTCTTTCGAAGGAGGTCCTGGACCAGCTCCAGCCATGCTGTGCTGAGCAGAGCCCCTGGCAGCAGCCCCACAGCTCACTCCCAGTGTGCCTGAATGGAAAAGGTACCAAAGTTGCTCCAACACTTTCTGAAAAACTCTATAGTGTTACCCCACAAGCGCAAAGCGACGGCAAAGCCCGTGAAATGACACCGGTGCTTCCAGAAAATGTCAAGCTTCCTGCCCAAGGGTGACATGCCATGCGGTGGGGTCAGGGCCACGCGCTGAGCACCCGGTGCGCTGGGGTTGCCCCAGCGGTTCCTGAGCAGCTCCTGCAGTGCTGCCGCCGGTACTGTTCTGGCGGCTGTAGTTGTTTAAAAAGCCGTTGTTGTTTCCGGCGTAATCTGACGGCAGTTTTCTCGGGCATTTGGGCCTCTTCGAATAAGTGTGCTGTGAGTACATCTGCAAGCATTCACCTGTCGAGGTCAAATGACTGGTGGTGCTCATCTGCCCCCGTGCTACTGCTGCTGCCTCCCGTGAATGCTCATGTGCCTGCGTGCCCCTGTACAGGCACAGATGCACGCGCGCAACACCTGATCCCGCATCCTAATTATTTTTCGCCCGGTTCTCGGAGTTGTTCTGCTTCCGGCTGATGAATGGGAAAGTGTAGTAGTGCTGTTTCATTTCACCAGCCTCTCAAGTGTGGAAATTATGGTAAATTTGAGAACAAGCCAGATTAGATTGATAGTTACACCTCCTCCTTTAATTAGCCAACAACAGGATCTGTGGAGGCAAAGGCCGGGGGGGTGTGTCGGTGTATATAACGTGTATTGTCTATGTGAAAGATTAATCAAAAGGAGTTGCTTGAGGTGGGAAGGCTTTTCCGGAGAGGTTCCACATGTTGTCAGGTAGTCCCTCTGAATGGCAGCTTCCGGTTCGGTCCCTTAGCTTTCGGAAGTGACATTTAGTCTGATATGTGCCAGCCGTGCAATCTACCTAGCCCTGCAATGTGCAAATATTAACCTAAATGCATATTAAGATACTGTGTGTTAGCTCCTGAACTGAAATAGAGAGCGGGTGTTCCAGCGGAGGCAAGCAAATCGTGTTGATTTAGAGTGGCTTGAGGATTTGGCCAATTACCGCTTCTTTATACACTTTTAAAAAGAAATGCCAACTCGATAGTTTAGGCTTTAACTGGAACATGGCAAGTAATTGTATGTTTTGGCGGACCCCTAGTAATGTTGCAGAATCTTTCTCAGAAGTTGTTCCATGGGATAGCCGATTCCTCAGGTAAGAGCTACTTGTTTGTTCAATCCTCCATCTTAGGCCTGCTCCTCAGGTGCATCCTCCTTCTCGCAGCGATTTCCTAGGAACAGATTTCGAAGAACAGCTCTGATCACAGAATCACAGATTGGTTAGGGTTGGAAAGGAGCTCTGGAGATCATCCAGCCCAACCCCCCTGCCAGAGCAGGGTCACCTACAGCAGGTTGCACAGGATGACCTCCAGGCGGGTTTTGAATGTCTCTGGGGTGGGAGACTCTACCGCCTCCCTGGGCAGCCTGTTCCAGCGCTCTGCCACCCTCAAAGTAAAGAAGTTCCTCCTCATGCTTTGATAGAAGTTCCTAGGTTCCAGTTTGTACCCGTTACCTCTTGTCCTGGATCATCTTTGATGATCCAGGACAAGAGGTAACGGGCACCAATTGGAACGTAGGAACTTGAACTTGAACTGGAAGGTAGGAACTTGAACTTGAACATAGGATTATCCTTGATGATTCAGGATAGCTGTGTGTCTGACCAGTCTGTCTTTCGAAGGAGGTCCTGGACCAGCTCCAGCCATGCTGTGCTGAGCAGAGCCCCTGGCAGCAGCCCCACAGCTCACTCCCAGTGTGCCTGAATGGAAAAGGTACCAAAGTTGCTCCAACACTTTCTGAAAAACTCTATAGTGTTACCCCACAAGCGCAAAGCGACGGCAAAGCCCGTGAAATGACACCGGTGCTTCCAGAAAATGTCAAGCTTCCTGCCCAAGGGTGACATGCCATGCGGTGGGGTCAGGGCCACGCGCTGAGCACCCGGTGCGCTGGGGTTGCCCCAGCGGTTCCTGAGCAGCTCCTGCAGTGCTGCCGCCGGTACTGTTCTGGCGGCTGTAGTTGTTTAAAAAGCCGTTGTTGTTTCCGGCGTAATCTGACGGCAGTTTTCTCGGGCATTTGGGCCTCTTCGAATAAGTGTGCTGTGAGTACATCTGCAAGCATTCACCTGTCGAGGTCAAATGACTGGTGGTGCTCATCTCCCCCCGTGCTACTGCTGCTGCCTCCCGTGAATGCTCATGTGCCTGCGTGCCCCTGTACAGGCACAGATGCACGCGCGCAACACCTGATCCCGCATCCTAATTATTTTTCGCCCGGTTCTCTGAGTTGTTCTGCTTCCGGCTGATGAATGGGAAAGTGTAGTAGTGCTGTTTCATTTCACCAGCCTCTCAAGTGTGGAAATTATGGTAAATTTGAGAACAAGCCAGATTAGATTGATAGTTACACCTCCTCCTTTAATTAGCCAACCACAGGATCTGTGGAGGCAAAGGCCGGGGGGGTGTGTCGGTGTATATAACGTGTATTGTCTATGTGAAAGATTAATCAAAAGGAGTTGCTTGAGGTGGGAAGGCTTTTCCGGAGAGGTTCCACATGTTGTCAGGTAGTCCCTCTGAATGGCAGCTTCCGGTTCGGTCCCTTAGCTTTCGGAAGTGACATTTAGTCTGATATGTGCCAGCCGTGCAATCTACCTAGCCCTGCAAAGTGCAAATATTAACCTAAATGCATATTAAGATACTGTGTGTTAGCTCCTGAACTGAAATAGAGAGCGGGTGTTCCAGCGGAGGCAAGCAAATCGTGTTGATTTAGAGTGGCTTGAGGATTTGGCCCATTACCGCTTCTTTATACACTTTTAAAAAGAAATGCCAACTCGATAGTTTAGGCTTTAACTGGAACATGGCAAGTAATTGTATGTTTTGGCGGACCCCTAGTAATGTTGCAGAATCTTTCTCAGAAGTTGTTCCATGGGATAGCCGATTCCTCAGGTAAGAGCTACTTGTTTGTTCAATCCTCCATCTTAGGCCTGCTCCTCAGGTGCATCCTCCTTCTCGCAGCGATTTCCTAGGAACAGATTTCGAAGAACAGCTCTGATCACAGAATCACAGATTGGTTAGGGTTGGAAAGGAGCTCTGGAGATCATCCAGCCCAACCCCCCTGCCAGAGCAGGGTCACCTACAGCAGGTTGCACAGGATGACCTCCAGGCGGGTTTTGAATGTCTCTGGGGTGGGAGACTCTACCGCCTCCCTGGGCAGCCTGTTCCAGCGCTCTGCCACCCTCAAAGTAAAGAAGTTCCTCCTCATGCTTTGATAGAAGTTCCTAGGTTCCAGTTTGTACCCGTTACCTCTTGTCCTGGATCATCTTTGATGATCCAGGCCAAGAGGTAACGGGCACCAATTGGAACGTAGGAACTTGAACTTGAACTGGAACGTAGGAACTTGAACATAGGATTATCCTTGATGATTCAGGATAGCTGTGTGTCTGACCAGTCTGTCTTTCGAAGGAGGTCCTGGGCCAGCTCCAGCCATGCTGTGCTGAGCAGAGCCCCTGGCAGCAGCCCCACAGCTCACTCCCAGTGTGCCTGAATGGAAAAGGTACCAAAGTTGCTCCAACACTTTCTGAAAAACTCTATAGTGTTACCCCACAAGCGCAAAGCGACGACTAAGCCCGTGAAATGACACCGGTGCTTCCAGGAAATGTCAAGCTTCCTGCCCAAGGGTGACATGCCATGCGGTGGGGTCAGGGCCACGCGCTGAGCACCCGGTGCGCTGGGGTTGCCCCAGCGGTTCCTGAGCAGCTCCTGCAGTGCTGCCGCCGGTACTGTTCTGGCGGCTGTAGTTGTTTAAAAAGCCGTTGTTGTTTCCGGCGTAATCTGACGGCAGTTTTCTCGGGCATTTGGGCCTCTTCGAATAAGTGTGCTGTGAGTACATCTGCAAGCATTCACCTGTCGAGGTCAAATGACTGGTGGTGCTCATCTGCCCCCGTGCTACTGCTGCTGCCTCCCGTGAATGCTCATGTGCCTGCGTGCCCCTGTACAGGCACAGATGCACGCGCGCAACACCTGATCCCGCATCCTAATTATTTTTCGCCCGGTTCTCGGAGTTGTTCTGCTTCCGGCTGATGAATGGGAAAGTGTAGTAGTGCTGTTTCATTTCACCAGCCTCTCAAGTGTGGAAATTATGGTAAATTTGAGAACAAGCCAGATTAGATTGATAGTTACACCTCCTCCTTTAATTAGCCAACCACAGGATCTGTGGAGGCAAAGGCCGGGGGGGTGTGTCGGTGTATATAAGGTGTATTGTCTATGTGAAAGATTAATCAAAAGGAGTTGCTTGAGGTGGGAAGGCTTTTCCGGAGAGGTTCCACATGTTGTCAGGTAGTCCCTCTGAATGGCAGCTTCCGGTTCGGTCCCTTAGCTTTCGGAAGTGACATTTAGTCTGATATGTGCCAGCCGTGCAATCTACCTAGCCCCGCAAAGTTCAAATATTAACCTAAATGCATATTAAGATACTGTGTGTTAGCTCCTGAACTGCAATAGAGAGCGGGTGTTCCAGCGGAGGCAAGCAAATCGTGTTGATTTAGAGTGGCTTGAGGATTTGGCCCATTACCGCTTCTTTATACACTTTTAAAAAGAAATGCCAACTCGATAGTTTAGGCTTTAACTGGAACATGGCAAGTAATTGTATGTTTTGGCGGACCCCTAGTAATGTTGCAGAATCTTTCTCAGAAGTTGTTCCATGGGATAGCCGATTCCTCAGGTAAGAGCTACTTGTTTGTTCAATCCTCCATCTTAGGCCTGCTCCTCAGGTGCATCCTCCTTCTCGCAGCGATTTCCTAGGAACAGATTTCGAAGAACAGCTCTGATCACAGAATCACAGATTGGTTAGGGTTGGAAAGGAGCTCTGGAGATCATCCAGCCCAACCCCCCTGCCAGAGCAGGGTCACCTACAGCAGGTTGCACAGGATGACCTCCAGGCGGGTTTTGAATGTTTCTGGGGTCGGAGACTCTACCGCCTCCCTGGGCAGCCTGTTCCAGCGCTCTGCCACCCTCAAAGTAAAGAAGTTCCTCCTCATGCTTTGATAGAAGTTCCTAGGTTCCAGTTTGTACCCGTTACCTCTTGTCCTGGATCATCTTTGATGATCCAGGCCAAGAGGTAACGGGCACCAATTGGAACGTAGGAACTTGAACTTGAACTGGAACGTAGGAACTTGAACATAGGATTATCCTTGATGATTCAGGATAGCTGTGTGTCTGACCAGTCTGTCTTTCGAAGGAGGTCCTGGGCCAGCTCCAGCCATGCTGTGCTGAGCAGAGCCCCTGGCAGCAGCCCCACAGCTCACTCCCAGTGTGCCTGAATGGAAAAGGTACCAAAGTTGCTCCAACACTTTCTGAAAAACTCTATAGTGTTACCCCACAAGCGCAAAGCGACGACTAAGCCCGTGAAATGACACCGGTGCTTCCAGGAAATGTCAAGCTTCCTGCCCAAGGGTGACATGCCATGCGGTGGGGTCAGGGCCACGCGCTGAGCACCCGGTGCGCTGGGGTTGCCCCAGCGGTTCCTGAGCAGCTCCTGCAGTGCTGCCGCCGGTACCGTTCTGGCGGCTGTAGTTGTTTAAAAAGCCGTTGTTGTTTCCGGCGTAATCTGACGGCAGTTTTCTCGGGCATTTGGGCCTCTTCTAATAAGTGTGCTGTGAGTACATCTGCAAGCATTCACCTGTCGAGGTCAAATGACTGGTGGTGCTCATCTGCCCCCGTGCTACTGCTGCTGCCTCCCGTGAATGCTCATGTGCCTGCGTGCCCCTGTACAGGCACAGATGCACGCGCGCAACACCTGATCCCGCATCCTAATTATTTTTCGCCCGGTTCTCGGAGTTGTTCTGCTTCCGGCTGATGAATGGGAAAGTGTAGTAGTGCTGTTTCATTTCACCAGCCTCTCAAGTGTGGAAATTATGGTAAATTTGGGAACAAGCCAGATTAGATTGATAGTTACACCTCCTCCTTTAATTAGCCAACCACAGGATCTGTGGAGGCAAAGGCCGGGGGGGTGTGTCGGTGTATATAACGTGTATTGTCTATGTGAAAGATTAATCAAAAGGAGTTGCTTGAGGTGGGAAGGCTTTTCCGGAGAGGTTCCACATGTTGTCAGGTAGTCCCTCTGAATGGCAGCTTCCGGTTCGGTCCCTTAGCTTTCGGAAGTGACATTTAGTCTGATATGTGCCAGCCGTGCAATCTACCTAGCCCTGCAAAGTGCAAATATTAACCTAAATGCATATTAAGATACTGTGTGTTAGCTCCTGAACTGCAATAGAGAGCGGGTGTTCCAGCGGAGGCAAGCAAATCGTGTTGATTTAGAGTGGCTTGAGGATTTGGCCCATTACCGCTTCTTTATACACTTTTAAAAAGAAATGCCAACTTGATAGTTTAGGCTTTAACTGGAACATGGCAAGTAATTGTATGTTTTGGCGGACCCCTAGTAATGTTGCAGAATCTTTCTCAGAAGTTGTTCCATGGGATAGCCGATTCCTCAGGTAAGAGCTACTTGTTTGTTCAATCCTCCATCTTAGGCCTGCTCCTCAGGTGCATCCTCCTTCTCGCAGCGATTTCCTAGGAACAGATTTCGAAGAACAGCTCTGATCACAGAATCACAGATTGGTTAGGGTTGGAAAGGAGCTCTGGAGATCATCCAGCCCAACCCCCCTGCCAGAGCAGGGTCACCTACAGCAGGTTGCACAGGATGACCTCCAGGCGGGTTTTGAATGTCTCTGGGGTGGGAGACTCTACCGCCTCCCTGGGCAGCCTGTTCCAGCGCTCTGCCACCCTCAAAGTAAAGAAGTTCCTCCTCATGCTTTGATAGAAGTTCCTAGGTTCCAGTTTGTACCCGTTACCTCTTGTCCTGGATCATCTTTGATGATCCAGGACAAGAGGTAACGGGCACCAATTGGAACGTAGGAACTTGAACTTGAACTGGAAGGTAGGAACTTGAACTTGAACATAGGATTGTCCTTGATGATTCAGGATAGCTGTGTGTCTGACCAGTCTGTCTTTCGAAGGAGGTCCTGGACCAGCTCCAGCCATGCTGTGCTGAGCAGAGCCCCTGGCAGCAGCCCCACAGCTCACTCCCAGTGTGCCTGAATGGAAAAGGTACCAAAGTTGCTCCAACACTTTCTGAAAAACTCTATAGTGTTACCCCACAAGCGCAAAGCGACGGCAAAGCCCGTGAAATGACACGGGTGCTTCCAGAAAATGTCAAGCTTCCTGCCCAAGGGTGACATGCCATGCGGTGGGGTCAGGGCCACGCGCTGAGCACCCGGTGCGCTGGGGTTGCCCCAGCGGTTCCTGAGCAGCTCCTGCAGTGCTGCCGCCGGTACCGTTCTGGCGGCTGTAGTTGTTTAAAAAGCCGTTGTTGTTTCCGGCGTAATCTGACGGCAGTTTTCTCAGGCATTTGGGCCTCTTCTAATAAGTGTGCTGTGAGTACATCTGCAAGCATTCACCTGTCGAGGTCAAATGACTGGTGGTGCTCATCTGCCCCCGTGCTACTGCTGCTGCCTCCCGTGAATGCTCATGTGCCAGCGTGCCCCTGTACAGGCACAGATGCACGCGCGCAACACCTGATCCCGCATCCTAATTATTTTTCGCCCGGTTCTCTGAGTTGTTCTGCTTCCGGCTGATGAATGGGAAAGTGTAGTAGTGCTGTTTCATTTCACCAGCCTCTCAAGTGTGGAAATTATGGTAAATTTGGGAACAAGCCAGATTAGATTGATAGTTACACCTCCTCCTTTAATTAGCCAACCACAGGATCTGTGGAGGCAAAGGCCGGGGGGGTGTGTCGGTGTATATAACGTGTATTGTCTATGTGAAAGATTAATCAAAAGGAGTTGCTTGAGGTGGGAAGGCTTTTCCGGAGAGGTTCCACATGTTGTCAGGTAGTCCCTCTGAATGGCAGCTTCCGGTTCGGTCCCTTAGCTTTCGGAAGTGACATTTAGTCTGATATGT
This sequence comes from Vanellus vanellus, assembly GCF_965231255.1. Classification (NCBI taxonomy): domain Eukaryota; kingdom Metazoa; phylum Chordata; class Aves; order Charadriiformes; family Charadriidae; genus Vanellus; species Vanellus vanellus. Next base: position 1,040,341 of record NW_028126680.1, read on the forward strand.
GCCAGCCGTGCAATCTACCTAGCCCTGCAAAGTGCAAATATTAACCTAAATGCATATTAAGATACTGTGTGTTAGCTCCTGAACTGAAATAGAGAGCGGGTGTTCCAGCGGAGGCAAGCAAATCGTGTTGATTTACAGTGGCTTGCGGATTTGGCCCATTACCGCTTCTTTATACACTTTTAAAAAGAAATGCCAACTCGATAGTTTAGGCTTTAACTGGAACATGGCAAGTAATTGTATGTTTTGGCGGACCCCTAGTAATGTTGCAGAATCTTTCTCAGAAGTTGTTCCATGGGATAGCCGATTCCTCAGGTAAGAGCTACTTGTTTGTTCAATCCTCCATCTTAGGCCTGCTCCTCAGGTGCATCCTCCTTCTCGCAGCGATTTCCTAGGAACAGATTTCGAAGAACAGCTCTGATCACAGAATCACAGATTGGTTAGGGTTGGAAAGGACCTCTGGAGATCATCCAGCCCAACCCCCCTGCCAGAGCAGGGTCACCTACAGCAGGTTGCACAGGATGACCTCCAGGCGGGTTTTGAATGTTTCTGGGGTCGGAGACTCTACCGCCTCCCTGGGCAGCCTGTTCCAGCGCTCTGCCACCCTCAAAGTAAAGAAGTTCCTCCTCATGCTTTGATAGAAGTTCCTACGTTCCAGTTTGTACCCGTTACCTCTTGTCCTGGATCATCTTTGATGATCCAGGACAAGAGGTAACGGGCACCAATTGGAACGTAGGAACTTGAACTTGAACTGGAAGGTAGGAACTTGAACATAGGATTATCCTTGATGATTCAGGATAGCTGTGTGTCTGACCAGTCTGTCTTTCGAAGGAGGTCCTGGACAAGCTCCAGCCATGCTGTGCTGAGCAGAGCCCCTGGCAGCAGCCCCACAGCTCACTCCCAGTGTGCCTGAATGGAAAAGGTACCAAAGTTGCTCCAACACTTTCTGAAAAACTCTATAGTGTTACCCCACAAGCGCAAAGCGACGGCAAAGCCCGTGAAATGACACCGGTGCTTCCAGAAAATGCCAAGCTTCCTGCCCAAGGGTGACATGCCATGCGGTGGGGTCAGGGCCACGCGCTGAGCACCCGGTGCGCTGGGGTTGCCCCAGCGGTTCCTGAGCAGCTCCTGCAGTGCTGCCGCCGGTACCGTTCTGGCGGCTGTAGTTGTTTAAAAAGTTGTTGTTGTTTCCGGCGTAATCTGACGGCAGTTTTCTCGGGCATTTGGGCCTCTTCTAATAAGTGTGCTGTGAGTACATCTGCAAGCATTCACCTGTCGAGGTCAAATGACTGGTGGTGCTCATCTGCCCCCGTGCTACTGCTGCTGCCTCCCATGAATGCTCATGTGCCTGCGTGCCCCTGTACAGGCACAGATGCACGCGCGCAACACCTGATCCCGCATCCTAATTATTTTTCGCCCGGTTCTCGGAGTTGTTCTGCTTCCGGCTGATGAATGGGAAAGTGTAGTAGTGCTGTTTCATTTCACCAGCCTCTCAAGTGTGGAAATTATGGTAAATTTGAGAACAAGCCAGATTAGATTGATAGTTACCCCTCCTCCTTTAATTAGCCAACCGCAGGATCTGTGGAGGCAAAGGCCGGGGGGGTGTGTCGGTGTATATAACGTGTATTGTCTATGTGAAAGATTAATCAAAAGGAGTTGCTTGAGGTGGGAAGGCTTTTCCGGAGAGGTTCCACATGTTGTCAGGTAGTCCCTCTGAATGGCAGCTTCCGGTTCGGTCCCTTAGCTTTCGGAAGTGACATTTAGTCTGATATGTGCCAGCCGTGCAATCTACCTAGCCCTGCAAAGTGCAAATATTAACCTAAATGCATATTAAGATACTGTGTGTTAGCTCCTGAACTGAAATAGAGAGCGGGTGTTCCAGCGGAGGCAAGCAAATCGTGTTGATTTAGAGTGGCTTGCGGATTTGGCCCATTACCGCTTCTTTATACACTTTTAAAAAGAAATGCCAACTCGATAGTTTAGGCTTTAACTGGAACATGGCAAGTAATTGTATGTTTTGGCGGACCCCTAGTAATGTTGCAGAATCTTTCTCAGAAGTTGTTCCATGGGATAGCCGATTCCTCAGGTAAGAGCTACTTGTTTGTTCAATCCTCCATCTTAGGCCTGCTCCTCAGGTGCATCCTCCTTCTCGCAGCGATTTCCTAGGAACAGATTTCGAAGAACAGCTCTGATCACAGAATCACAGATTGGTTAGGGTTGGAAAGGAGCTCTGGAGATCATCCAGTCCAACCCCCTGCCAGAGCAGGGTCACCTACAGCAGGTTGCACAGGATGACCTCCAGGCGGGTTTTGAATGTCTCTGGGGTGGGAGACTCTACTGCCTCCCTGGGCAGCCTGTTCCAGCGCTCTGCCACCCTCAAAGTAAAGAAGTTCCTCCTCATGCTTTGATAGAAGTTCCTACGTTCCAGTTTGTACCCGTTACCTCTTGTCCTGGATCATCTTTGATGATCCAGGACAAGAGGTAACGGGCACCAATTGGAACGTAGGAACTTGAACTTGAACTGGAACGTAGGAACTTGAACTTGAACATAGGATTATCCTTGATGATTCAGGATAGCTGTGTGTCTGACCAGTCTGTCTTTCGAAGGAGGTCCTGGGCCAGCTCCAGCCATGCTGTGCTGAGCAGAGCCCCTGGCAGCAGCCCCACAGCTCACTCCCAGTGTGCCTGAATGGAAAAGGTACCAAAGTTGCTCCAACACTTTCTGAAAAACTCTATAGTGTTACCCCACAAGCGCAAAGCGACGGCAAAGCCCGTGAAATGACACCGGTGCTTCCAGAAAATGCCAAGCTTCCTGCCCAAGGGTGACATGCCATGCGGTGGGGTCAGGGCCACGCGCTGAGCACCCGGTGCGCTGGGGTTGCCCCAGCGGTTCCTGAGCAGCTCCTGCAGTGCTGCCGCCGGTACTGTTCTGGCGGCTGTAGTTGTTTAAAAAGCCGTTGTTGTTTCCGGCGTAATCTGACGGCAGTTTTCTCGGGCATTTGGGCCTCTTCGAATAAGTGTGCTGTGAGTACATCTGCAAGCATTCACCTGTCGAGGTCAAATGACTGGTGGTGCTCATCTGCCCCCGTGCTACTGCTGCTGCCTCCCGTGAATGCTCATGTGCCTGCGTGCCCCTGTACAGGCACAGATGCACGCGCGCAACACCTGATCCCGCATCCTAATTATTTTTCGCCCGGTTCTCAGAGTTGTTCTGCTTCCGGCTGATGAATGGGAAAGTGTAGTAGTGCTGTTTCATTTCACCAGCCTCTCAAGTGTGGAAATTATGGTAAATTTGAGAACAAGCCAGATTAGATTGATAGTTACACCTCCTCCTTTAATTAGCCAACCACAGGATCTGTGGAGGCAAAGGCCGGGGGGGTGTGTCGGTGTATATAAGGTGTATTGTCTATGTGAAAGATTAATCAAAAGGAGTTGCTTGAGGTGGGAAGGCTTTTCCGGAGAGGTTCCACATGTTGTCAGGTAGTCCCTCTGAATGGCAGCTTCCGGTTCGGTCCCTTAGCTTTCGGAAGTGACATTTAGTCTGATATGTGCCAGCCGTGCAATCTACCTAGCCCCGCAAAGTTCAAATATTAACCTAAATGCATATTAAGATACTGTGTGTTAGCTCCTGAACTGCAATAGAGAGCGGGTGTTCCAGCGGAGGCAAGCAAATCGTGTTGATTTAGAGTGGCTTGAGGATTTGGCCCATTACCGCTTCTTTATACACTTTTAAAAAGAAATGCCAACTCGATAGTTTAGGCTTTAACTGGAACATGGCAAGTAATTGTATGTTTTGGCGGACCCCTAGTAATGTTGCAGAATCTTTCTCAGAAGTTGTTCCATGGGATAGCCGATTCCTCAGGTAAGAGCTACTTGTTTGTTCAATCCTCCATCTTAGGCCTGCTCCTCAGGTGCATCCTCCTTCTCGCAGCGATTTCCTAGGAACAGATTTCGAAGAACAGCTCTGATCACAGAATCACAGATTGGTTAGGGTTGGAAAGGACCTCTGGAGATCATCCAGCCCAACCCCCCTGCCAGAGCAGGGTCACCTACAGCAGGTTGCACAGGATGACCTCCAGGCGGGTTTTGAATGTTTCTGGGGTCGGAGACTCTACCGCCTCCCTGGGCAGCCTGTTCCAGCGCTCTGCCACCCTCAAAGTAAAGAAGTTCCTCCTCATGCTTTGATAGAAGTTCCTAGGTTCCAGTTTGTACCCGTTACCTCTTGTCCTGGATCATCTTTGATGATCCAGGACAAGAGGTAACGGGCACCAATTGGAACGTAGGAACTTGAACTTGAACTGGAACGTAGGAACTTGAACATAGGATTATCCTTGATGATTCAGGATAGCTGTGTGTCTGACCAGCCTGTCTTTCGAAGGAGGTCCTGGGCCAGCTCCAGCCATGCTGTGCTGAGCAGAGCCCCTGGCAGCAGCCCCACAGCTCACTCCCAGTGTGCCTGAATGGAAAAGGTACAAAAGTTGCTCCAACACTTTCTGAAAAACTCTATAGTGTTACCCCACAAGCGCAAAGCGACGGCAAAGCCCGTGAAATGACACCGGTGCTTCCAGAAAATGCCAAGCTTCCTGCCCAAGGGTGACATGCCATGCGGTGGGGTCAGGGCCACGCGCTGAGCACCCGGTGCGCTGGGGTTGCCCCAGCGGTTCCTGAGCAGCTCCTGCAGTGCTGCCGCCGGTACCGTTCTGGCGGCTGTAGTTGTTTAAAAAGTTGTTGTTGTTTCCGGCGTAATCTGACGGCAGTTTTCTCGGGCATTTGGGCCTCTTCTAATAAGTGTGCTGTGAGTACATCTGCAAGCATTCACCTGTCGAGGTCAAATGACTGGTGGTGCTCATCTACCCCCGTGCTACTGCTGCTGCCTCCCATGAATGCTCATGTGCCTGCGTGCCCCTGTACAGGCACAGATGCACGCGCGCAACACCTGATCCCGCATCCTAATTATTTTTCGCCCGGTTCTCGGAGTTGTTCTACTTCCGGCTGATGAATGGGAAAGTGTAGTAGTGCTGTTTCATTTCACCAGCCTCTCAAGTGTGGAAATTATGGTAAATTTGAGAACAAGCCAGATTAGATTGATAGTTACACCTCCTCCTTTAATTAGCCAACCGCAGGATCTGTGGAGGCAAAGGCCGGGGGGGTGTGTCGGTGTATATAAGGTGTATTGTTAATGTGAAAGATTAATCAAAAGGAGTTGCTTGAGGTGGGAAGGCTTTTCCGGAGAGGTTCCACATGTTGTCAGGTAGTCCCTCTGAATGGCAGCTTCCGGTTCGGTCCCTTAGCTTTCGGAAGTGACATTTAGTCTGATATGTGCCAGCCGTGCAATCTACCTAGCCCTGCAATGTGCAAATATTAACATAAATGCATATTAAGATACTGTGTGTTAGCTCCTGAACTGAAATAGAGAGCGGGTGTTCCAGCGGAGGCAAGCAAATCGTGTTGATTTACAGTGGCTTGAGGATTTGGCCCATTACCGCTTCTTTATACACTTTTAAAAAGAAATGCCAACTCGATAGTTTAGGCTTTAACTGGAACATGGCAAGTAATTGTATGTTTTGGCGGACCCCTAGTAATGTTGCAGAATCTTTCTCAGAAGTTGTTCCATGGGATAGCCGATTCCTCAGGTAAGAGCTACTTGTTTGTTCAATCCTCCATCTTAGGCCTGCTCCTCAGGTGCGTCCTTCTTTTCGCAGCGATTTCCTAGGAACAGATTTCGAAGAACAGCTCTGATCACAGAATCACAGATTGGTTAGGGTTGGAAAGGAGCTCTGGAGATCATCCAGTCCAACCCCCCTGCCAGAGCAGGGTCACCTACAGCAGGTTGCACAGGATGACCTCCAGGCGGGTTTTGAATGTTTCTGGGGTGGGAGACTCTACCGCCTCCCTGGGCAGCCTGTTCCAGGGCTCTGCCACCCTCAAAGTAAAGAAGTTGCTCCTCATGCTTTGATAGAAGTTCCTAGGTTCCAGTTAGCACCCGTTACCTCTTGTCCTGGATCATCTTTGATGATCCAGGACAAGGGGTAACGGGCACCAATTGGAACGTAGGAACTTGAACTTGAACTGGAACGTAGGAACTTGAACATAGGATTGTCCTTGATGATTCAGGATAGCTGTGTGTCTGACCAGTCTGTCTTTCGAAGGAGGTCCTGGGCCAGCTCCAGCCATGCTGTGCTGAGCAGAGCCCCTGGCAGCAGCCCCACAGCTCACTCCCAGTGTGCCTGAATGGAAAAGGTACCAAAGTTGCTCCAACACTTTCTGAAAAACTCTATAGTGTTACCCCACAAACGCAAAGCGACGGCAAAGCCCGTGAAATGACACCGGTGCTTCCAGAAAATGTCAAGCTTCCTGCCCAAGGGTGACATGCCATGCGGTGGGGTCAGGGCCACGCGCTGAGCACCCGGTGCGCTGGGGTTGCCCCAGCGGTTCCTGAGCAGCTCCTGCAGTGCTGCCGCCGGTACCGTTCTGGCGGCTGTAGTTGTTTAAAAAGCCGTTGTTGTTTCCGGCGTAATCTGACGGCAGTTTTCTCGGGCATTTGGGCCTCTTCTAATAAGTGTGCTGTGAGTACATCTGCAAGCATTCACCTGTCGAGGTCAAATGACTGGTGGTGCTCATCTCCCCCCGTGCTACTGCTGCTGCCTCCCGTGAATGCTCATGTGCCTGCGTGCCCCTGTACAGGCACAGATGCACGCGCGCAACACCTGATCCCGCATCCTAATTATTTTTCGCCCGGTTCTCGGAGTTGTTCTGCTTCCGGCTGATGAATGGGAAAGTGTAGTAGTGCTGTTTCATTTCACCAGCCTCTCAAGTGTGGAAATTATGGTAAATTTGAGAACAAGCCAGATTAGATTGATAGTTACACCTCCTCCTTTAATTAGCCAACCACAGGATCTGTGGAGGCAAAGGCCGGGGGGGTGTGTCGGTGTATATAACGTGTATTGTCTATGTGAAAGATTAATCAAAAGGAGTTGCTTGAGGTGGGAAGGCTTTTCCGGAGAGGTTCCACATGTTGTCAGGTAGTCCCTCTGAATGGCAGCTTCCGGTTCGGTCCCTTAGCTTTCGGAAGTGACATTTAGTCTGATATGTGCCAGCCGTGCAATCTACCTAGCCCTGCAAAGTGCAAATATTAACCTAAATGCATATTAAGATAGTGTGTGTTAGCTCCTGAACTGAAATAGAGAGCGGGTGTTCCAGCGGAGGCAAGCAAATCGTGTTGATTTAGAGTGGCTTGAGGATTTGGCCCATTACCGCTTCTTTATACACTTTTAAAAAGAAATGCCAACTCGATAGTTTAGGCTTTAACTGGAACATGGCAAGTAATTGTATGTTTTGGCGGACCCCTAGTAATGTTGCAGAATCTTTCTCAGAAGTTGTTCCATGGGATAGCCGATTCCTCAGGTAAGAGCTACTTGTTTGTTCAATCCTCCATCTTAGGCCTGCTCCTCAGGTGCATCCTCCTTCTCGCAGCGATTTCCTAGGAACAGATTTCGAAGAACAGCTCTGATCACAGAATCACAGATTGGTTAGGGTTGGAAAGGAGCTCTGGACATCATCCAGTCCAACCCCCCTGCCAGAGCAGGGTCACCTACAGCAGGTTGCACAGGATGACCTCCAGGCGGGTTTTGAATGTCTCTGGGGTGGGAGACTCTACTGCCTCCCTGGGCAGCCTGTTCCAGTGCTCTGCCACCCTCAAAGTAAAGAAGTTCCTCCTCATGCTTTGATAGAAGTTCCTAGGTTCCAGTTTGTACCCGTTACCTCTTGTCCTGGATCATCTTTGATGATCCAGGCCAAGAGGTAACGGGCACCAATTGGAACGTAGGAACTTGAACTTGAACTGGAACGTAGGAACTTGAACATAGGATTATCCTTGATGATTCAGGATAGCTGTGTGTCTGACCAGCCTGTCTTTCGAAGGAGGTCCTGGGCCAGCTCCAGCCATGCTGTGCTGAGCAGAGCCCCTGGCAGCAGCCCCACAGCTCACTCCCAGTGTGCCTGAATGGAAAAGGTACCAAAGTTGCTCCAACACTTTCTGAAAAACTCTATAGTGTTACCCCACAAGCGCAAAGCGACGGCAAAGCCCGTGAAATGACACCGGTGCTTCCAGAAAATGTCAAGCTTCCTGCCCAAGGGTGACATGCCATGCGGTGGGGTCAGGGCCACGCGCTGAGCACCCGGTGCGCTGGGGTTGCCCCAGCGGTTCCTGAGCAGCTCCTGCAGTGCTGCCGCCGGTACCGTTCTGGCGGCTGTAGTTGTTTAAAAAGCCGTTGTTGTTTCCGGCGTAATCTGACGGCAGTTTTCTCGGGCATTTGGGCCTCTTCTAATAAGTGTGCTTTGAGTACATCTGCAAGCATTCACCTGTCGAGGTCAAATGACTGGTGGTGCTCATCTCCCCCCGTGCTACTGCTGCTGCCTCCCGTGAATGCTCATGTGCCTGCGTGCCCCTGTACAGGCACAGATGCACGCGCGCAACACCTGATCCCGCATCCTAATTATTTTTCGCCCGGTTCTCGGAGTTGTTCTGCTTCCGGCTGATGAATGGGAAAGTGTAGTAGTGCTGTTTCATTTCACCAGCCTCTCAAGTGTGGAAATTATGGTAAATTTGAGAACAAGCCAGATTAGATTGATAGTTACACCTCCTCCTTTAATTAGCCAACCACAGGATCTGTGGAGGCAAAGGCCGGGGGGGTGTGTCGGTGTATATAATGTGTATTGTCCATGTGAAAGATTAATCAAAAGGAGTTGCTTGAGGTGGGAAGGCTTTTCCGGAGAGGTTCCACATGTTGTCAGGTAGTCCCTCTGAATGGCAGCTTCCGGTTCGGTCCCTTAGCTTTCGGAAGTGACATTTAGTCTGATATGTGCCAGCCGTGCAATCTACCTAGCCCTGCAAAGTGCAAATATTAACCTAAATGCATATTAAGATACTGTGTGTTAGCTCCTGAACTGAAATAGAGAGCGGGTGTTCCAGCGGAGGCAAGCAAATCGTGTTGATTTACAGTGGCTTGAGGATTTGGCCCATTACCGCTTCTTTATACACTTTTAAAAAGAAATGCCAACTCGATAGTTTAGGCTTTAACTGGAACATGGCAAGTAATTGTATGTTTTGGCGGACCCCTAGTAATGTTGCAGAATCTTTCTCAGAAGTTGTTCCATGGGATAGCCGATTCCTCAGGTAAGAGCTACTTGTTTGTTCAATCCTCCATCTTAGGCCTGCTCCTCAGGTGCATCCTCCTTCTCGCAGCGATTTCCTAGGAACAGATTTCGAAGAACAGCTCTGATCACAGAATCACAGATTGGTTAGGGTTGGAAAGGAGCTCTGGAGATCATCCAGTCCAACCCTCTGCCAGAGCAGGGTCACCTACAGCAGGTTGCACAGGATGACCTCCAGGCGGGTTTTGAATGTCTCTGGGGTGGGAGACTCTACCGCCTCCCTGGGCAGCCTGTTCCAGGGCTCTGCCACCCTCAAAGTAAAGAAGTTCCTCCTCATGCTTTGATAGAAGTTCCTAGGTTCCAGTTTGTACCCGTTACCTCTTGTCCTGGATCATCTTTGATGATCCAGGACAAGAGGTAACGGGCACCAATTGGAACGTAGGAACTTGAACTTGAACTGGAACGTAGGAACTTGAACATAGGATTGTCCTTGATGATTCAGGATAGCTGTGTGTCTGACCAGTCTGTCTTTCGAAGGAGGTCCTGGGCCAGCTCCAGCCATGCTGTGCTGAGCAGAGCCCCTGGCAGCAGCCCCACAGCTCACTCCCAGTGTGCCTGAATGGAAAAGGTACCAAAGTTGCTCCAACACTTTCTGAAAAACTCTATAGTGTTACCCCACAAGCGCAAAGCGACGGCAAAGCCCGTGAAATGACACCGGTGCTTCCAGAAAATGTCAAGCTTCCTGCCCAAGGGTGACATGCCATGCGGTGGGGTCAGGGCCACACGCTGAGCACCCGGTGCGCTGGGGTTGCCCCAGCGGTTCCTGAGCAGCTCCTGCAGTGCTGCCGCCGGTACCGTTCTGGCGGCTGTAGTTGTTTAAAAAGCCGTTGTTGTTTCTGACGTAATCTGACGGCAGTTTTCTCGGGCATTTGGGCCTCTTCTAATAAGTGTGCTGTGAGTACATCTGCAAGCATTCACCTGTCGAGGTCAAATGACTGGTGGTGCTCATCTGCCCCCGTGCTACTGCTGCTGCCTCCCGTGAATGCTCATGTGCCTGCGTGCCCCTGTACAGGCACAGATGCACGCGCGCAACACCTGATCCCGCATCCTAATTATTTTTCGCCCGGTTCTCGGAGTTGTTCTGCTTCCGGCTGATGAATGGGAAAGTGTAGTAGTGCTGTTTCATTTCACCAGCCTCTCAAGTGTGGAAATTATGGTAAATTTGAGAACAAGCCAGATTAGATTGATAGTTACACCTCCTCCTTTAATTAGCCAACCACAGGATCTGTGGAGGCAAAGGCCGGGGGGGTGTGTCGGTGTATATAACGTGTATTGTCTATGTGAAAGATTAATCAAAAGGAGTTGCTTGAGGTGGGAAGGCTTTTCCGGAGAGGTTCCACATGTTGTCAGGTAGTCCCTCTGAATGGCAGCTTCCGGTTCGGTCCCTTAGCTTTCGGAAGTGACATTTAGTCTGATATGTGCCAGCCGTGCAATCTACCTAGCCCTGCAAAGTGCAAATATTAACCTAAATGCATATTAAGATACTGTGTGTTAGCTCCTGAACTGAAATAGAGAGCGGGTGTTCCAGCGGAGGCAAGCAAATCGTGTTGATTTACAGTGGCTTGAGGATTTGGCCCATTACCGCTTCTTTATACACTTTTAAAAAGAAATGCCAACTCGATAGTTTAGGCTTTAACTGGAACATGGCAAGTAATTGTATGTTTTGGCGGACCCCTAGTAATGTTGCAGAATCTTTCTCTGAAGTTGTTCCATGGGATAGCCGATTCCTCAGGTAAGAGCTACTTGTTTGTTCAATCCTCCATCTTAGGCCTGCTCCTCAGGTGCATCCTCCTTCTCGCAGCGATTTCCTAGGAACAGATTTCAAAGAACAGCTCTGATCACAGAATCACAGATTGGTTAGGGTTGGAAAGGAGCTCTGGAGATCATCCAGTCCAACCCTCTGCCAGAGCAGGGTCACCTACAGCAGGTTGCACAGGATGACCTCCAGGCGGGTTTTGAATGTCTCTGGGGTGGGAGACTCTACCGCCTCCCTGGGCAGCCTGTTCCAGCGCTCTGCCACCCTCAAAGTAAAGAAGTTCCTCCTCATGCTTTGATAGAAGTTCCTAGGTTCCAGTTTGTACCCGTTACCTCTTGTCCTGGATCATCTTTGATGATCCAGGACAAGAGGTAACAAGCACCAATTGGAACGTAGGAACTTGAACTTGAACTGGAAGGTAGGAACTTGAACTTGAACATAGGATTATCCTTGATGATTCAGGATAGCTGTGTGTCTGACCAGTCTGTCTTTCGAAGGAGGTCCTGGGCCAGCTCCAGCCATGCTGTGCTGAGCAGAGCCCCTGGCAGCAGCCCCACAGCTCACTCCCAGTGTGCCTGAATGGAAAAGGTACCAAAGTTGCTCCAACACTTTCTGAAAAACTCTATAGTGTTACCCCACAAGCGCAAAGCGACGGCAAAGCCCGTGAAATGACACCGGTGCTTCCAGAAAATGTCAAGCTTCCTGCCCAAGGGTGACATGCCATGCGGTGGGGTCAGGGCCACACGCTGAGCACCCGGTGCGCTGGGGTTGCCCCAGCGGTTCCTGAGCAGCTCCTGCAGTGCTGCCGCCGGTACCGTTCTGGCGGCTGTAGTTGTTTAAAAAGCCGTTGTTGTTTCTGGCGTAATCTGACGGCAGTTTTCTCGGGCATTTGGGCCTCTTCTAATAAGTGTGCTGTGAGTACATCTGCAAGCATTCACCTGTCGAGGTCAAATGACTGGTGGTGCTCATCTCCCCCCGTGCTACTGCTGCTGCCTCCCGTGAATGCTCATGTGCCTGCGTGCCCCTGTACAGGCACAGATGCACGCGCGCAACACCTGATCCCGCATCCTAATTATTTTTCGCCCGGTTCTCGGAGTTGTTCTGCTTCCGGCTGATGAATGGGAAAGTGTAGTAGTGCTGTTTCATTTCACCAGCCTCTCAAGTGTGGAAATTATGGTAAATTTGAGAACAAGCCAGATTAGATTGATAGTTACACCTCCTCCTTTAATTAGCCAACCACAGGATCTGTGGAGGCAAAGGCCGGGGGGGTGTGTCGGTGTATATAACGTGTATTGTCTATGTGAAAGATTAATCAAAAGGAGTTGCTTGAGGTGGGAAGGCTTTTCCGGAGAGGTTCCACATGTTGTCAGGTAGTCCCTCTGAATGGCAGCTTCCGGTTCGGTCCCTTAGCTTTCGGAAGTGACATTTAGTCTGATATGTGCCAGCCGTGCAATCTACCTAGCCCTGCAAAGTGCAAATATTAACCTAAATGCATATTAAGATAGTGTGTGTTAGCTCCTGAACTGAAATAGAGAGCGGGTGTTCCAGCGGAGGCAAGCAAATCGTGTTGATTTAGAGTGGCTTGAGGATTTGGCCCATTACCGCTTCTTTATACACTTTTAAAAAGAAATGCCAACTCGATAGTTTAGGCTTTAACTGGAACATGGCAAGTAATTGTATGTTTTGGCGGACCCCTAGTAATGTTGCAGAATCTTTCTCAGAAGTTGTTCCATGGGATAGCCGATTCCTCAGGTAAGAGCTACTTGTTTGTTCAATCCTCCATCTTAGGCCTGCTCCTCAGGTGCATCCTCCTTCTCGCAGCGATTTCCTAGGAACAGATTTCAAAGAACAGCTCTGATCACAGAATCACAGATTGGTTAGGGTTGGAAAGGAGCTCTGGAGATCATCCAGTCCAACCCCCCTCCCAGAGCAGGGTCACCTACAGCAGGTTGCACAGGATGACCTCCAGGCGGGTTTTGAATGTCTCTGGGGTGGGAGACTCTACCGCCTCCCTGGGCAGCCTGTTCCAGCGCTCTGCCACCCTCAAAGTAAAGAAGTTCCTCCTCATGCTTTGATAGAAGTTCCTAGGTTCCAGTTTGTACCCGTTACCTCTTGTCCTGGATCATCTTTGATGATCCAGGACAAGAGGTAACGGGCACCAATTGGAAGGAAGGAACTTGAACTTGAACTGGAATGTAGGAACTTGAACATAGGATTGTCCTTGATGATTCAGGATAGCTGTGTGTCTGACCAGTCTGTCTTTCGAAGGAGGTCCTGGGCCAGCTCCAGCCATGCTGTGCTGAGCAGAGCCCCTGGCAGCAGCCCCACAGCTCACTCCCAGTGTGCCTGAATGGAAAAGGTACCAAAGTTGCTCCAACACTTTCTGAAAAACTCTATAGTGTTACCCCACAAACGCAAAGCGACGGCAAAGCCCGTGAAATGACACCGGTGCTTCCAGAAAATGTCAAGCTTCCTGCCCAAGGGTGACATGCCATGCGGTGGGGTCAGGGCCACGCGCTGAGCACCCGGTGCGCTGGGGTTGCCCCAGTGGTTCCTGAGCAGCTCCTGCAGTGCTGCCGCCGGTACCGTTCTGGCGGCTGTAGTTGTTTAAAAAGCCGTTGTTGTTTCCGGCGTAATCTGACGGCAGTTTTCTCGGGCATTTGGGCCTCTTCTAATAAGTGTGCTGTGAGTACATCTGCAAGCATTCACCTGTCGAGGTCAAATGACTGGTGGTGCTCATCTGCCCCCGTGCTACTGCTGCTGCCTCCCGTGAATGCTCATGTGCCTGCGTGCCCCTGTACAGGCACAGATGCACGCGCGCAACACCTGATCCCGCATCCTAATTATTTTTCGCCCGGTTCTCGGAGTTGTTCTGCTTCCGGCTGATGAATGGGAAAGTGTAGTAGTGCTGTTTCATTTCACCAGCCTCTCAAGTGTGGAAATTATGGTAAATTTGAGAACAAGCCAGATTAGATTGATAGTTACACCTCCTCCTTTAATTAGCTAACCACAGGATCTGTGGAGGCAAAGGCCGGGGGGGTGTGTCGGTGTATATAACGTGTATTGTCTATGTGAAAGATTAATCAAAAGGAGTTGCTTGAGGTGGGAAGGCTTTTCCGGAGAGGTTCCACATGTTGTCAGGTAGTCCCTCTGAATGGCAGCTTCCGGTTCGGTCCCTTAGCTTTCGGAAGTGACATTTAGTCTGATATGTGCCAGCCGTGCAATCTACCTAGCCCTGCAATGTGCAAATATTAACCTAAATGCATATTAAGATACTGTGTGTTAGCTCCTGAACTGAAATAGAGAGCGGGTGTTCCAGCGGAGGCAAGCAAATCGTGTTGATTTACAGTGGCTTGAGGATTTGGCCCATTACCGCTTCTTTATACACTTTTAAAAAGAAATGCCAACTCGATAGTTTAGGCTTTAACTGGAACATGGCAAGTAATTGTATGTTTTGGCGGACCCCTAGTAATGTTGCAGAATCTTTCTCAGAAGTTGTTCCATGGGATAGCCGATTCCTCAGGTAAGAGCTACTTGTTTGTTCAATCCTCCATCTTAGGCCTGCTCCTCAGGTGCATCCTCCTTCTCGCAGCGATTTCCTAGGAACAGATTTCGAAGAACAGCTCTGATCACAGAATCACAGATTGGTTAGGGTTGGAAAGGAGCTCTGGAGATCATCCAGCCCAACCCCCCTGCCAGAGCAGGGTCACCTACAGCAGGTTGCACAGGATGACCTCCAGGCGGGTTTTGAATGTCTCTGGGGTGGGAGACTCTACCGCCTCCCTGGGCAGCCTGTTCCAGCGCTCTGCCACCCTCAAAGTAAAGAAGTTCCTCCTCATGCTTTGATAGAAGTTCCTAGGTTCCAGTTTGTACCCGTTACCTCTTGTCCTGGATCATCTTTGATGATCCAGGACAAGAGGTAACGGGCACCAATTGGAACGTAGGAACTTGAACTTGAACTGGAAGGTAGGAACTTGAACTTGAACATAGGATTATCCTTGATGATTCAGGATAGCTGTGTGTCTGACCAGTCTGTCTTTCGAAGGAGGTCCTGGACCAGCTCCAGCCATGCTGTGCTGAGCAGAGCCCCTGGCAGCAGCCCCACAGCTCACTCCCAGTGTGCCTGAATGGAAAAGGTACCAAAGTTGCTCCAACACTTTCTGAAAAACTCTATAGTGTTACCCCACAAGCGCAAAGCGACGGCAAAGCCCGTGAAATGACACCGGTGCTTCCAGAAAATGTCAAGCTTCCTGCCCAAGGGTGACATGCCATGCGGTGGGGTCAGGGCCACGCGCTGAGCACCCGGTGCGCTGGGGTTGCCCGAGCGGTTCCTGAGCAGCTCCTGCAGTGCTGCCGCCGGTACTGTTCTGGCGGCTGTAGTTGTTTAAAAAGCCGTTGTTGTTTCCGGCGTAATCTGACGGCAGTTTTCTCGGGCATTTGGGCCTCTTCGAATAAGTGTGCTGTGAGTACATCTGCAAGCATTCACCTGTCGAGGTCAAATGACTGGTGGTGCTCATCTGCCCCCGTGCTACTGCTGCTGCCTCCCGTGAATGCTCATGTGCCTGCGTGCCCCTGTACAGGCACAGATGCACGCGCGCAACACCTGATCCCGCATCCTAATTATTTTTCGCCCGGTTCTCTGAGTTGTTCTGCTTCCGGCTGATGAATGGGAAAGTGTAGTAGTGCTGTTTCATTTCACCAGCCTCTCAAGTGTGGAAATTATGGTAAATTTGAGAACAAGCCAGATTAGATTGATAGTTACACCTCCTCCTTTAATTAGCCAACCACAGGATCTGTGGAGGCAAAGGCCGGGGGGGTGTGTCGGTGTATATAAGGTGTATTGTCTATGTGAAAGATTAATCAAAAGGAGTTGCTTGAGGTGGGAAGGCTTTTCCGGAGAGGTTCCACATGTTGTCAGGTAGTCCCTCTGAATGGCAGCTTCCGGTTCGGTCCCTTAGCTTTCGGAAGTGACATTTAGTCTGATATGTGCCAGCCGTGCAATCTACCTAGCCCCGCAAAGTTCAAATATTAACCTAAATGCATATTAAGATACTGTGTGTTAGCTCCTGAACTGCAATAGAGAGCGGGTGTTCCAGCGGAGGCAAGCAAATCGTGTTGATTTAGAGTGGCTTGAGGATTTGGCCCATTACCGCTTCTTTATACACTTTTAAAAAGAAATGCCAACTCGATAGTTTAGGCTTTAACTGGAACATGGCAAGTAATTGTATGTTTTGGCGGACCCCTAGTAATGTTGCAGAATCTTTCTCAGAAGTTGTTCCATGGGATAGCCGATTCCTCAGGTAAGAGCTACTTGTTTGTTCAATCCTCCATCTTAGGCCTGCTCCTCAGGTGCATCCTCCTTCTCGCAGCGATTTCCTAGGAACAGATTTCGAAGAACAGCTCTGATCACAGAATCACAGATTGGTTAGGGTTGGAAAGGAGCTCTGGAGATCATCCAGCCCAACCCCCCTGCCAGAGCAGGGTCACCTACAGCAGGTTGCACAGGATGACCTCCAGGCGGGTTTTGAATGTTTCTGGGGTCGGAGACTCTACCGCCTCCCTGGGCAGCCTGTTCCAGCGCTCTGCCACCCTCAAAGTAAAGAAGTTCCTCCTCATGCTTTGATAGAAGTTCCTAGGTTCCAGTTTGTACCCGTTACCTCTTGTCCTGGATCATCTTTGATGATCCAGGACAAGAGGTAACGGGCACCAATTGGAACGTAGGAAATTGAACTTGAACTGGAACGTAGGAACTTGAACATAGGATTATCCTTGATGATTCAGGATAGCTGTGTGTCTGACCAGTCTGTCTTTCGAAGGAGGTCCTGGACCAGCTCCAGCCATGCTGTGCTGAGCAGAGCCCCTGGCAGCAGCCCCACAGCTCACTCCCAGTGTGCCTGAATGGAAAAGGTACCAAAGTTGCTCCAACACTTTCTGAAAAACTCTATAGTGTTACCCCACAAGCGCAAAGCGACGGCAAAGCCCGTGAAATGACACCGGTGCTTCCAGAAAATGTCAAGCTTCCTGCCCAAGGGTGACATGCCATGCGGTGGGGTCAGGGCCACGCGCTGAGCACCCGGTGCGCTGGGGTTGCCCGAGCGGTTCCTGAGCAGCTCCTGCAGTGCTGCCGCCGGTACCGTTCTGGCGGCTGTAGTTGTTTAAAAAGCCGTTGTTGTTTCCGGCGTAATCTGACGGCAGTTTTCTCGGGCATTTGGGCCTCTTCGAATAAGTGTGCTGTGAGTACATCTGCAAGCATTCACCTGTCGAGGTCAAATGACTGGTGGTGCTCATCTGCCCCCGTGCTACTGCTGCTGCCTCCCGTGAATGCTCATGTGCCTGCGTGCCCCTGTACAGGCACAGATGCACGCGCGCAACACCTGATCCCGCATCCTAATTATTTTTCGCCCGGTTCTCGGAGTTGTTCTGCTTCCGGCTGATGAATGGGAAAGTGTAGTAGTGCTGTTTCATTTCACCAGCCTCTCAAGTGTGGAAATTATGGTAAATTTGAGAACAAGCCAGATTAGATTGATAGTTACACCTCCTCCTTTAATTAGCCAACCACAGGATCTGTGGAGGCAAAGGCCGGGGGGGTGTGTCGGTGTATATAACGTGTATTGTCTATGTGAAAGATTAATCAAAAGGAGTTGCTTGAGGTGGGAAGGCTTTTCCGGAGAGGTTCCACATGTTGTCAGGTAGTCCCTCTGAATGGCAGCTTCCGGTTCGGTCCCTTAGCTTTCGGAAGTGACATTTAGTCTGATATGTGCCAGCCGTGCAATCTACCTAGCCCTGCAAAGTGCAAATATTAACCTAAATGCATATTAAGATACTGTGTGTTAGCTCCTGAACTGAAATAGAGAGCGGGTGTTCCAGCGGAGGCAAGCAAATCGTGTTGATTTACAGTGGCTTGAGGATTTGGCCCATTACCGCTTCTTTATACACTTTTAAAAAGAAATGCCAACTCGATAGTTTAGGCTTTAACTGGAACATGGCAAGTAATTGTATGTTTTGGCGGACCCCTAGTAATGTTGCAGAATCTTTCTCAGAAGTTGTTCCATGGGATAGCCGATTCCTCAGGTAAGAGCTACTTGTTTGTTCAATCCTCCATCTTAGGCCTGCTCCTCAGGTGCATCCTCCTTCTCGCAGCGATTTCCTAGGAACAGATTTCGAAGAACAGCTCTGATCACAGAATCACAGATTGGTTAGGGTTGGAAAGGACCTCTGGAGATCATCCAGCCCAACCCCCCTGCCAGAGCAGGGTCACCTACAGCAGGTTGCACAGGATGACCTCCAGGTGGGTTTTGAATGTTTCTGGGGTGGGAGACTCTACCACCTCCCTGGGCAGCCTGTTCCAGCGCTCTGCCACCCTCAAAGTAAAGAAGTTCCTCCTCATGCTTTGATAGAAGTTCCTAGGTTCCAGTTTGTACCCGTTACCTCTTGTCCTGGATCATCTTTGATGATCCAGGACAAGAGGTAACGGGCACCAATTGGAACGTAGGAACTTGAACTTGAACTGGAAGGTAGGAACTTGAACTTGAACATAGGATTATCCTTGATGATTCAGGATAGCTGTGTGTCTGACCAGTCTGTCTTTCGAAGGAGGTCCTGGGCCAGCTCCAGCCATGCTGTGCTGAGCAGAGCCCCTGGCAGCAGCCCCACAGCTCACTCCCAGTGTGCCTGAATGGAAAAGGTACCAAAGTTGCTCCAACACTTTCTGAAAAACTCTATAGTGTTACCCCACAAGCGCAAAGCGACGGCAAAGCCCGTGAAATGACACCGGTGCTTCCAGAAAATGTCAAGCTTCCTGCCCAAGGGTGACATGCCATGCGGTGGGGTCAGGGCCACGCGCTGAGCACCCGGTGCGCTGGGGTTGCCCCAGCGGTTCCTGAGCAGCTCCTGCAGTGCTGCCGCCGGTACCGTTCTGGCGGCTGTAGTTGTTTAAAAAGCCGTTGTTGTTTCCGGCGTAATCTGACGGCAGTTTTCTCGGGCATTTGGGCCTCTTCTAATAAGTGTGCTGTGAGTACATCTGCAAGCATTCACCTGTCGAGGTCAAATGACTGGTGGTGCTCATCTGCCCCCGTGCTACTGCTGCTGCCTCCCGTGAATGCTCATGTGCCTGCGTGCCCCTGTACAGGCACAGATGCACGCGCGCAACACCTGATCCCGCATCCTAATTATTTTTCGCCCGGTTCTCGGAGTTGTTCTGCTTCCGGCTGATGAATGGGAAAGTGTAGTGGTGCTGTTTCATTTCACCAGCCTCTCAAGTGTGGAAATTATGGTAAATTTGAGAACAAGCCAGATTAGATTGATAGTTACACCTCCTCCTTTAATTAGCCAACCACAGGATCTGTGGAGGCAAAGGCCGGGGGGGTTTGTCGGTGTATATAAGGTGTATTGTCTATGTGAAAGATTAATCAAAAGGAGTTGCTTGAGGTGGGAAGGCTTTTCCGGAGAGGTTCCACATGTTGTCAGGTAGTCCCTCTGAATGGCAGCTTCCGGTTCGGTCCCTTAGCTTTCGGAAGTGACATTTAGTCTGATATGTGCCAGCCGTGCAATCTACCTAGCCCTGCAAAGTGCAAATATTAACCTAAATGCATATTAAGATACTGTGTGTTAGCTCCTGAACTGAAATAGAGAGCGGGTGTTCCAGCAGAGGCAAGCAAATCGTGTTGATTTACAGTGGCTTGAGGATTTGGCCCATTACCGCTTCTTTATACACTTTTAAAAAGAAATGCCAACTCGATAGTTTAGGCTTTAACTGGAACATGGCAAGTAATTGTATGCTTTGGCGGACCCCTAGTAATGTTGCAGAATCTTTCTCAGAAGTTGTTCCATGGGATAGCCGATTCCTCAGGTAAGAGCTACTTGTTTGTTCAATCCTCCATCTTAGGCCTGCTCCTCAGGTGCATCCTCCTTCTCGCAGCGATTTCCTAGGAACAGATTTCAAAGAACAGCTCTGATCACAGAATCACAGATTGGTTAGGGTTGGAAAGGAGCTCTGGAGATCATCCAGTCCAACCCCCCTGCCAGAGCAGGGTCACCTACAGCAGGTTGCACAGGATGACCTCCAGGCGGGTTTTGAATGTCTCTGGGGTGGGAGACTCTACTGCCTCCCTGGGCAGCCTGTTCCAGCGCTCTGCCACCCTCAAAGTAAAGAAGTTCCTCCTCATGCTTTGATAGAAGTTCCTAGGTTCCAGTTTGTACCCGTTACCTCTTGTCCTGGATCATCTTTGATGATCCAGGACAAGAGGTAACGGGCACCAATTGGAACGTAGGAACTTGAACTTGAACTGGAACGTAGGAACTTGAACATAGGATTATCCTTGATGATTCAGGATAGCTGTGTGTCTGACCAGTCTGTCTTTCGAAGGAGGTCCTGGGCCAGCTCCAGCCATGCTGTGCTGAGCAGAGCCCCTGGCAGCAGCCCCACACCTCACTCCCAGTGTGCCTGAATGGAAAAGGTACAAAAGTTGCTCCAACACTTTCTGAAAAACTCTATAGTGTTACCCCACAAGCGCAAAGCGACGGCAAAGCCCGTGAAATGACACCGGTGCTTCCAGAAAATGTCAAGCTTCCTGCCCAAGGGTGACATGCCATGCGGTGGGGTCAGGGCCACGCGCTGAGCACCCGGTGCGCTGGGGTTGCCCCAGCGGTTCCTGAGCAGCTCCTGCAGTGCTGCCGCCGGTACCGTTCTGGCGGCTGTAGTTGTTTAAAAAGTTGTTGTTGTTTCCGGCGTAATCTGACGGCAGTTTTCTCGGGCATTTGGGCCTCTTCTAATAAGTGTGCTGTGAGTACATCTGCAAGCATTCACCTGTCGAGGTCAAATGACTGGTGGTGCTCATCTGCCCCCGTGCTACTGCTGCTGCCTCCCGTGAATGCTCATGTGCCTGCGTGCCCCTGTACAGGCACAGATGCACGCGCGCAACACCTGATCCCGCATCCTAATTATTTTTCGCCCGGTTCTCGGAGTTGTTCTGCTTCCGGCTGATGAATGGGAAAGTGTAGTAGTGCTGTTTCATTTCACCAGCCTCTCAAGTGTGGAAATTATGGTAAATTTGAGAACAAGCCAGATTAGATTGATAGTTACACCTCCTCCTTTAATTAGCCAACCACAGGATCTGTGGAGGCAAAGGCCGGGGGGGTGTGTCGGTGTAGATAACGTGTATTGTCTATGTGAAAGATTAATCAAAAGGAGTTGCTTGAGGTGGGAAGGCTTTTCCGGAGAGGTTCCACATGTTGTCAGGTAGTCCCTCTGAATGGCAGCTTCCGGTTCGGTCCCTTAGCTTTCGGAAGTGACATTTAGTCTGATATGTGCCAGCCGTGCAATCTACCTAGCCCTGCAAAGTGCAAATATTAACCTAAATGCATATTAAGATACTGTGTGTTAGCTCCTGAACTGAAATAGAGAGCGGGTGTTCCAGCGGAGGCAAGCAAATCGTGTTGATTTACAGTGGCTTGCGGATTTGGCCCATTACCGCTTCTTTATACACTTTTAAAAAGAAATGCCAACTTGATAGTTTAGGCTTTAACTGGAACATGGCAAGTAATTGTATGTTTTGGCGGACCCCTAGTAATGTTGCAGAATCTTTCTCAGAAGTTGTTCCATGGGATAGCCGATTCCTCAGGTAAGAGCTACTTGTTTGTTCAATCCTCCATCTTAGGCCTGCTCCTCAGGTGCATCCTCCTTCTCGCAGCGTTTTCCTAGGTACAGATTTCGAAGAACAGCTCTGATCACAGAATCACAGATTGGTTAGGGTTGGAAAGGAGCTCTGGAGATCATCCAGTCCAACCCCCCTGCCAGAGCAGAGTCACCTACAGCAGGTTGCACAGGATGACCTCCAGGCGGGTTTTGAATGTCTCTGGGGTGGGAGACTCTACCGCCTCCCTGGGCAGCCTGTTCCAGCGCTCTGCCACCCTCAAAGTAAAGAAGTTCCTCCTCATGCTTTGATAGAAGTTCCTACGTTCCAGTTTGTACCCGTTACCTCTTCTCCTGGATCATCTTTGATGATCCAGGACAAGAGGTAATGGGCACCAATTGGAACGTAGGAACTTGAACTTGAACTGGAAGGTAGGAACTTGAACTTGAATATAGGATTATCCTTGATGATTCAGGATAGCTGTGTGTCTGACCAGTCTGTCTTTCGAAGGAGGTCCTGGGCCAGCTCCAGCCATGTTGTGCTGAGCAGAGCCCCTGGCAGCAGCCCCCCAGCTCACTCCCAGTGTGCCTGAATGGAAAAGGTACCAAAGTTGCTCCAACACTTTCTGAAAAACTCTATAGTGTTACCCCACAAGCGCAAAGCGACGGCAAAGCCCGTGAAATGACACCGGTGCTTCCAGAAAATGTCAAGCTTCCTGCCCAAGGGTGACATGCCATGCGGTGGGGTCAGGGCCACGCGCTGAGCACCCGGTGCGCTGGGGTTGCCCCAGCGGTTCCTGAGCAGCTCCTGCAGTGCTGCCGCCGGTACCGTTCTGGCGGCTGTAGTTGTTTAAAAAGCCGTTGTTGTTTCCGGCGTAATCTGACGGCAGTTTTCTCGGGCATTTGGGCCTCTTCTAATAAGTGTGCTGTGAGTACATCTGCAAGCATTCACCTGTCGAGGTCAAATGACTGGTGGTGCTCATCTCCCCCCGTGCTACTGCTGCTGCCTCCTGTGAATGCTCATGTGCCTGCGTGCCCCTGTACAGGCACAGATGCACGCGCGCAACACCTGATCCCGCATCCTAATTATTTTTCGCCCGGTTCTCTGAGTTGTTCTGCTTCCGGCTGATGAATGGGAAAGTGTAGTAGTGCTGTTTCATTTCACCAGCCTCTCAAGTGTGGAAATTATGGTAAATTTGAGAACAAGCCAGATTAGATTGATAGTTACACCTCGTCCTTTAATTAGCCAACCACAGGATCTGTGGAGGCAAAGGCCGGGGGGGTGTGTCGGTGTATATAAGGTGTATTGTCTATGTGAAAGATTAATCAAAAGGAGTTGCTTGAGGTGGGAAGGCTTTTCCGGAGAGGTTCCACATGTTGTCAGGTAGTCCCTCTGAATGGCAGCTTCCGGTTCGGTCCCTTAGCTTTCGGAAGTGACATTTAGTCTGATATGTGCCAGCCGTGCAATCTACCTAGCCCTGCAAAGTGCAAATATTAACCTAAATGCATATTAAGATACTGTGTGTTAGCTCCTGAACTGAAATAGAGAGCGGGTGTTCCAGCGGAGGCAAGCAAATCGTGTTGATTTACAGTGGCTTGAGGATTTGGCCCATTACCGCTTCTTTATACTCTTTTAAAAAGAAATGCCAACTCGATAGTTTAGGCTTTAACTGGAACATGACAAGTAATTGTATGTTTTGGCGGACCCCTAGTAATGTTGCAGAATCTTTCTCAGAAGTTGTTCCATGGGATAGCCGATTCCTCAGGTAAGAGCTACTTGTTTGTTCAATCCTCCATCTTAGGCCTGCTCCTCAGGTGCATCCTCCTTCTCGCAGCGATTTCCTAGGAACAGATTTCGAAGAACAGCTCTGATCACAGAATCACAGATTGGTTAGGGTTGGAAAGGAGCTCTGGAGATCATCCAGTCCAACCCCCCTGCCAGAGCAGGGTCACCTACAGCAGGTTGCACAGGATGACCTCCAGGCGGGTTTTGAATGTCTCTGGGGTGGGAGACTCTCCCGCCTCCCCGGGCAGCCTGTTCCAGCGCTCTGCCACCCTCAAAGTAAAGAAGTTCCTCCTCATGCTTTGATAGAAGTTCCTACGTTCCAGTTTGTAACCGTTACCTCTTGTCCTGGATCATCTTTGATGATCCAGGACAAGAGGTAACGGGCACCGATTGGAACGTAGGAACTTGAACTTGAACTGGAAGGTAGGAACTTGAACTTGAACATAGGATTATCCTTGATGATTCAGGATAGCTGTGTGTCTGACCAGTCTGTCTTTCGAAGGAGGTCCTGGGCCAGCTCCAGCCATGCTGTGCTGAGCAGAGCCCCTGGCAGCAGTCCCACAGCTCACTCCCAGTGTGCCTGAATGGAAAAAGTACCAAAGTTGCTCCAACACTTTCTGAAAAACTCTATAGTGTTACCCCACAAGCGCAAAGCGACGGCAAAGCCCGTGAAATGACACCGGTGCTTCCAGAAAATGTCAAGCTTCCTGCCCAAGGGTGACATGCCATGCGGTGGGGTCAGGGCTACGCGCTGAGCACCCGGTGCGCTGGGGTTGCCCCAGCGGTTCCTGAGCAGCTCCTGCAGTGCTGCCGCCGGTACCGTTCTGGCGGCTGTAGTTGTTTAAAAAGCCGTTGTTGTTTCCGGCGTAATCTGACGGCAGTTTTGTCGGGCATTTGGGCCTCTTCTAATAAGTGTGCTGTGAGTACATCTGCAAGCATTCACCTGTCGAGGTCAAATGACTGGTGGTGCTCATCTCCCCCCGTGCTACTGCTGCTGCCTCCCGTGAATGCTCATGTGCCTGCGTGCCCCTGTACAGGCACAGATGCACGCGCGCAACACCTGATCCCGCATCCTAATTATTTTTCGCCCGGTTCTCGGAGTTGTTCTGCTTCCGGCTGATGAATGGGAAAGTGTAGTAGTGCTGTTTCATTTCACCAGCCTCTCAAGTGTGGAAATTATGGTAAATTTGAGAACAAGCGAGATTAGATTGATAGTTACACCTCCTTCTTTAATTAGCCAACCACAGGATCTGTGGAGGCAAAGGCCGGGGGGGTGTGTCGGTGTATATAAGGTGTATTGTCTATGTGAAAGATTAATCAAAAGGAGTTGCTTGAGGTGGGAAGGCTTTTCCGGAGAGGTTCCACATGTTGTCAGGTAGTCCCTCTGAATGGCAGCTTCCGGTTCGGTCCCTTAGCTTTCGGAAGTGACATTTAGTCTGATATGTGCCAGCCGTGCAATCTACCTAGCCCTGCAAAGTGCAAATATTAACCTAAATGCATATTAAGATACTGTGTGTTAGCTCCTGAACTGAAATAGAGAGCGGGTGTTCCAGCGGAGGCAAGCAAATCGTGTTGATTTACAGTGGCTTGAGGATTTGGCCCATTACCGCTTCTTTATATACTTTTAAAAAGAAATGCCAACTCGATAGTTTAGGCTTTAACTGGAACATGGCAAGCAATTGTATGTTTTGGCGGACCCCTAGTAATGTTGCAGAATCTTTCTCAGAAGTTGTTCCATGGGATAGCCGATTCCTCAGGTAAGAGCTACTTGTTTGTTCAATCCTCCATCTTAGGCCTGCTCCTCAGGTGCGTCCTCCTTCTCGCAGCGATTTCCTAGGAACAGATTTCGAAGAACAGCTCTGATCACAGAATCACAGATTGGTTAGGGTTGGAAAGGACCTCTGGAGATCATCCAGTCCAACCCCCTGCCAGAGCAGGGTCACCTACAGCAGGTTGCACAGGATGACCTCCAGGCGGGTTTTGAATGTCTCTGGGGTGGCAGACTCTACAGCCTCCCTGGGCAGCCTGTTCCAGCGCTCTGCCACCCTCAAAGTAAAGAAGTTCCTCCTCATGCTTTGAAAGAAATTCCTAGGTTCCAGTTTGTACCCGTTACCTCTTGTCCTGGATCATCAAAAATCATCTTTGATGATCCAGGACAAGAGGTAACGGGCACCAATTGGAAGGTAGGAACTTGAACTTGAACTGGAAGGTAGGAACTTGAACTTGAACATAGGATTATCCTTGATGATTCAGGATAGCTGTGTGTCTGACCAGTCTGTCTTTCGAAGGAGGTCCTGGACCAGCTCCAGCCATGCTGTGCTGAGCAGAGCCCCTGGCAGCAGCCCCACAGCTCACTCCCAGTGTGCCTGAATGGAAAAGGTACCAAAGTTGCTCCAACACTTTCTGAAAAACTCTATAGTGTTACCCCACAAGCGCAAAGCGACGGCAAAGCCCGTGAAATGACACCGGTGCTTCCAGAAAATGTCAAGCTTCCTGCCCAAGGGTGACATGCCATGCGGTGGGGTCAGGGCCACGCGCTGAGCACCCGGTGCGCTGGGGTTGCCCCAGCGGTTCCTGAGCAGCTCCTGCAGTGCTGCCGCCGGTACCGTTCTGGCGGCTGTAGTTGTTTAAAAAGCCGTTGTTGTTTCCGGCGTAATCTGACGGCAGTTTTCTCGGGCATTTGGGCCTCTTCTAATAAGTGTGCTGTGAGTACATCTGCAAGCATTCACCTGTCGAGGTCAAATGACTGGTGGTGCTCATCTGCCCCCGTGCTACTGCTGCTGCCTCCCGTGAATGCTCATGTGCCTGCGTGCCCCTGTACAGGCACAGATGCACGCGCGCAACACCTGATCCCGCATCCTAATTATTTTTCGCCCGGTTCTCGGAGTTGTTCTGCTTCCGGCTGATGAATGGGAAAGTGTAGTAGTGCTGTTTCATTTCACCAGCCTCTCAAGTGTGGAAATTATGGTAAATTTGAGAACAAGCCAGATTAGATTGATAGTTACACCTCCTCCTTTAATTAGCCAACCACAGGATCTGTGGAGGCAAAGGCCGGGGGGGTGTGTCGGTGTAGATAACGTGTATTGTCTATGTGAAAGATTAATCAAAAGGAGTTGCTTGAGGTGGGAAGGCTTTTCCGGAGAGGTTCCACATGTTGTCAGGTAGTCCCTCTGAATGGCAGCTTCCGGTTCGGTCCCTTAGCTTTCGGAAGTGACATTTAGTCTGATATGTGCCAGCCGTGCAATCTACCTAGCCCTGCAAAGTGCAAATATTAACCTAAATGCATATTAAGATACTGTGTGTTAGCTCCTGAACTGAAATAGAGAGCGGGTGTTCCAGCGGAGGCAAGCAAATCGTGTTGATTTACAGTGGCTTGCGGATTTGGCCCATTACCGCTTCTTTATACACTTTTAAAAAGAAATGCCAACTCGATAGTTTAGGCTTTAACTGGAACATGGCAAGTAATTGTATGTTTTGGCGGACCCCTAGTAATGTTGCAGAATCTTTCTCAGAAGTTGTTCCATGGGATAGCCGATTCCTCAGGTAAGAGCTACTTGTTTGTTCAATCCTCCATCTTAGGCCTGCTCCTCAGGTGCATCCTCCTTCTCGCAGCGTTTTCCTAGGTACAGATTTCGAAGAACAGCTCTGATCACAGAATCACAGATTGGTTAGGGTTGGAAAGGAGCTCTGGAGATCATCCAGTCCAACCCCCCTGCCAGAGCAGAGTCACCTACAGCAGGTTGCACAGGATGACCTCCAGGCGGGTTTTGAATGTCTCTGGGGTGGGAGACTCTACCGCCTCCCTGGGCAGCCTGTTCCAGCGCTCTGCCACCCTCAAAGTAAAGAAGTTCCTCCTCATGCTTTGATAGAAGTTCCTACGTTCCAGTTTGTACCCGTTACCTCTTCTCCTGGATCATCTTTGATGATCCAGGACAAGAGGTAATGGGCACCAATTGGAACGTAGGAACTTGAACTTGAACTGGAAGGTAGGAACTTGAACTTGAATATAGGATTATCCTTGATGATTCAGGATAGCTGTGTGTCTGACCAGTCTGTCTTTCGAAGGAGGTCCTGGGCCAGCTCCAGCCATGTTGTGCTGAGCAGAGCCCCTGGCAGCAGCCCCCCAGCTCACTCCCAGTGTGCCTGAATGGAAAAGGTACCAAAGTTGCTCCAACACTTTCTGAAAAACTCTATAGTGTTACCCCACAAGCGCAAAGCGACGGCAAAGCCCGTGAAATGACACCGGTGCTTCCAGAAAATGTCAAGCTTCCTGCCCAAGGGTGACATGCCATGCGGTGGGGTCAGGGCCACGCGCTGAGCACCCGGTGCGCTGGGGTTGCCCCAGCGGTTCCTGAGCAGCTCCTGCAGTGCTGCCGCCGGTACCGTTCTGGCGGCTGTAGTTGTTTAAAAAGCCGTTGTTGTTTCCGGCGTAATCTGACGGCAGTTTTCTCGGGCATTTGGGCCTCTTCTAATAAGTGTGCTGTGAGTACATCTGCAAGCATTCACCTGTCGAGGTCAAATGACTGGTGGTGCTCATCTCCCCCCGTGCTACTGCTGCTGCCTCCTGTGAATGCTCATGTGCCTGCGTGCCCCTGTACAGGCACAGATGCACGCGCGCAACACCTGATCCCGCATCCTAATTATTTTTCGCCCGGTTCTCTGAGTTGTTCTGCTTCCGGCTGATGAATGGGAAAGTGTAGTAGTGCTGTTTCATTTCACCAGCCTCTCAAGTGTGGAAATTATGGTAAATTTGAGAACAAGCCAGATTAGATTGATAGTTACACCTCGTCCTTTAATTAGCCAACCACAGGATCTGTGGAGGCAAAGGCCGGGGGGGTGTGTCGGTGTATATAAGGTGTATTGTCTATGTGAAAGATTAATCAAAAGGAGTTGCTTGAGGTGGGAAGGCTTTTCCGGAGAGGTTCCACATGTTGTCAGGTAGTCCCTCTGAATGGCAGCTTCCGGTTCGGTCCCTTAGCTTTCGGAAGTGACATTTAGTCTGATATGTGCCAGCCGTGCAATCTACCTAGCCCTGCAAAGTGCAAATATTAACCTAAATGCATATTAAGATACTGTGTGTTAGCTCCTGAACTGAAATAGAGAGCGGGTGTTCCAGCGGAGGCAAGCAAATCGTGTTGATTTACAGTGGCTTGAGGATTTGGCCCATTACCGCTTCTTTATACTCTTTTAAAAAGAAATGCCAACTCGATAGTTTAGGCTTTAACTGGAACATGACAAGTAATTGTATGTTTTGGCGGACCCCTAGTAATGTTGCAGAATCTTTCTCAGAAGTTGTTCCATGGGATAGCCGATTCCTCAGGTAAGAGCTACTTGTTTGTTCAATCCTCCATCTTAGGCCTGCTCCTCAGGTGCATCCTCCTTCTCGCAGCGATTTCCTAGGAACAGATTTCGAAGAACAGCTCTGATCACAGAATCACAGATTGGTTAGGGTTGGAAAGGAGCTCTGGAGATCATCCAGTCCAACCCCCCTGCCAGAGCAGGGTCACCTACAGCAGGTTGCACAGGATGACCTCCAGGCGGGTTTTGAATGTCTCTGGGGTGGGAGACTCTCCCGCCTCCCCGGGCAGCCTGTTCCAGCGCTCTGCCACCCTCAAAGTAAAGAAGTTCCTCCTCATGCTTTGATAGAAGTTCCTACGTTCCAGTTTGTAACCGTTACCTCTTGTCCTGGATCATCTTTGATGATCCAGGACAAGAGGTAACGGGCACCGATTGGAACGTAGGAACTTGAACTTGAACTGGAAGGTAGGAACTTGAACTTGAACATAGGATTATCCTTGATGATTCAGGATAGCTGTGTGTCTGACCAGTCTGTCTTTCGAAGGAGGTCCTGGGCCAGCTCCAGCCATGCTGTGCTGAGCAGAGCCCCTGGCAGCAGTCCCACAGCTCACTCCCAGTGTGCCTGAATGGAAAAAGTACCAAAGTTGCTCCAACACTTTCTGAAAAACTCTATAGTGTTACCCCACAAGCGCAAAGCGACGGCAAAGCCCGTGAAATGACACCGGTGCTTCCAGAAAATGTCAAGCTTCCTGCCCAAGGGTGACATGCCATGCGGTGGGGTCAGGGCTACGCGCTGAGCACCCGGTGCGCTGGGGTTGCCCCAGCGGTTCCTGAGCAGCTCCTGCAGTGCTGCCGCCGGTACCGTTCTGGCGGCTGTAGTTGTTTAAAAAGCCGTTGTTGTTTCCGGCGTAATCTGACGGCAGTTTTGTCGGGCATTTGGGCCTCTTCTAATAAGTGTGCTGTGAGTACATCTGCAAGCATTCACCTGTCGAGGTCAAATGACTGGTGGTGCTCATCTCCCCCCGTGCTACTGCTGCTGCCTCCCGTGAATGCTCATGTGCCTGCGTGCCCCTGTACAGGCACAGATGCACGCGCGCAACACCTGATCCCGCATCCTAATTATTTTTCGCCCGGTTCTCGGAGTTGTTCTGCTTCCGGCTGATGAATGGGAAAGTGTAGTAGTGCTGTTTCATTTCACCAGCCTCTCAAGTGTGGAAATTATGGTAAATTTGAGAACAAGCGAGATTAGATTGATAGTTACACCTCCTTCTTTAATTAGCCAACCACAGGATCTGTGGAGGCAAAGGCCGGGGGGGTGTGTCGGTGTATATAAGGTGTATTGTCTATGTGAAAGATTAATCAAAAGGAGTGTCTTGAGGTGGGAAGGCTTTTCCGGAGAGGTTCCACATGTTGTCAGGTAGTCCCTCTGAATGGCAGCTTCCGGTTCGGTCCCTTAGCTTTCGGAAGTGACATTTAGTCTGATATGTGCCAGCCGTGCAATCTACCTAGCCCTGCAAAGTGCAAATATTAACCTAAATGCGTATTAAGATACTGTGTGTTAGCTCCTGAACTGAAATAGAGAGCGGGTGTTCCAGCGGAGGCAAGCAAATCGTGTTGATTTACAGTGGCTTGCGGATTTGGCCCATTACCGCTTCTTTATACACTTTTAAAAAGAAATGCCAACTCGATAGTTTAGGCTTTAACTGGAACATGGCAAGTAATTCTGTGTTTTGGCGGACCCCTAGTAATGTTGCAGAATCTTTCTCAGAAGTTGTTCCATGGGATAGCCGATTCCTCAGGTAAGAGCTACTTGTTTGTTCAATCCTCCATCTTAGGCCTGCTCCTCAGGTGCATCCTCCTTCTCGCAGCGATTTTCTAGGAACAGATTTCGAAGAACAGCTCTGATCACAGAATCACAGATTTGTTAGGGTTGGAAAGGACCTCTGGAGATCATGTAGTCCAACCCCCCTGCCAGAGCAGGGTCACCTACAGCAGGTTGCACAGGATGACCTCCAGGCGGGTTTTGAATGTCTCTGGGGTGGGAGACTCTACCGCCTCCCTGGGCAGCCTGTTCCAGCGCTCTGCCACCCTCAAAGTAAAGAAGTTCCTCCTCATGCTTTGATAGAAGTTCCTAGGTTCCAGTTTGTACCCGTTACCTCTTGTCCTGGATCATCAAAAATCATCTTTGATGATCCAGGACAAGAGGTAACGGGCACCAATTGGAACGTAGGAACTTGAACTTGAACTGGAAGGTAGGAACTTGAACTTGAACATAGGATTATCCTTGATGATTCAGGATAGCTGTGTGTCTGACCAGTCTGTCTTTCGAAGGAGGTCCTGGGCCAGCTCCAGCCATGCTGTGCTGAGCAGAGCCCCTGGCAGCAGCCCCACAGCTCACTCCCAGTGTGCCTGAATGGAAAAGGTACCAAAGTTGCTCCAACACTTTCTGAAAAACTCTATAGTGTTACCCCACAAGCGCAAAGCGACGGCAAAGCCCGTGAAATGACACCGGTGCTTCCAGAAAATGTCAAGCTTCCTGCCCAAGGGTGACATGCCATGCGGTGGGGTCAGGGCCACGCGCTGAGCACCCGGTGCGCTGGGGTTGCCCCAGCGGTTCCTGAGCAGCTCCTGCAGTGCTGCCGCCGGTACCGTTCTGGCGGCTGTAGTTATTTAAAAAGCCGTTGTTGTTTCCGGCGTAATCTGACGGCAGTTTTCTCGGGCATTTGGGCCTCTTCTAATAAGTGTGCTGTGAGTACATCTGCAAGCATTCACCTGTCGAGGTCAAATGACTGGTGGTGCTCATCTGCCCCCGTGCTACTGCTGCTGCCTCCCGTGAATGCTCATGTGCCTGCGTGCCCCTGTACAGGCACAGATGCACGCGCGCAACACCTGATCCCGCATCCTAATTATTTTTCGCCCGGTTCTCGGAGTTGTTCTGCTTCCGGCTGATGAATGGGAAAGTGTAGTAGTGCTGTTTCATTTCACCAGCCTCTCAAGTGTGGAAATTATGGTAAATTTGAGAACAAGCCAGATTAGATTGATAGTTACACCTCCTCCTTTAATTAGCCAATCACAGGATCTGTGGAGGCAAAGGCCGGGGGGGTGTGTCGGTGTATATAAGGTGTATTGTCTATGTGAAAGATGAATCAAAAGGAGTTGCTTGAGGTGGGAAGGCTTTTCCGGAGAGGTTCCACATGTTGTCAGGTAGTCCCTCTGAATGGCAGCTTCCGGTTCGGTCCCTTAGCTTTCGGAAGTGACATTTAGTCTGATATGTGCCAGCCGTGCAATCTACCTAGCCCTGCAAAGTGCAAATATTAACCTAAATGCATATTAAGATACTGTGTGTTAGCTCCTGAACTGAAATAGAGAGCGGGTGTTCCAGCGGAGGCAAGCAAATCGTGTTGATTTACAGTGGCTTGAGGATTTGGCCCATTACCGCTTCTTTATATACTTTTAAAAAGAAATGCCAACTCGATAGTTTAGGCTTTAACTGGAACATGGCAAGCAATTGTATGTTTTGGCGGACCCCTAGTAATGTTGCAGAATCTTTCTCAGAAGTTGTTCCATGGGATAGCCGATTCCTCAGGTAAGAGCTACTTGTTTGTTCAATCCTCCATCTTAGGCCTGCTCCTCAGGTGCGTCCTCCTTCTCGCAGCGATTTCCTAGGAACAGATTTCGAAGAACAGCTCTGATCACAGAATCACAGATTGGTTAGGGTTGGAAAGGACCTCTGGAGATCATCCAGTCCAACCCCCTGCCAGAGCAGGGTCACCTACAGCAGGTTGCACAGGATGACCTCCAGGCGGGTTTTGAATGTCTCTGGGGTGGCAGACTCTACAGCCTCCCTGGGCAGCCTGTTCCAGCGCTCTGCCACCCTCAAAGTAAAGAAGTTCCTCCTCATGCTTTGAAAGAAATTCCTAGGTTCCAGTTTGTACCCGTTACCTCTTGTCCTGGATCATCAAAAATCATCTTTGATGATCCAGGACAAGAGGTAACGGGCACCAATTGGAAGGTAGGAACTTGAACTTGAACTGGAAGGTAGGAACTTGAACTTGAACATAGGATTATCCTTGATGATTCAGGATAGCTGTGTGTCTGACCAGTCTGTCTTTCGAAGGAGGTCCTGGGCCAGCTCCAGCCATGCTGTGCTGAGCAGAGCCCCTGGCAGCAGCCCCACAGCTCACTCCCAGTGTGCCTGAATGGAAAAGGTACCAAAGTTGCTCCAACACTTTCTGAAAAACTCTATAGTGTTACCCCACAAGCGCAAAGCGACGGCAAAGCCCGTGAAATGACACCGGTGCTTCCAGAAAATGTCAAGCTTCCTGCCCAAGGGTGACATGCCATGCGGTGGGGTCAGGGCCACGCGCTGAGCACCCGGTGCGCTGGGGTTGCCCCAGCGGTTCCTGAGCAGCTCCTGCAGTGCTGCCGCCGGTACCGTTCTGGCGGCTGTAGTTGTTTAAAAAGCCGTTGTTGTTTCCGGCGTAATCTGACGGCAGTTTTCTCGGGCATTTGGGCCTCTTCTAATAAGTGTGCTGTGAGTACATCTGCAAGCATTCACCTGTCGAGGTCAAATGACTGGTGGTGCTCATCTGCCCCCGTGCTACTGCTGCTGCCTCCCGTGAATGCTCATGTGCCTGCGTGCCCCTGTACAGGCACAGATGCACGCGCGCAACACCTGATCCCGCATCCTAATTATTTTTCGCCCGGTTCTCTGAGTTGTTCTGCTTCCAGCTGATGAATGGGAAAGTGTAGTAGTGCTGTTTCATTTCACCAGCCTCTCAAGTGTGGAAATTATGGTAAATTTGAGAACAAGCCAGATTAGATTGATAGTTACACCTCCTCCTTTAATTAGCCAACCACAGGATCTGTGGAGGCAAAGGCCGGGGGGGTGTGTTGGTGTATATAACGTGTATTGTCTATGTGAAAGATTAATCAAAAGGAGTTGCTTGAGGTGGGAAGGCTTTTCCGGAGAGGTTCCACATGTTGTCAGGTAGTCCCTCTGAATGGCAGCTTCCGGTTCGGTCCCTTAGCTTTCGGAAGTGACATTTAGTCTGATATGTGCCAGCCGTGCAATCTACCTAGCCCCGCAAAGTGCAAATATTAACATAAATGCATATTAAGATACTGTGTGTTAGCTCCTGAACTGAAATAGAGAGCGGGTGTTCCAGCGGAGGCAAGCAAATCGTGTTGATTTACAGTGGCTTGAGGATTTGGCCCATTACCGCTTCTTTATACACTTTTAAAAAGAAATGCCAACTCGATAGTTTAGGCTTTAACTGGAACATGGCAAGTAATTGTATGTTTTGGCGGACCCCTAGTAATGTTGCAGAATCTTTCTCAGAAGTTGTTCCATGGGATAGCCGATTCCTCAGGTAAGAGCTACTTGTTTGTTCAATCCTCCATCTTAGGCCTGCTCCTCAGGTGCATCCTCCTTCTCGCAGCGATTTCCTAGGAACAGATTTCGAAGAACACCTCTGATCACAGAATCACAGATTGGTTAGGGTTGGAAAGGACCTCTGGAGATCATCCAGCCCAACCCCCCTGCCAGAGCAGGGTCACCTACAGCAGGTTGCACAGGATGACCTCCAGGCGGGTTTTGAATGTTTCTGGGGTCAGAGACTCTACCGCCTCCCTGGGCAGCCTGTTCCAGTGCTCTGCCACCCTCAAAGTAAAGAAGTTCCTCCTCATGCTTTGATAGAAGTTCCTAGGTTCCAGTTTGTACCCGTTACCTCTTGTCCTGGATCATCTTTGATGATCCAGGACAAGAGGTAACGGGCACCAATTGGAACGTAGGAACTTGAACTTGAACTGGAAGGTAGGAACTTGAACTTGAACATAGGATTATCCTTGATGATTCAGGATAGCTGTGTGTCTGACCAGTCTGTCTTTCGAAGGAGGTCCTGGGCCAGCTCCAGCCATGCTGTGTTGAGCAGAGCCCCTGGCAGCAGCCCCACAGCTCACTCCCAGTGTGCCTGAATGGAAAAGGTACCAAAGTTGCTCCAACACTTTCTGAAAAACTCTATAGTGTTACCCCACAAGCGCAAAGCGACGGCAAAGCCCGTGAAATGACACCGGTGCTTCCAGAAAATGTCAAGCTTCCTGCCCAAGGGTGACATGCCATGCGGTGGGGTCAGGGCCACGCGCTGAGCACCCGGTGCGCTGGGGTTGCCCCAGCGTTTCCTGAGCAGCTCCTGCAGTGCTGCCGCCGGTACCGTTCTGGCGGCTGTAGTTGTTTAAAAAGCCGTTGTTGTTTCCGGCGTAATCTGACGGCAGTTTTCTCGGGCATATGGGCCTCTTCTAATAAGTGTGCTGTGAGTACATCTGCAAGCATTCACCTGTCGAGGTCAAATGACTGGTGGTGCTCATCTGCCCCCGTGCTACTGCTGCTGCCTCCCGTGAATGCTCATGTGCCTGCGTGCCCCTGTACAGGCACAGATGCACGCGCGCAACACCTGATCCCGCATCCTAATTATTTTTCGCCCGGTTCTCGGAGTTGTTCTGCTTCCGGCTGATGAATGGGAAAGTGTAGTAGTGCTGTTTCATTTCACCAGCCTCTCAAGTGTGGAAATTATGGTAAATTTGAGAACAAGCCAGATTAGATTGATAGTTACACCTCCTCCTTTAATTAGCCAACCACAGGATCTGTGGAGGCAAAGGCCGGGGGGGTGTGTCGGTGTATATAACGTGTATTGTCTATGTGAAAGATTAATCAAAAGGAGTTGCTTGAGGTGGGAAGGCTTTTCCGGAGAGGTTCCACATGTTGTCAGGTAGTCCCTCTGAATGGCAGCTTCCGGTTCGGTCCCTTAGCTTTCGGAAGTGACATTTAGTCTGATATGTGCCAGCCGTGCAATCTACCTAGCCCTGCAAAGTGCAAATATTAACCTAAATGCATATTAAGATACTGTGTGTTAGCTCCTGAACTGAAATAGAGAGCGGGTGTTCCAGCGGAGGCAAGCAAATCGTGTTGATTTACAGTGGCTTGAGGATTTGGCCCATTACCGCTTCTTTATACACTTTTAAAAAGAAATGCCAACTCGATAGTTTAGGCTTTAACTGGAACATGGCAAGTAATTGTATGTTTTGGCGGACCCCTAGTAATGTTGCAGAATCTTTCTCAGAAGTTGTTCCATGGGATAGCCGATTCCTCAGGTAAGAGCTACTTGTTTGTTCAATCCTCCATCTTAGGCCTGCTCCTCAGGTGCATCCTCCTTCTCGCAGCGATTTCCTAGGAACAGATTTCGAAGAACAGCTCTGATCACAGAATCACAGATTGGTTAGGGTTGGAAAGGACCTCTGGAGATCATCCAGCCCAACCCCCCTGCCAGAGCAGGGTCACCTACAGCAGGTTGCACAGGATGACCTCCAGGCGGGTTTTGAATGTTTCTGGGGTGGGAGACTCTACCACCTCCCTGGGCAGCCTGTTCCAGCGCTCTGCCACCCTCAAAGTAAAGAAGTTCCTCCTCATGCTTTGATAGAAGTTCCTAGGTTCCAGTTTGTACCCGTTACCTCTTGTCCTGGATCATCTTTGATGATCCAGGACAAGAGGTAACGGGCACCAATTGGAACGTAGGAACTTGAACTTGAACTGGAACGTAGGAACTTGAACATAGGATTATCCTTGATGATTCAGGATAGCTGTGTGTCTGACCAGTCTGTCTTTCGAAGGAGGTCCTGGGCCAGCTCCAGCCATGCTGTGCTGAGCAGAGCCCCTGGCAGCAGCCCCACACCTCACTCCCAGTGTGCCTGAATGGAAAAGGTACCAAAGTTGCTCCAACACTTTCTGAAAAACTCTATAGTGTTACCCCACAAGCGCAAAGCGACGGCAAAGCCCGTGAAATGACACCGGTGCTTCCAGAAAATGTCAAGCTTCCTGCCCAAGGGTGACATGCCATGCGGTGGGGTCAGGGCCACGCGCTGAGCACCCGGTGCGCTGGGGTTGCCCCAGCGGTTCCTGAGCAGCTCCTGCAGTGCTGCCGCCGGTACCGTTCTGGCGGCTGTAGTTGTTTAAAAAGCCGTTGTTGTTTCCGGCGTAATCTGACGGCAGTTTTCTCGGGCATTTGGGCCTCTTCTAATAAGTGTGCTGTGAGTACATCTGCAAGCATTCACCTGTCGAGGTCAAATGACTGGTGGTGCTCATCTGCCCCCGTGCTACTGCTGCTGCCTCCCGTGAATGCTCATGTGCCTGCGTGCCCCTGTACAGGCACAGATGCACGCGCGCAACACCTGATCCCGCATCCTAATTATTTTTCGCCCGGTTCTCGGAGTTGTTCTGCTTCCGGCTGATGAATGGGAAAGTGTAGTGGTGCTGTTTCATTTCACCAGCCTCTCAAGTGTGGAAATTATGGTAAATTTGAGAACAAGCCAGATTAGATTGATAGTTACACCTCCTCCTTTAATTAGCCAACCACAGGATCTGTGGAGGCAAAGGCCGGGGGGGTTTGTCGGTGTATATAAGGTGTATTGTCTATGTGAAAGATTAATCAAAAGGAGTTGCTTGAGGTGGGAAGGCTTTTCCGGAGAGGTTCCACATGTTGTCAGGTAGTCCCTCTGAATGGCAGCTTCCGGTTCGGTCCCTTAGCTTTCGGAAGTGACATTTAGTCTGATATGTGCCAGCCGTGCAATCTACCTAGCCCTGCAAAGTGCAAATATTAACCTAAATGCATATTAAGATACTGTGTGTTAGCTCCTGAACTGAAATAGAGAGCGGGTGTTCCAGCAGAGGCAAGCAAATCGTGTTGATTTACAGTGGCTTGAGGATTTGGCCCATTACCGCTTCTTTATACACTTTTAAAAAGAAATGCCAACTCGATAGTTTAGGCTTTAACTGGAACATGGCAAGTAATTGTATGCTTTGGCGGACCCCTAGTAATGTTGCAGAATCTTTCTCAGAAGTTGTTCCATGGGATAGCCGATTCCTCAGGTAAGAGCTACTTGTTTGTTCAATCCTCCATCTTAGGCCTGCTCCTCAGGTGCATCCTCCTTCTCGCAGCGATTTCCTAGGAACAGATTTCAAAGAACAGCTCTGATCACAGAATCACAGATTGGTTAGGGTTGGAAAGGAGCTCTGGAGATCATCCAGTCCAACCCCCCTGCCAGAGCAGGGTCACCTACAGCAGGTTGCACAGGATGACCTCCAGGCGGGTTTTGAATGTCTCTGGGGTGGGAGACTCTACTGCCTCCCTGGGCAGCCTGTTCCAGCGCTCTGCCACCCTCAAAGTAAAGAAGTTCCTCCTCATGCTTTGATAGAAGTTCCTAGGTTCCAGTTTGTACCCGTTACCTCTTGTCCTGGATCATCTTTGATGATCCAGGACAAGAGGTAACGGGCACCAATTGGAACGTAGGAACTTGAACTTGAACTGGAACGTAGGAACTTGAACATAGGATTATCCTTGATGATTCAGGATAGCTGTGTGTCTGACCAGTCTGTCTTTCGAAGGAGGTCCTGGGCCAGCTCCAGCCATGCTGTGCTGAGCAGAGCCCCTGGCAGCAGCCCCACACCTCACTCCCAGTGTGCCTGAATGGAAAAGGTACAAAAGTTGCTCCAACACTTTCTGAAAAACTCTATAGTGTTACCCCACAAGCGCAAAGCGACGGCAAAGCCCGTGAAATGACACCGGTGCTTCCAGAAAATGTCAAGCTTCCTGCCCAAGGGTGACATGCCATGCGGTGGGGTCAGGGCCACGCGCTGAGCACCCGGTGCGCTGGGGTTGCCCCAGCGGTTCCTGAGCAGCTCCTGCAGTGCTGCCGCCGGTACCGTTCTGGCGGCTGTAGTTGTTTAAAAAGTTGTTGTTGTTTCCGGCGTAATCTGACGGCAGTTTTCTCGGGCATTTGGGCCTCTTCTAATAAGTGTGCTGTGAGTACATCTGCAAGCATTCACCTGTCGAGGTCAAATGACTGGTGGTGCTCATCTGCCCCCGTGCTACTGCTGCTGCCTCCCGTGAATGCTCATGTGCCTGCGTGCCCCTGTACAGGCACAGATGCACGCGCGCAACACCTGATCCCGCATCCTAATTATTTTTCGCCCGGTTCTCGGAGTTGTTCTGCTTCCGGCTGATGAATGGGAAAGTGTAGTAGTGCTGTTTCATTTCACCAGCCTCTCAAGTGTGGAAATTATGGTAAATTTGAGAACAAGCCAGATTAGATTGATAGTTACACCTCCTCCTTTAATTAGCCAACCACAGGATCTGTGGAGGCAAAGGCCGGGGGGGTGTGTCGGTGTAGATAACGTGTATTGTCTATGTGAAAGATTAATCAAAAGGAGTTGCTTGAGGTGGGAAGGCTTTTCCGGAGAGGTTCCACATGTTGTCAGGTAGTCCCTCTGAATGGCAGCTTCCGGTTCGGTCCCTTAGCTTTCGGAAGTGACATTTAGTCTGATATGTGCCAGCCGTGCAATCTACCTAGCCCTGCAAAGTGCAAATATTAACCTAAATGCATATTAAGATACTGTGTGTTAGCTCCTGAACTGAAATAGAGAGCGGGTGTTCCAGCGGAGGCAAGCAAATCGTGTTGATTTACAGTGGCTTGCGGATTTGGCCCATTACCGCTTCTTTATACACTTTTAAAAAGAAATGCCAACTTGATAGTTTAGGCTTTAACTGGAACATGGCAAGTAATTGTATGTTTTGGCGGACCCCTAGTAATGTTGCAGAATCTTTCTCAGAAGTTGTTCCATGGGATAGCCGATTCCTCAGGTAAGAGCTACTTGTTTGTTCAATCCTCCATCTTAGGCCTGCTCCTCAGGTGCATCCTCCTTCTCGCAGCGTTTTCCTAGGTACAGATTTCGAAGAACAGCTCTGATCACAGAATCACAGATTGGTTAGGGTTGGAAAGGAGCTCTGGAGATCATCCAGTCCAACCCCCCTGCCAGAGCAGAGTCACCTACAGCAGGTTGCACAGGATGACCTCCAGGCGGGTTTTGAATGTCTCTGGGGTGGGAGACTCTACCGCCTCCCTGGGCAGCCTGTTCCAGCGCTCTGCCACCCTCAAAGTAAAGAAGTTCCTCCTCATGCTTTGATAGAAGTTCCTAGGTTCCAGTTTGTACCCGTACCTCTTCTCCTGGATCATCTTTGATGATCCAGGACAAGAGGTAATGGGCACCAATTGGAAACGTAGGAACTTGAACTTGAACTGGAAGGTAGGAACTTGAACTTGAATATAGGATTATCCTTGATGATTCAGGATAGCTGTGTGTCTGACCAGTCTGTCTTTCGAAGGAGGTCCTGGGCCAGCTCCAGCCATGTTGTGCTGAGCAGAGCCCCTGGCAGCAGCCCCCCAGCTCACTCCCAGTGTGCCTGAATGGAAAAGGTACCAAAAGTTGCTCCAACACTTTCTGAAAAACTCTATAGTGTTACCCCACAAGCGCAAAGCGACGGCAAAGCCCGTGAAATGACACCGGTGCTTCCAGAAAATGTCAAGCTTCCTGCCCAAGGGTGACATGCCATGCGGTGGGGTCAGGGCCACGCGCTGAGCACCCGGTGCGCTGGGGTTGCCCCAGCGGTTCCTGAGCAGCTCCTGCAGTGCTGCCGCCGGTACCGTTCTGGCGGCTGTAGTTGTTAAAAAGCCGTTGTTGTTTCCGGCGTAATCTGACGGCAGTTTTCTCGGGCATTTGGGCCTCTTCTAATAAGTGTGCTGTGAGTACATCTGCAAGCATTCACCTGTCGAGGTCAAATGACTGGTGGTGCTCATCTCCCCCGTGCTACTGCTGCTGCCTCCTGTGAATGCTCATGTGCCTGCGTGCCCCTGTACAGGCACAGATGCACGCGCGCAACACCTGATCCCGCATCCTAATTATTTTTCGCCCGGTTCTCTGAGTTTGTTCTGCTTCCGGCTGATGAATGGGAAAGTGTAGTAGTGCTGTTTCCATTTCACCAGCCTCTCAAGTGTGGAAATTATGGTAAATTTGAGAACAAGCCAGATTAGATTGATAGTTACACCTCGTCCTTTAATTAGCCAACCACAGGATCTGTGGAGGCAAAGGCCGGGGGGTGTGTCGGTGTATATAAGGTGTATTGTCTATGTGAAAGATTAATCAAAGGAGTTGCTTGAGGTGGGAAGGCTTTTCCGGAGAGGTTCCACATGTTGTCAGGTAGTCCCTCTGAATGGCAGCTTCCGGTTCGGTCCCTTAGCTTTCGGAAGTGACATTTAGTCTGATATGTGCCAGCCGTGCAATCTACCTAGCCCTGCAAAGTGCAAATATTAACCTAAATGCATATTAAGATACTGTGTGTTAGCTCCTGAACTGAAATAGAGAGCGGGTGTTCCAGCGGAGGCAAGCAAATCGTGTTGATTTACAGTGGCTTGAGATTTGGCCCATTACCGCTTCTTTATACTCTTTTAAAAAGAAATGCCAACTCGATAGTTTTAGGCTTTAACTGGAACATGACAAGTAATTGTATGTTTTGGCGGACCCCTAGTAATGTTGCAGAATCTTTTCTCAGAAGTTGTTCCATGGGATAGCCGATTCCTCAGGTAAGAGCTACTTGTTTTGTTCAATCCTCCATCTTAGGCCTGCTCCTCAGGTGCATCCTCCTTCTCGCAGCGATTTCCTAGGAACAGATTTCGAAGAACAGCTCTGATCACAGAATCACAGATTGGTTAGGGTTGGAAAGGAGCTCTGGAGATCATCCAGTCCAACCCCCCTGCCAGAGCAGGGTCACCTACAGCAGGTTGCACAGGATGACCTCCAGGCGGGTTTTGAATGTCTCTGGGGTGGGAGACTCTCCCGCCTCCCCGGGCAGCCTGTTCCAGCGCTCTGCCACCCTCAAAGTAAAGAAGTTCCTCCTCATGCTTTGATAGAAGTTCCTACGTTCCAGTTTGTAACCGTTACCTCTTGTCCTGGATCATCTTTGATGATCCAGGACAAGAGGTAACGGGCACCGATTGGAACGTAGGAACTTGAACTTGAACTGGAAGGTAGGAACTTGAACTTGAACATAGGATTATCCTTGATGATTCAGGATAGCTGTGTGTCTGACCAGTCTGTCTTTCGAAGGAGGTCCTGGGCCAGCTCCAGCCATGCTGTGCTGAGCAGAGCCCCTGGCAGCAGTCCCACAGCTCACTCCCAGTGTGCCTGAATGGAAAAAGTACCAAAGTTGCTCCAACACTTTCTGAAAAACTCTATAGTGTTACCCCACAAGCGCAAAGCGACGGCAAAGCCCGTGAAATGACACCGGTGCTTCCAGAAAATGTCAAGCTCCTGCCCAAGGGTGACATGCCATGCGGTGGGGTCAGGGCTACGCGCTGAGCACCCGGTGCGCTGGGGTTGCCCCAGCGGTTCCTGAGCAGCTCCTGCAGTGCTGCCGCCGGTACCGTTCTGGCGGCTGTAGTTGTTTAAAAAGCCGTTGTTGTTTCCGGCGTAATCTGACGGCAGTTTTGTCGGGCATTTGGCCTCTTCTAATAAGTTGTGCTGTGAGTACATCTGCAAGCATTCACCTGTCGAGGTCAAATGACTGGTGGTGCTCATCTCCCCCCGTGCTACTGCTGCTGCCTCCGTGAATGCTCATGTGCCTGCGTGCCCCTGTACAGGCACAGATGCACGCGCGCAACACCTGATCCCGCATCCTAATTATTTTTCGCCCGGTTCTCTGAGTTGTTCTGCTTCCGGCTGATGAATGGGAAAGTGTAGTAGTGCTGTTTCATTTCACCAGCCTCTCAAGTGTGGAAATTATGGTAAATTTGAGAACAAG